>NC_083882.1:5757575-6060606 GCF_032452875.1 Bos javanicus
ATGACCGCAAGCGTGGAGAGAAAAAAGAGTGAAATGCGAACTTCCCACTTCAGTAAACTTTTCATCGCAGTCGTCAGGTTTCTCTTAACACACATGCTCTCTCTGGATTGCACATATATTAAAATACGTGCACTTAACATATGCACATAATCACTAACAACTTATGGGTTTGTGGAACGCTCGTAGTTTTCTATGTATTTTCACATCATTGCTGATTGATATATTCAAGATCTAAGAAATGGTCAAGCCTATTTCAACTCAGGAGGAGGGCTTACAAATAGCTGAGAAAAGAAGAGAAGCTAAAGGCAAAGGAGAAAAGGAGAGATATACCTATTTGAAAGCAGAGTTCCAAAGAGTAGCAAGGAGAGATAAGAAAACCTTCTTCAGTGATCAATGCAAATAGAGGAAAACAGTAGAATGGGAAAGACTAGATATCTCTTCAAGAAAATTAGAGATACTAAGGGAACATTTCATGCAAAGATGGGCACAATAAAGGACAGAAATGGTATGGATCTAACAGAAGCAGAAGATATTCAGAAGAGATGGCAAGAATACACAGAAGAACTATACAAAAAAGATCATCTTGATCCAGATAACCACATGAGATCACTCACCTAGAGCCAGATACCTTGGAGTGTGAAGTCAGGTGGGCCTTAGGAAGCATCACTATGAACAAAGCTAAAGGAGGTGATGGAATTCCAGCTGAGCTATTTCAAATCCTTAAAAATGATGCTGTTAAAGTGCTGCACTCAATATGCCAGCACATTTGGAAAACTCAGCAGTGGCCATAGGACTGGAAAGGATCTTTTTCCTTCCAATCCCAAAGAAGGGAAAGGCCAAAGAATGTTCAAACCACTGCAAAACAGTACTTATTTCACACTCTAGCAAAATAATGCCCCAAATTCTCCAAGCTAGGCTTCAACAGAATGTGAATCGTGAACTTCCAAATATTCAAGCTGGATTTTGAAAAGGCAGAGGAACCAGAGATCAAATTGCCAACATCCTTTGGATCATTGAAAAACAAGAGAGTTCCAGACAAACATCTACTTCTGCTTTATTGACTACGCCAAAGCCTTTGACTGTGTGAATCACAACAAACTGTGAAAAATTCTTAAGGAGATGGGAATACTAGACCACCTTACCTGCCTCCTGAGAAATCTGTATGTAGGTCAAGAAGCAATAGTTAGAACTGGACATGGAACAACAGACTGGTTCCGAATTGAGAAAGAAAGGAGTACGTCAAGGCTGTATATTGTCACCCTGTTTATTTAATTCCATGAAGAGTACATCATGCAAAATTCCGGGCTGGATGAAGCACAAGTTGGAATCAAGATTGCCGGGAGAAATATCAATAACCTCAGATATGCAGATGACACCACCCTTATGGAAGAAAGAGAAGAACTAAAGAGCCTCTTGATGAAAGTAAAAAAGGAGAGTGGAAAAGTTGGCTTAAAACTTAACATTCAGAAAACTAAGATCATGGCATCTGGTCCTATCATTTCATGGCAAATAGATGGGGAAACAGTGGAAACAGTGAAAGATTTTTATTTTGGGGCACTCCAAAATCACTGCAGATGGTGACTGCAGCCATGAAATTAAAAGACGCTTGCTCCTTGGAAGGAAAATTATGACCAACCTAGCCAGCGTGTTAAAAAGCAAAGACATTACTTTGCCAACAAAGGTCTATCTAGTTAAAGCTATGGGTTTTCCAGTAGTCATGTATGAATGTGAGAGTTGGACTATAAAGAAAGCAAATGCTTTTGAACTGTGGTGTTGGAGAAGACTCTTGAGAGTCCCTTGGACTGCAAGGAGATCTAACCAGTCAATTCTAAAGGAAATCAGTCCTGAATATTCATTGGAAGGACTGATGCTGAAGCTGAAACTCCAATACTTTGGCCACCTGATGGGAAGAACTGACTCACTGGAAAATACCCTGATGCTGGGAAAATTTGAAGGCAGGAAGAGAAGGGGACGACAGAGGATGAGATGGTTGGATGGCATCACTGACTTGATGGACATGAGTTTGAGTAAACTCTAGGAGTTGGTGAAGAACAGGGAAGCCTGGTGTGCTACAGTCCATGGCGTTGGAAAGAGATGGACACGACTGAGCAACTGAACTGAACTGAATCTTTATACCCACATTACAAGCTATGTATCAGTATCCTGATCTCACAAGTTTAAAAATGAAGTTCAGGAAAGTTAAAACATTTGTTCAAATTCACATACACATTAGGTAGCAGAAATGATGCAACTGTTGTTTATTCAAACCTATAAAACAAATAGAGACAAGAGTTTGTAGTGCCTTCAAATTAAATTCAATCTCTGCATTTCATTTGTTGTTAACATCATCTTAGCCTGGACTTAACCCTTTCCAAAATTTTTCTTTCTCAAATGTTCATATTCTTGAAAACTGAAACCTGGATATGTCTCTTGTCCCAGCATATGTCTGGTGGTCTTCAATTTGGAGGTGCCTTTCATGAATTTCTGACTTCCCTCTCCTCTTTCTAAGTCCAGTCTTTCCTATCAATTATCTTCCACTTGTGCTGCCCACTTAAGGCAAATGTCTGTGAGCAGTAAATATATTTTACTGAGATTCCAAAATCCTAAGTCTTCTTATTCACCAAGGCTGGTCAATATTCCAATTCCAGAAAATTACCATTGAAAATCTTGCTGGCCATGAATTCGTAAGTGCTCATCAAAACAACCATCTCTAAAGTTCTGACCATAAACATACAATTCAGTACCTTTGTGGCTCAAAACACATTTCACAATCTTTCCTTTCTTTGAAAACAATATTTTATGCGTTTATAAAATGGGAACATTTTGTTCTAGGTCATGAATTTAGAGAAAAAGTGGAAAAACTTCTCAAACCTCAAACTTCATTTATGCTCACATCTCCCTCAAGATATTTTCTTGTCAACTTGACTGCTCCAAAAAAAGTACAGAACCTGGGAGTAAGATTCTTGTTGCTGTTAATAATTTATTAACTATTTTATCTTGCCCCTAATTATTGAGCCAAATAGTATCAGATCATGCTCCTTCTTAGTTGAAAGATTATCAGTCAACAGAATCAAAGTGGCAAAGCAGAAAGAGCTTAAGTTTGGGTGAAACAATTCTCAGAACTGTAATATACACTTACTGGCTCTGTGACACCAAACAAATTGTTTACTTTCTCTCTGCCCTTTTTCCTTCATTCTTAAAATAGAAATAAAAATGTCTATTCTACTCCTCCCTACCAGTGAGCTGACACCAGCCCAGAGGGCCCGCAGACCCAGCCTATGCAGCTAGCCCCAAAGGAACATGACCCCACCTTCCCACAGGCCCACAGTCACTGCACGAGGCAAGACCCCGCAGCCGTCTGTGCCAGCCCTGCCTTCCAGTGTGCCCACAGTAGCCGGCCCAACCACAAGAGAAAGGGGCACTCCTACAGCACATAGCTTTGGTAACCAGAGGGGAGCATGTTGCTGAGCCCCATGATGCCACTTTTCCAAGATCTAGAAATGCAACTGACATAGCTGATACAAATACAACACAAAAAATTAGGCAAAATGAGAGGGCAGAGGAAAATCTTCCAATCAAAGGAACAAGACCATATCTTTTTTAAAAGTGAAGACTGTATTACACACTCCAAGAAAAGTAATGGGCTTTAATTACCTAAAAGCATATAAAATAATGAAAGTTCAGAATCTTTATTTCTTTCTTCTAATGGTATAATTTTAATGGGGAGTAAGCTGGCACCCTACCACTAGCTCTGTAGGTTTATGTGAGTTAGCCATGCTTTGGTACATAGCCAACTCTACTTTAGCTATTACCGCAATACAGTTTCATTCTGTCCTTCTTACATAATGTGACCTGTCCAAAAATGTGTCAGCATTTACAAATCATGACTCATAAGAAGATGAGTTGTCTTAACCATGGCAAAGCATTGCCCAGGACCATTACATGGCTTTGTCAGGGCAATGAGTATTACTGGTTACAGATATCTGACTTAAGCCCCGGAATATAATACTTATGAATTCCAGAATTTAAGTAAATAATATATGGAGAACTAAAGAAGAAGTAATTCAGCTGAGTGCAAATACTCCAAACCTTCTTCTTTTATGGCACAGAGTAGAGACAACTTTTTCAGTGAGAGGCTGAACAGAAGAACAGACAATGATTAAACTATACATGAAAACAGAACTTTGACCCATTATCTGTAGCAGTCTGCCCAGGAAACCAATCCCTTTATATGCAATAAACAACCCAGGAAAGCAGCGTGTAAGTGCAGGAAGCTAGATTGATATCTCCAGTGACAATCTAGGAGGCTAAAAGGTAGCTTTTGTGACAATCCCAAATGTCCAACATTTGCTGAGAAACTGACAGCCTCTCTCGTTTTTGTCTTGTTTCCAACTTGGATCAATCAGAAAAATTCAAATATGTACCTCCTAACCAATAGCACAGGATGCCCACTTCTAGTTAGCCCAGCTACAGTGTCCCCATATCAACAGTTTCCAATCAGGATACATGTGGAAACTTCCCTTTCCCCGACCATAACGTTTTCCATGTGTCTGTCTGCTTTGAGTTTGTCTGCCAAAACATGAATTTCAGTGGCTGACTTTCCTCTATAGCAAGCGCTGAATAAATAACATTGCTTGATCTCATTTAATCTTTGCTTTTTTCCATACTAGGCACAGACCTGTCAAGTCACAAAGAAAGGAACTGTGAATCAATCTTAACTGTGAAAAGTGAAAGTGATAGTCATTCAATTCTGTCCGACTCTTTGCAACCCCATGGACTGTAGCCTGCCAGACTCCTCCATCCATGGAATTCTCCAAGCAAGAGTACTGGAGTGAGTTGCCATTTTCCTCTCCAGGGGAATCTTCTCAATCCAGGGATCAAACCTGAGTCTCCTGCATTGCAAGCAGATTCTTTACCATCTGAGCCACCAGGGAAGCCTTTAACTATAGACTAGTTAATCTCAGTTCTTCCCATTTTACAAGATTAATGGCATGCCATACCTTCTTCAAGAGATGGAAAATTCTTCAAGAGATGGGGATACCAGACCACCTTACCTGCCTCCTGAGAATTCTGTATGCAGGTCAAGAAACAACAGTTAGAACTGGACATGGAACAATAGACTGGTTCCAAATTGGGAAAGAAAGGAGTACGTCAAGGCTGTATATTGTCACCCTGCTTATTTAACTTATAGTCAGAGTACATCATGCAAAATGCCGGGCTGGATGAAGCACAAGCTGGAATCAAGATTTTTGAGAGAAATATCAATAATCTCAGATACGCAGATGACACCACCCTTATGGCAGAAAATGAAGAAGAACTAAAGAGCCTCTTAATGAAAGTGAAAAAGGAGAGTGAAAAAGTTGGCTTAAAACTCAACATTCAAAAAACTAAGATCATGGCATCTGGTCCCATCACTTCATGGCAAATAGATGGGGAAACAATAGAAACAGTGAGAGATTTTATTTTCTTGGGCTCCAAAATCACTGCAGATGGTAATTGCAGCCTTGAAATTAAAAGACGCTTGCTCCTTGGAAGAAAAGTTATGACCAATCTGGACAGCATATTAAAAAGCAGAGATATTACTTTGCCAAAAAAGGTCCATCTAGTCAAAGCTATGGTTCTTCCAGTAGTCATGTATGAATGTGAGAGTTGGACTATAAAGAAAGCTGAGAACCAAAGAATTGATGCTTTTGAACTGTAGTGTTGGAGAAGACTCTTGAGAGTCCCTTGGACTGCAAGGAGATTCAACCAGTCCATCCTAAAGGAAATCAGTCCTGAATGTTCATTGGAAAGACTGATTCTGAAACTGAAACTCCAATACTTTGGCCATCTGATTTGAAAAGACCCTGATGTTGGGAAAGATTGAAGGTGGGAGGAGAAGGGGACGACAGAGGATGAGATGGTTGGATGGCATCCATGACTTGATGGACATTAGTTTGAGTAGACTCCAGGAGTTGGTGATGGACAGGGAGGCCTGGCGTGCTGCAGTCCATGGGGTCGCAAAGAGTCGAACACGACTGAGTGACTGAATGGAACTAATGCCTCCTTCTTCTTCTTCTTCTTTTTTTATCCTTCCTGTCCCTTTTCTGTCTGTATCATCTCTTTCCTTATATAGGACTTACATCTGCAGTCCTCTGGTTCTCCTTACGGCTCACTTAGATTATAATAGCCCCTGTAAGCCAGTCAGCTTTACCTTCTCCTCCTGCTAGTCCAGCTCATCACTACTACCAGATAAATCTCCTAGAAGCAGTGTTCTCGCTTATCTGGCAGAAACATTACATGGGAAAACTTTCAGTCTAAAGACAACTGGCCTCAGTCAAAATACCAGCAAGGTACTTTGTGGATCTCAACAAACTAAGGGCTTCCCTGATAGCTCAGTTGGTAAAGAATCCACCTGCAATGCAGGAGACCCATATTTGATCCCTGGGTGGGAAGATCCCCTGGAGAAAGGAAAGGCTACCCACTCCAGTATTCTGGCCTGGAGAATTCCACGGATGGAGGAGCCTGGCAGGGGGTTCTCAAAGAGTCAGACATGACTCAGCAACTATCACTTCACTTCACTTCATAATTGCTTTACAATGTTGTGTTACTTTCTGCTGTACAGTGAAGTGAATCAACTATATATTTACATATATTCCCTCCCTCTGAGACCTCCCAGCTACCACCCTATCACGTCACAGAGTACTGGGCTGAGCTTCCTGTGTTTTACAGCAGGTTCCCACTAGCTATCTATTTCACACATGGTAGTGTATATATGTCAATCCTAATCTCCAAATTTGCCCCACCCTCCCCACCCCCCACTCCCACATGTCCATTTTCTATGTTTATGTCTCTATTCCTGCCCTGGACATAGGTTCATCTGTGCCGTCTTTCTAGACTTCATACATATACATTAATACATAATATTTACTTTTCTCTTTCTGACTTACATCACTCCGTATGACAGACTAGGTCCATCCATATCTCTACGAATGACTCAATTCCATTCCTTTTTATGGCTAAGTAATATTCCATTGTACGTGTGTGCCACAGCTTTATCCGTTCATCTGTCATTGGACAATTAGGTTGTTTCCATGTCACGGCTGCTGTAAATAGTGCTGCAATGAGCATGTACTATACATGGCACATAAAAGGAAAAGTTATAACATTGAAAACAAAATTGCTTTAGAATATACAAAATTGTTTTATAATATACTTTTTCACTATTTATAGGGTCAGAGAAGCTATATTAGAAAAAAAGATTTGGAGGCTTATCTATGTTTATCTTATAAAACTTCAGGAACTTGCAGTCATTTTAAAGAACTACAAAGTTATTTTTTTTCCCCTCAAATGTCTGATCAGGGACTAGAACATTTATTTTTCAATGAGCTAGAAAACACTGAAACTACATCTCTATCAGAGGCATGTTGATTTTGGATGAGAGAAAAGAAATTGTGACCTTAGATTTTTCATACCCATCCAAGATAACCTTCCATAGGACAAGTTACCAAAAGAGATGCTCAGACTTGCTAGAGTTACTAAATTTCTCCTGAACCACCTTAGAAAATTACATAAAGACATACAACTGCCAACTGACCCCAAACGGGCAATTTCAGAATGCATAGGTCCAGCTTTAAAACGTTTAACAGAGTTCTTGTTTCTCAGTTTGTTTTCAGTTTTCTAGCTGAAAGGTGACTTGTCAGGTAGATTTGGCAGTTTGGGGTTATGCTTGGACCGTGCACCTTTTCACACCTGTCTCCCTTCTGCTTCTACTCTAATCATCATACGAGAAAAAGTGCTTCACAAGCAATATTTTGTATCCTATAATCAGATTAAATACACGTCCTATTGGAGAACCCCCCAAATTTTGTGTGTGTGTGTGTGCTCAGTTAAATTGTTACACCAAACATATTACAAAATGCTCTCCTTCCTTTTCTAAAATCAAGTTGCCTGGAGCCACATAAAAGTCATTGTCATTACCAAGGAATCTGAATGATGGATTTCAACACATTTACTACTCTTGCTGAGTGATCTGAGTCATTAGGCTTTTATAAATAAAAAAGATAGTCACTCCACTTGCAGATAATATCTGTTCCCAACTTCCTTTTTTGCTCTAGTTCACCTTTCAACCAATATGTTTGAATGTTTCTATGGAAATTAGACATGAAAAATAATATATATGATCTGATTTCAACTATGGAAAATGTATATTTTAAAAAATCTGTAAGCAACATGTTTTATTTTTACACGGTGAAGAAGAAATACTTCACCTTATTAGTACTTCCTTTTGGCTGATGACATTCAAATTCATAGAAGAAATAGATAAAATTTTATAAATTGTCCACGAATGAGCATGATATAAAACAGAATACACAATTATTAAAAATCAGAAAAAAGTACTGTAAAGTGCTAATAGTATTTTTTCTCCTAGTAGCTTGACCATAAATAATTTAATTTCCTCTACATTTTTATGTATTTAAAATTTTCTATAGTAAAAATACAAAATTTTATTGAAATATAAAAACTTTAATTGAAAATATTTCATAGAAACATGGATTTCCATCAACAACAAAATCAAGTAAACATCTGAAATAAACTAAATAAACAAACATCTTAGTCACTAATGCCATTCCACAAAGAGGCCCCAACATATCTTTCCACAACTTCATTTTTCGTTTTTCACTACTCATGTTCACACACTTTTTACTTCAATAAAAAGTCAGCCCTTTGCCATTTTTTCAGAGACACTAAACTTTCTTGAGTTTGTTGGTTGTTTATCCTGTTCCTGGATTTTCCTCTGCATCCAAACTACTTCAGTCTTCACTCATTTGTGGCTTTACCCTAGGCTTTCTCTCAAGAAAATATCTTTCCTTCTTCATAATTCCTATACAATTTATTTACTTCTTATAAAATTAGCTATGCAGTGATCATCTCCTCTAGTAGATTATACTCTTTTTTTCCTTCTTTCATCCTTCCCAGCTAATTTGGTCACTTTTTTCTATATTTCTCCTTTAAATGTTATCTTCAAATCTACAGTCTTAATTTGTTTATTCTGAAACATTTAAAACTGTGACACTTGAGAAACAAGTGAATAGCTAGAAGAATGATTGTATTGGTTGGAGGTAGCAAGGATCTTGTGCTATCCTGTCTGATTAGTCATGGAGAAGCATGATAAATAGGAAGACAAAAGCGGAAAGTTATCAGATAGAGTCTTACCTGGACTAACTGCCTGCTTTTAAATCAAAGTTTGAATCAGATTTAGGTATTTTAGATCAAAGGCTCAAAAAAATTTTTGAGCTCAAAAATTTTATTCTAGAGTGTATTTCTTCTGTTTTTACAGAATTTAACAGTATAGACTGTGGCTATATATATTCAGCTTTGCATTTACTTATCTCTTATCACATTTGATTTTAAATACATTTTTCTTAAAACTGCATTTAAAAGTTCTACCGAATTCTGACTTTTTACCAGGTTAACTTACTTCTTTTCTCAATCCCACAAATGTAAACTGTCTAGTAAATTCCAGTCATTTTTTCCAGAATTAAAAAAAAAAAATGCCCCAGTTTTCTTCTTACCAAGACAGGAAGCATTTCCTGGAGATTAATCACTCTTTTGACTTGCAAAATTGGAAACGTTGGGAGAAATTAGTAAAGTAGGTTGTATCATCCTACTTTGGATTCAGATTTTTTGGAAATGGTCCTGTTGCCATTTGGAAGAAAGCAATCATGAGTCAAACTGCGGGTGATCTAAACAAACACTGTCACCTTATAAAAATCGGACTCTAGACCGTGGACCTAGTAGAAGATAGACAGAGAGCAAGCCATTAAGACCACATCAAGCTGAGAAAAGTCAGTGGAAATGAGAAACCTTCCGATTCTGCTGTTGCTATGTGTGGCGGTGTGCTCAGCCTATCCACTGGACAGGGCTGCAAGGGACAAGGAAGACACCATGGAGCTTGTTCAGGTAACTAAGGGGGCGGTCCTCACATCCCTGATGGCCCGGTGGGGAAACTAGCTCTGCTTTCTATTTATAAAGCTCACACAGAATTGTTGGAACTGACCATGTATGAAGTGCAAAGGCAGAGTTATATGTGTTGCACATGGAAAGGGTCTCAGTATCACTCACCTGGGCTTCTCTTTTTATACTGGAAGGAACAAAAGCCAGAGATATTAGGTACTAAGATCAAAACCACCTTAGTAGCAGCATTGTTTAAGATACGTGAATAACAAGCAGAGAGTATATGAAATGTGTCTTGTTTTGAAACTTCTGTAGGTATTTTAATCCAATATAATGTTAGCTGGATATTTTTATTGCTGCTGTCATGTTTAGACATAGAGATTTTTTTTAAGTTTTTTTCTTAAGCCAGCTCCTTATGAGAAGTATAAAGTGGAAAATTGAATAAATGTAGCTGAAATAGACAAATACACACAAGGAAGTTTGATTGTTTGTTTATCTCCTTTAAGTTCCCTAGATATTTACCTTGATTTTCCAGTTCATGGCAATTTTCATTGCTCTGGTAGTAAAATAAGCTGCACAGATTATTCTGTTACAAAGATAAAGCAAAAGTGAAGAAGAGTCTGTAACTGAAGAATTAAACATGACATTGACTTTTATTTCAGTAAGCTAGAAGACTATTTCAAATAGATAAAGTGAGCAACTGCACAAATTTTCTGTAAACCACTAAAAATCATAAGAATAACCTAAAACTATACTTATTTTCCATTAGCAATATCTAGAAAACTACTACAACCTTGCAAAGGATACGAAACAGTTTGTTAGAAGAAAGGACAGTAGTCCAGTAGTCCAAAAGATTCAAGAGATGCAGAAGTTTCTGGGGTTGGAGGTGACAGGAAAGCTGGACTCTGACACTCTGGAGGTGATACGCAAGCCCCGATGTGGGATTCCTGACGTTGGTTTCTTCAGCACCTTTCCTGGGTCGCCCAAGTGGAGGAAAACTCACCTCACGTACAGGTAATGGGTCCAAAGAGATTTTTGCATACTATGAGATTTTATAAATTACTATTACAGGAGAAAATAGTATCTTTATTATTACTTTTTTTCATACAGAATTGTGAATTACACAAAGGATTTACCCAGAGATGCTGTTGATTCTGCCATTGAAAAAGCTCTGACGGTCTGGGAGGAGGTGACTCCACTTACCTTCTCCAGGATCTATGAAGGAGAAGCTGACATAATGATCATATTTGCAGTTAGAGGTAAAAAAAAACAGAAACAAGGGGGAAAAAACCCACACAAAATTTTATCTGGTGTTGTTTCATTAGAAAAAGATTGCAAAGAGATCCTAATTATTGATCATCCAATAATTTTTTCTCTCTCTCTCTTAGAACATGGGGACTTTTTGCCTTTTGATGGACCTGGAAAAGTTTTGGCTCATGCCTACCCACCTGGATCAGGGTTTTATGGAGATGCTCACTTTGATGATGATGAACAATGGACAAAGGATACATCAGGTTAGCGACACATCTCTCAGAATGATTTTGGTGTTGATTTTTGTTTTAACTTGGAGAAGTCTCAATAACTAAGAATATTGGAGAAATGGAGTGTAACAGATTTCCCAGTGGGACAAGAATCAGCAGAGGCAGACTAGAGATGGGAGTAATTGGATATGGCTGGATACTTTGTCTCAAAGACTGATTTCAAGAATGAGTCTTGAAAAACACTTGACTTTCCATTAAGTGTAATCAGTCAATTGATCAATTAACCAAAAAAAAGGTGGAGAGGGGGGCAAGAAAGGTACTGTGTTCTTCCAGGAAATAAGCGACTATAATAGCTGACCAAATGAACATAATACACAGCTGACCTGTATACTGGATGTGTATTTAAGGAATAAGTAACTGTTATCTATGATTTCTTAAATAGGAATCAATTTATTCCTTGTTGCTGCCCATGAACTTGGCCATTCCCTGGGTCTCCAGCACTCAACCGAACGTGAAGCTTTGATGTACCCAGTCTACGACCCTCGCACAGACCTCACTCGGTTCCGCCTTTCTCAGGATGATGTCGACGGCATTCAGTTCCTGTACGGTGAGTGATGCCGGAAAAATTAGACGTGGTAGCTTTGCAATGATGGTCTTCAGGAAAGCTTCCAAATGCTGCATAAAACATTTATAATTTAACTTGAGGCACTTTGAAAACATGTGGGAAGCATATACAGTGAAAGAAGCATCATTTCCTGCTGATGTTTGCATCCTCACCTCTGTCCCCTTTAGGGTCTCCCCCAGTTTCCCCTAATGACCCTGTGGTGCCCACGGAATCTGTGCCTCCCGAACCCGGGACCCCAGCCGCGTGTGACCCTGCCTTGTCCTTCGATGCAATCAGCACACTGAGGGGAGAAATCCTGTTCTTTAAAGGCAGGTCAGTCCAGAAAACGTTATATTCCTATGTATTCTTTTGATGTATCAATGCAATGCTTAGAGAGGAAAACAAATAGAAACTTGATAGAGATTTTTAAGTATTTAAAACAAAACAATTTGGCTCTGAGACTTGAAATTATTCTGACGCTCCACTTTCCACATTTTCCTAAAACTGTCAAGTTCATTTTCAAAGACTTAGGATGATTTGATTTTTATCCTGTAACTATCACTTCCAAATATTATTGAGTCATGGTTACTTTTGAAAAGTCACAAGTAAAACTTTAGAATCTGAATTTTACCTTTGCTTCCTTTAAAAATGATACCAGGACACTATTACATTTAATCAATTAATTTACTCACTGCTGGATAAATATGCACATGATTAAACCACACAAGTGGAAAGAAAGTTAAAAGAAGTCATCATCACATCACTGATTCAGCTTCTCAGTTCTCCCTATCTCCATCCATAGTGATGAATGCTTAAATATCCTTCCAGAATTATTCCGTGTATGTATAAAAATATACTTACATGTACGTATACACATCTGCCTTTATTTTTGAAAATATACATCATGGTGTAATATATATACTGTATTGTATGAATTGTAGGTGTTTAAAACTTATAGTCAGTTGATTAATTTGCATTATAGGATAACTTCCCTTTCACAGAGACATTATTCTGGAATCCTATGCCAACAGGTCCAGTGCAGTCTTCTGGGGGGAAAAAAAGAAAGATTTTTCCTTAATGGCAACATACCTGATTTCTGTCTGTCATTGATCCTAGAGGATGTGGAAATGGAGGGAAATGGGTGAGGAAGGAGAGTGAGGAAAATATGCTAAAAGGTGGAAGACTTTTTTCAATTTTCATTTCTTTTTGCATATATTTCAGACATTTTTGGCGGAAATCTTTCAGGACATTCGAACCTGAATTTCATTTGATCTCTTCATTCTGGCCATCTCTTCCTTCAGGCATAGATGCCGCATATGAAGTTACTAGCAAAGACACGGTTTTCATTTTTAAAGGTAATTATTATGTAATAATTTCTTTAATTTGCCGAAATAAAGCCTCTCACCTAAAAATTGATTAAGACTTTAATTTTTTTCTACAACAAATTTTGTCTGGTTTATTTCTTAAAGGTAACAAAGCTGTAATTGAGACTGGCATTATTTTATTTATATTTTATAGATGATGAAATGAACACAAGAATAGAAATAGCCCAGTTGTAAATTCCCTCATTTGGAATTTACAACTGTGTTCATTCCGTCTGTGTTCATTCATTCAACCTACAAGTTTTTGTTTAATGTCTATTTGGGGCTGCTAAATCTAAAATTCTGGCTTCTTTTTCTACTATGAAAGTCAAAGGTGCTAAGAAGTATTTCCAAAACCAAAGACTCAATTGTTATAGATGCAGTGTGATTGTGTTTTTTTCTCATAAAAACAGGAAATCAGTTCTGGGCCATCAGAGGAAATGAGATGCAAGCAGGTTACCCAAGAGGCATCCATACCCTGGGCTTTCCTTCAACAGTACGGAAAATAGACGCAGCCTTTTCTGACAAGGAAAAGAAGAAAACGTACTTCTTTGCAGAGGACAAATACTGGAGGTAATATTTGTTTGTAATAACTTTGTATGATCCTGCTGCTGCTAAGTCCCTTCAGTGGCATCCGACTCTGTGCGACCCCATAGACGGCAGCCCACCAGGCTCCCCCGTCCCTGGGATTCTCCAGGCAAGAACACCAGAGTAGGTTGCCATTTCCTTCTCCAATGCGTGAAAGTGAAGTCGCTCAGTCGTGTCTGACCCTCAGCGACCCCATGGACTGCAGCCTTCCAGGCTCCTCTGTCCATGGGATTTTCCAGGCAAGAATACTGGAGTGGGGTGCCATTGCCTTCTCCGTGTATGATCCTAGTTAGGGAAATTATCTTCTTTCTCTAAGGAAGTCGCCTGCCTTCCTCTTATACCTTCGTCCCCCACAGGAGGAACGGTGGGGCTCTAGACAGCTGTGGGGGAGTCCCTGTGTGTGTGCTCAGACCCCAGTCATGCTCAACCCTTTGCGACCCCATGGACTGTAACCCTCCAGGCCCCCTGTCCATGATTTCCCAGGCAAGAATATGGAGTGGGTTGCCATTTCCTCCTCCAAGGGATCTTCCTGACCCAGGGATCGAACCCGTGTCTCCTACATTGGCAGGAGGATTCTTCACTGCTGAGCCATCTGGGAAGCCCCAGTGACAACATATATGAACCAAATATGATAGAAAACTTGAAATTTGTATCTGAAATGAATGATTGGATTCACTTTGTGTTCACATCTTTGTGATAGAAGGATGATTAAGATTTTTTCTCTCCAGACCTAAGAAATATGGTAGCAAACAGCATCTGCTAGATCAAGATGCTGCCTCTCTTTCTCGTAGAGATACAATTTTAAGAGCCAAGTTTGCGGTACCATTAATGTCACACATTTCTGTAGCACTAAACACGCCTGACATTTATTTGCAAATCTCGGAAAGTTGATTAGAATTCCACATTTTTTGCCAATTTTGATAACACGGCCTCTGTGCAATGCTGAGCTTTGTTTCTTTTACTTGGTGCAGATTTGATGAGAAGAGACAATCCATGGAGCCAGGTTTTCCCAAGCAAATAGTGGAAGATTTTCCAGGGGTTGAACCAGAGGTGGATGCTGTTTTTGAAGTATTTGGTAAGAGGACACTCCTTTTGTTGGCAGTGGGGCACTTGAAACATTCTGTAGTACCGGAAGAAAGAGGAAAGCTGAAGTATTTAATAAAGTTGTCTTTAACCAGGTTCCTCCTCCCAACCCTAAATTTCAGCTTACAAATTTCATATCAATTGTATGACTACTTCGTATAATAAGCTGTATAAAAACCCCCTCAAGTGGTGTGGCCAAGTTCAACAGTGGCCAGCTGGCTTCTCCATCCCACCACTAATTCCCACGGAGAGTTTCTCTGTCTTTCCTGAGTAGTCAGTCAGCTGCCGATATTTAACTTTCCATGAGCCCAAAGTTAAAAAAAAAAAAAAAAAAAAAGGATTTTCTCCCACCTCAGGGATAGATGGGTGGAGGGATAGATGATCTTTATTGAAAGGTAACCTGAGCACCAGGATGGCAGAGTCAGAAAGGATCGTCTGGTTCTGAAAGAGTTCCTGAGATTCTCTGAGGCCAGAGAATCAGGCTTCTTTGTCAGCAAAGGGGAGGAGGAGTATTCGGGAGGAAAAGTGTAAAGATACACAGTTTCTGAAGATGCAGAGAATTTTATCTGATTTTAAGCAGAATAACCTAATAATCCAGAGCCCGGTTCTGCTGTCAGACAGAGCTGGAGTGGGGTGCTGTTTCCATCCTTTCCTTGTTGAGTGACCTTGGGCAGGCATTTAAATTTGTCTGAATCTCAACTTCCTATCTGTAAAATGGAGTTAGACATATGTGCCTCATAGGACTTTTACAGAAAGAAATGAAAATAAAAGTCATGCAAAATGCTTACCATAGGTCCTGGCACATAGTAAATCTCTACAAACACTTTCTACTTTTAGGTATCTGTTATTCTGAGTTCTGTGTGTTGCCAAATTTATTTACTTGAAGAAAAATATCTCATTATTTCCCCTGTCTGCATTTGCAGGGTTTTATTATTTCTTCAGTGGATCTTCGCAGTTTGAATTTGACCCAAATGCAAAGAAAGTGACACATATGTTGAAGAGTAACAGCTGGTTGAATTGTTAGGAGAGATGTTTAGAAGGCATAACTGGGCATTTTAAGTTAAGCCGTTAACTCTTCACCTAAGTCTCTGTGAACTGAAATGGTTCGTGTTCTCCTGTGTGTGCAGTGATGGAGACCAAGAGTGTGAGCTGTGTGTCTTGCCCACTAGCCTCACATATCACAGGGCATTCAAATGGGCTGTGTGTTTGTACTCTGGTCACGTACCTCAGCCTCCCACGGGAACAGGGTTAGCACTCTGCAACAGGCAAGAGACTGTATATAGACTATTTGCTTATTATTTAATAAAGAGAATCTGTCAGTTAACTTTATCATGTTGTTTGTTTCAATGAATGCACTTTCCTCACCATCTTGGGTGTGTTGTGGACTGATCAGTCAACAGTGGAGGTACAGGATCAGGGTCTCCACGTTTGGGACCTCAAAATGAGCTCAACCAGAACTGGAAACAATCTGCCATTTCCCCTCCCCAGGTGCCCTACCAAAGGGATGCTATTTCCGCCAACAAGGCTTCATATGTGTTCCCGACACACCTAAGGAGAAAGATCAAGGGTGCTGTCACCACACAGGGCAGGCTCTGAAAAAAGTTGTGAGGCAGAATCCTACAATCAAAGCAAATCACCTAGTTCACACACCTCATTTTTTCTGGTGGGGAAATAAACCCGTTCTTTACCTTCTCCTTTTTTTACTTATATATTGCATCAATGGAGTTCCTTTCCCTGCACAGGTAAATAACTGTGCTCAGATCGCCTCTATCCACACATGAAAATGCCCTCCTATACTCATTTTGTATCTGTCCATGTCCCCATAAGCCCCCATGGACAAATGGTTATCTTAAACCAGGTTGCCACTCCTAAGTAATATGTAGCACAGTACTGGCTACACAGTAAGAGCTCATTCATGCTATCACTTATTAATTCATTTGAGAATAATTTATTACTAGTACTCCATGTCTCAGGTATTGTGCTGGGTTGTGGGCATGGGAGCCTGAGGAAATGGACACTGTCCCTGCCTCACTGAGATTATAATCCACCAAGAAAGACTGTATGCAAAGAGTGACAAATATGGATACGCAACTGTGGTTTTAGGAAGAGTCATACAGGAAAAATTCGGCTTCTTTGATAGAATAACAGGAGGAACTCCTTTGAGCTGGGTGGTTTTAGAAGTTTTGGAAGAATGGCATTGGAGAAGGTTTTGAAGGAAGACATGAAAACTAGCTGAGAAGATGGTTTGGACTAAAGCGGTCACAGGGGAGAATCAGATAGGCATATGAATGTGCATATGATTGGCAGTAGAACTCTATGATGGCTTAGACATGGAGTTTATTTAACAGACAGAAGTGGCCAGAATAACTCCCAGATAGCTTTGTTGAGCTTATGGATTGATGGGGGAAGAACTGGAAAGAAGCAGTTTTGTGAGGAAAGGGCAATAGTTTGGAAGAATTGCTCAGTTTGCTAATTTTTGAAATGTCTGAGAGATGCCCAAGTAATACCATGAAATAAATGAGCTTAGAACTCAAAAAAGAAGATATAGTGATGATGTTTGGTGATAAATGTTAACTAAACTTACTGTGGTAAACATTTCGCATTGTATTCACATACCAAATCATCATGATGTACACCTAAAACTAATACAATGCTGTATGTCAATTATACCTAAATTTTCTCTTTAAAAAAGAGAGAAGATATGAATATGTGGAATTTTCCAGCATTTTATTAGTCTTATAGTGCAAGACATACCAAATGAAAGGTTTTTATGATGTAATCTTAATAAACAACCGTATTTTGCCAAGGATTGAACATGTCTTTATTTTAAAAATTAACTAAATTCATTTGGTTTATTTTTTGATAGACACTATGCAGCTACAGCATGAATTTGAAAGGTAAAAACATGCAATGAGAAATTAATTTTCCTTGCACGTGTATCATCACTATCTAGTTCCTTTATTCAGAGGAAACAAACTAGAATTTTAGGAATCCTTTCAGAACTATTTTATACATATACAAGCAATAATATTATCTTTATAGGTTAAAGTGCGTGTGTGTGTTAGCTGCCCAGTTGTATTCGACTCTTTACTAACCCATGGACCATAGTCTGCCAGGCTCCTCTGCCCATGGGCTTCTCCAGGCAAGAATACTGTATTGGGTAGCAATTCCCTTCTCCAGGGGATCGTCCCAACCCAGGTCTCCTGTGTTGCAGGCAGATTCTTTACCGTCTGAGCCACCAGAGAAGCCCTAAGTTAAAATGGTAGCATATAAACTCACACTGCTCTGCCGTTTGCCACTTACTATAGCCTGGCAACCATTCTACATCAGTACATGCAGAATTTGCTTCACTTTTCATGACTACATTCTGTGAGATAAATATGTGATTTATTTATTCAGTTTCCTATTGGTCACTAAATTAGTGATTAAATAAATGCATACATCAAAGAAATAAAATTTAAAATATAAAATAATAAAAAATAAAAATACATTTAAAGTAAATAAAACTATTACATTAAATGATTATTCAGTAATGTGTAATTTGTGGTTGTCATGAGTATCCAAATGGCCCACGTGGTGGAGAATTTAAACAATAGTTTCCCTACCC
Organism: Bos javanicus; assembly: GCF_032452875.1. NCBI lineage: Eukaryota > Metazoa > Chordata > Mammalia > Artiodactyla > Bovidae > Bos > Bos javanicus. The sequence continues at coordinate 5,776,236 of NC_083882.1, forward strand.
CTCCATCTCTGCTCAGACCTTGAAGGTTAAGCTTTTCATCAGATATGCAAGTATATTCAAGGATATTCATTGTAGCATTGGGAAAAATAGTAAATAAATCAAATAAAATTGTAGGCATCAGTATACTATTTTCAGTATTCAGTGTATCAGTAGGTGATTTTAAATATTTCACTATTATTTCTATTATTTGATTGGCATGCAAAAAAAAAAAAGCTGCTCTCAGACATGAACTAGTCCAACTGAAGGTCTGACATATATTATTTGTCCTGTTTTAATGCAGAAACAAGTAGTTTACATACATCACCTCACTTAACTCTTCTTTGGGAGGTAGAGATTATTACGTCAGTTTTACAAATCTAAGGATTGCTGCTCAGAGACGATAGGCCATATCCTCAAGGTCATGCTGATAATAAATGGCTGAACCAGAGATGTAATCCATCTTGGCTGACACCAAACTTATGTATGATCCACTCTGCTGCTCCCTATTCTTTGTATCGACATGAACTGACTATACATGTGACGAAAAACAAAACAGATGAAGCAAAGGAAAGACTGACAGAGGTAATAAGTCAAGAGCTGGAAAAGAGATAAAGGAACTGGCTCTTTATAGCTAGCTGAATCAAAAGGGGAGGTTGGAGTGGCCTAGGCATGGTGTGTAATACAGACTTTCAAAAGTCAAAGGTTTGTAACTCGAGTAATTTCTACAAGTGCTGCTTTATGTATTTTTCCACTTAAATAAGGAATATTAACTCAGGTGATAGAATATTTTACACGCATCTAAGTGTACAGGAATATGGCTTTTTAAAATAAATACTTCATTCATAATTCAAGAGTATTTAATGACTTGTCAATTAGGATTCTGCTGGATAGTAGAAAGGGACAGTGGGAATTCACTCATCCATTCATGCACATCACTAATTAGATGATGAGGCATTTGGCTACCTTAAGAGAGTCATAGATTAATCTTAGTTATAGATTAGTGGTTTTAAAAAACCACTGCAAAATCCGATACTAAAGGAAAGTTCATGGGTGATTCATAAGAGAGCATTGTAGAGGACTCCCACACTTCTGGGACAACACGTGTGACACATGAGACCACAGATACATTTTCAAAGGCGTGAAAATCTTTTATATAGATCTGTTACAGAACATCAAATTGCTTTCCCTGACACATTCTGAAAACGACAATTTAATTTTAAATGTCTCTGCACATTAACCTGCTTTGAATTTCATTTTCCGTGAAGTCCTAACATGTTACCATCTGACTCTGTAGCAAATGAAAAAGTCTTTTTCTTAGTGCTTTCAGTCCATGTCAGTTTTGTGATTAATCAGATTCAAATTACATCCTCATGAGCAAGTAAAAACTTGGGAGGAGAGTCACAACCGCAAGACTACAGTTGGCAGAAATCTAGGTCAAAATTCTGCGAAGAAAGGACAGAAGTGCTTCTAACACTTTTGGAGGTCACAATTTGGGGATGATACCACTGATATGGAAATAAACATAAAGGGCAGACAGGATAGGAGACATCCATTTCTTCCTCTCCTTATTCATTCACTCTTTGGGCAATAGTTACTAAGTACTCACTGTATGCTAAGCACAGTGCTAAAAGCTTGGATACATTTGGATAAATCAGTGAACAAAACAGGTGAAGATTTTGTCGTCTTAAAACTTCCATGCATGAGAGCGGCAGACAAGAAACTACAATTAAGAACTATAAATACTCTACATCACATGCTGGAAGGAGATAGAGGCCCGAGTCCGCCGTGCCCAGTGTTCAAGGGACAGCAAGGGGCTGCTGACGGCAATGAAGTCAGAGGGAGCAGGTGGGAGCCCTAGAAGAGAAAGGCAGAGAGATGCGGGCTGGGGCGGGAGCAAGTCCGCGAGGTGATACGGGTCGGTTTAAAACTTTGGTTTTTGGGTGAAATGGAAGAACCGTAGGAGAGAATAGGTCAGAAGAGGCTCTGGATACCCTGTTAGATCATTAATAGAGCAAACGGGAACATAGGTAGAAGCACAGAGACCTGTTAGGAGGCAATCGTACTATTTTAATCCAGCAAGGATGGTGACTCCAGCTAGGTGGGAACCGTAGTAGTGGGGAGAAGTTATTTGAGATGTATTTGCAAATAGAATCAACAGGATTTAGGGTGTGAAAGTGTGAGGCTGTGAAGTGTAGGAAAAAGAGAAGAGTTTGGAGGACCTCGAGTCTTTTAGGACAAAGCTGTTGAGCGGCCCTCACTTGAGGCGTGAGCAGGCTGTGGTGGGAAGACCGTAAGTTTAGTTTGGGGCTTGTTGTGTATTTGCTATGTCTATCTTACATCCATACAGTGATGCTGGATTTATGAGTCTGGAGTTTAAGGAAAAGCTCTGGATTGGAAATGTAAATTTGGGAGTCATCAGCACATAGATGGCTTCATTTTTTTTATTAAAATTTCTTTGTTTTATTTACTTATTTTTAAATTAAAATTTTTAATTTTAAAAAATCAGTTAATATTTTTCTGGTGCTGGGCCTTTGGTGCTGCACACGGGCTTTCTCTAGTTGAGGCGGGTGAGGGCTACTCCCCAGTCGTGGTGTGTGGGCTTCTCCTTGTGGAGGCGCCTCTTGTGATGGTGCGTGGACTCTCAAGTGTGTGGGCTTCAGTTGTTGTAGCACAGGGGCTTAGATGCCCTGCAGCTCATGGAATCTTCCCAGGCCAGTGACTGAGCTTCCACCCCTGCACTGGCAGGCAGATTCCTAACCACTAGACCACGAGGGAAGTCTTGTAATTCAATGAGCTTAACGGTGGAGTAAGAATATGGAAGTGGCCTCAAAAAAAGAAAAAAGAAAGAAAAACAAATCCCTGGGGCACCCCCATATTGAGTTAAAGAACACATGAACAATGAATTTATATTCCACCACTCTTCGATGGTGCTGACTTGAAGCATCAGAGTCATTTATGAAACAAAGCAGGGTAGAAAGTTTATCATAATCTACCGTTACAGATTGCCTCTTTTTTGCTACTTGTGAGAGTCCAGGTGTGAATTGCTATTTTTATATAAGTGTGTCTGACAGAGAGAGGAGGGTAGGATATGCTCTTGGCATGGACAGTTTGGGGCAAGAATGTGTGAATCCTCCTGGGTGATCCAAGGATGAGCAGATGATGAGTGAGGAGGGGTGTTTCAGCAGGTCAAGGGAGGAAATCAGGGAGGAGCGAGTGGAGAGGGCAAAGGATTAAGGTGATGAAATACGGAATCACACAAGGAAAGGAATATAGATTGGTCACATAGGAAGTGGATAGTGAACAAGGAGGCGTCTGGAGAGAATTTTCATCCAGAGTCCCAAGGCTGAGCCCAGAGAACCTGTAGGAGAGCCTTCATTCTTCCTAGTCTAGGGACCAAGGAAGGGCCAGTTAGTCTACCTGAGAAGCAAAACCAAGCTTACCCTTTAAGCAGGAAATGGGTGCTGCTGTGATCTGACTTATCTCTATCCCATTCGTGCCCTGATGAATTCATTCCTTAAACAGACTGCGTGTCTGAGATTGCCAGGCCCTGTGCTAGGAATGAAGATACACTGAGATAAGATTCCTGTTCATATTCTAGTGGAAGAGACAGAATGGGCAATCAGGAAACAGATTGGAATATAAGCACTGCCCAGGCCAAGCCCAAAAAGCTGGGGACAGACACAGCAACTAACCCAGTCTGGGGACATCAGGGAAGAATTTCAGAGGAGATACACTTAAGCTGAAACCCACAGGGCAAGCATTTAGTGAATGAAGGAAAGGAAGGATGATATCCCCACCAGACAGAAGGCATAAGATGTGTCAAGATCTGAAGGGGAGGGACCTTGGCTTTTTATCTTCTTCAACCCCTTAGCATGGCATCAAAGTGCTTCATGTGTTTGTGTCTTTATGATAGCTCCCATTATGGCCCACCCTAATGCTCCAGCCACTGAACCACTTGAGGTTTCCTCTCCATGCCAAGCTCTCTGTCCCCTCCCATCCTTATGTTCAGGTCTCATGTCTGCTTTACCCACTGTCTGGCATATTGTGGATATCTTCCCAGTTCATTTCCCTTCTCTGGACATATCCTCCTAAGGTCCCCGTAGGTGTGGTTGGGCTAAGCAGTCATGCTTGTACCTGCAGTCCCACAGTCATGCAAAAATCTGATTGGATTACAGAAAGGCACAGGAATAAGATAGAGCCTATGAGGTGCTCTCTCCCAGAATTAGAAGCAACCCATAATACACAGTCAGACCATACTGTGGACAGAATCTATAAGATCCCCTAGGGTTGGAACCCGAATCAGGACCATGGTGTGTCAAAGTCCTGCACAGAATATTCTCATGGGGAAGCATCCTCCTTGAAGCAAAACTGATCTACAGAAAGAGAAAAGAACAGCGAACCTGCAGGCTAAAGCTGAGAACACAAGGGAGAGAGAGAGACTGAGAGGGGGAGATGGAGACAGAGCCTGTAATTGTCCCATTTCTCAGGAAGGCCGTCCTGAGATTGGATTCCATGAGATTCTTCCATTTCCTTATTATAAGTTGACTGTAATCATCCTCCAATGAAATGATTCCTGGCTTAGACATAAGTTGGGAGTGGATTGGTGACCCACAAGCTTTCAAAGTGTATGTGAGATTTGCTGTGGGGTCCCAGCAGGGCAGAGGAAAATGCCATGTCGAGGCACAGCCAGCAGTTTATGAAAAGTGGAGAAAGGGCAGCCGGTTCATCTGCTATCTGTATTGAACTGTCTCCTGAAAACTCAAGCCAGGGCCTCCCTGACAGCAAAGTTTTAGGGGCTTGGGATGAAAAGTAAGGTGTCTGAAGCTGTCAGTTACTCCTTGTCATCTAAATTCTACAAGGAGATGGATATATTACAGTCCAGGTTTCCTTACTGAAAATTAAAAAAAAAAGTAAATAGCTGTTGTCGGAAGCCCTTTTAGTCTGAATTCATATTCAGATTATGAAAATGTGTCTGAAAATTAATCATCCACTTGGCTGAACTGTATCCGTTCCTTGCTCTGCCCTACTTAGTGCTAACAGTAATGGTAGGGCTCTGAGTGATGGGAAATGGGCTGGAGACTGTTGAGAAATCTGGTGGAGGAGCTGGAGGGATCCAACTCCCTGCCCAACACATCCCTTCACACCACTTCTTGCTATTGGGTTCTATATGATTCCTCTGAGTCTTTAAAATTAACTTCATTTGAATTCAGTTTCAATCAGATGGTTCCCCAGGAAAACACACATAACGTTCTCTCAGCTGACTTGCTCTTGAAAAGCAGTGCTTACTTCTGGATGTGAAGAGCCAGCAGGAGCCTGTCAGGTCAAGTGTGAAGAGAAAGGGTCGGGATCAGAACCACGTGGAAGGGTGATGATATGAGGGGACATGTCATAGCTGGGGACTAAAGAGAAGACGATTTTTTTTTTCTGAACTAAATTATAGAGAGATGAATATTAAGTATTCAACAGCTGAGCCACCAGGGAAGCCCAGTTATATAATTAAGAACATTAAATTTAAAAAAAAATCCATTACTGTTATTTAATAAATGTGACAACTGAGAAAGTGCTCCCCAAAGCATATGGATTAACTCAGTCAGTGAATAATTCAGCAATAAATCTATTTCAGAAATAGTCAGGCTATAAACAAATTAAACTACTAACTTACTCAGCTAATGAGCCTTACCTCTGCACACACAGAGAATTTCTTAAATTTATCTGAAGTTGATTAAAAGTGCTTCAGAGAAAAGCAAAGAAGGTTGTTGCTGTTGAGTTGCTAAGTCATGTCTGACTCTTTGCAACCCCATGGACTGTAGCATGCCTGGCTCCTCTCTTCTCCACTGTTTCCTGGAGTTTGCTTAAATTCATGTCCATTGAGTCAGTGATGCTATTTAACCATGCCATCCTCTGCTTCCCTCTTTTCCTTTTACCCTCAATCCTCTCCAGCATCAAGGTCTCTTCCAGTGAGTTGTCTCTTCTCATCAGGTGGCCAAAGTATTCCAACTCTGGTGCTGGAGAAGACTCTTGAGAGTCCCCTGGACTGCAAGGAGATCCAACCAGTCAATCCTAAAGGAGATCAGGCCTGAATATTCATGGAAGGACTGAAGCTGAAGCTCCAATATTTTGGCCACCTGATGCAAAGAAGCAAAGAATATAGAGAGATTAAAAAAAACAACAAACAAACCTGGCCTTCCCAGCTTTTACTGAAAGAGAGGTACTTGAAGATCCACTTAAGTCATTTAATCCTTGAAAGTGATAGTTGCCTAGTTGTGTCCGACTCTTTGCGACCCCATGGACTGTAGCCTGCTAGGCTCCTCAGCCCATGGACCTCTCCAGACAAGAATACTGGGGTGAGTTGCCATGTCCTTCTCCAGGGGATCTTCCCAACCCAGGGATCAAACCTGGCTCTCCTGTATGGCAGGCAGATTCTTTACTGTCTGAGCCACCAGGGAGGCCCTTAATCTGATGGCCGTTAGAACAAAAAGATGCTTTGGGGGGAAATTCCACTCTGGGGTTTGGTCCTGGTAAGGGTCAGGCTGCAGAGTAACAGCTGATTCTTAGTATAACCACCTCTATCAGCAAGAGCTCCTCAGCACGATTAACAGGAAGCTCTTTCACTTTCCTAAGGCAAAACTAAAGGTGAGTATTTATGATACCTGACTTCCTGGTCATGATTTAAACCACTAAGAGATTTTCCACCTTGACATTTACTCTTCGAATCACAATTAGCTTATGGCACTGAAGGTGATGATGATGATGCGACCCGTTATAACACGCTGCTTCCTGAGCAAGTTTCCAAAAGTAATAAAGGAGGTAACTCACTGTGCTGGCTTACATGGTGCATTTAACCAAAAGTTAAATTCCCTCATTGCATAATAAGACTTTCTTCAATACTTGTATTTAATTTATGTTACAGGTAATTATTTACTATCAATATTTAGCTATAGATACATTCTTGTCAGGACTCATAGTTCTAACAGTTCTGATATCTTTGCTTCCAGTGAATTAAAGCAAATAAAATTTGGGGGCATGATTTCCTCATCTCAATGTAAGAGGGTTAAGGTAAGTGATTTGGAGTGTCTTTCTAGTCTAAGAGGAATTAATACTCGTTGAGCGGCTATTATGACAGCAAGATACATCCTGTGTTTGAGGAACTCACTATCCTACACATTGCCGTGGCATATCTTAATATCACTATTTTCATTTTATATGTGAGAAAATGAAATACCATAGAGGTTAACATGCCTAAGCTTAGTGGTCTAAATTGTTGCAAAACTCTAATTGAGTTTTGAATCCAAATCTTCCTTACACAAAAATCTGAATGCTGTTTTGGTTCTATATTGTTTCTGGGTACATGTAGTAACTCTATATTTGCAATCAAGCTTTCTAGAGTATCAAGCAGTAAAAGTACATCAAATTTTTATATACGTATATAATTTTGGTTAATATTCTAGGGATAAGTTTGCCTTTTTATTTCAAGAAAATACTTATCTAGAAAATGAATCTGGATTTGTTTCTGAATCCAGAAAATGACTTTCATGTCCATGGGCCCCTAGTATTTATCTTGTATTGTTATGTAATACCTGATCACAGGGACAGTCTTCAAAGGCAGGAAGTGAAAATTTTAATATGTAATCCTTCCATTTAAAAGGTACATATCAGTTCCATTATACTGTAAACAAATGGGCTAGGCATTGTTATTTCCTTTTTGCAGTTGACAACATCGAAGATTGCTCAGCTGTGATTCAAACCTATGTCATTTGATTCAAAATTCTGAGCTTTTCCTGCCACACCCTTTGCAAGGTACTTGAAAGAAAATGCCCTCCCCACATGTAAGGTACCTATCCTCACTCACTACAGTTAGAAAACCACTGCTTTGTGCATAACTCAGATATTTCTAACAGAACGTGCATTGGCTTCTAGACAGCTCTGGGCTTAAATCTCCACTCCGCCACCTCCTGGTGCCTTGGAGAAGATAATGTCTGAGTTTCAATTTTTGCTCCCCTACACCATGGAAGTCCCCAGCTCTAAAGAATCCAGACTCCAGAGGTCCACGTCCTGGCCACCCCAGCAGCTTCCAAGGAGTGGGAAATGGAGTGTGGATCTTTATTCCTGATGGGAACTGCCCAAATGTCCCATTTTCCAGTTTAAAGAAATTGCTCCTTTCTCTTATGCTTCCCTCAAGCCTTTTCCCTCTCCCTCTTAGTTGAAGACAACGGACATAGCCTTCTCAAATGATCTTAGGTTTTCCCAAGTTTAGAAAGAGGTACTGCCTTCAATCAACTAGTGTTTGATTGTAGTCGTGAAGGCACATCTAAGATCAGGGAATGCAGAATCCTTGGCAACATCAGGGGAAACTATAGAATGCAATTTTACATCTCAATATACTATCTCATGACATATACTGTCTATAGAAATATATGTCCATATTGTTTTGTAGGGACTCTGTTAAGTATATTTGTTTATGAATGTATTGTACTATAGGAGCTTCCCAGGTGGTGCTAGTGGTAAAGATCCTGCCTGCCAATGCAGGTGACGTAACAGATGAGGGTTCAATCCCTGGGTCAGGAAGATCCTCTGGAGGAGGAAATGGCAACCCACTCCAGTAGGCTGTGCCAGGCCGAGGCCTCCCATAGAATCTGATTGGAATTGGCAGGCTATGGCTGTGCCTATCTCTGTACTTTACCCATGTAGCCCAGTGTTCATTGCAGCACTATTTACAATAGCTAAGACATGGAAGCAACCTAGATGTCCACTGACAGATGAATGGATAAGGAGGTTACAGAACATATACACAATGGAATACTACTCAGCTAGAAAAAGGGATGCATTTGAATCAGTTCCAAAAAGGTGGATGAAACTGGAGCCTATTATACAAGTAAGTCAGAAAGAGAAACACAAATGCTTTATGTTGAATTTAATTGGTAGAAGATAAATAATAATAAAAACAATAAAGCTAACTCTTCCTCAGCACTTTCTGGCCAGAAAATATTCTAGTTGTGTGTGATTTATGTAGTAGATGAAGGAAGAGAGAAAGAAAAAAGGGAAGGAAGAAAGAAAGGGAGAAAGAAAGAAAAAGAATAATAACTAATACATATGTGAATTTTGGTGTATAAATGGCTTGAGAGCCCTTCACTTCCATCAGCTCCCAGGGCCCAGCAGAAGACCCTCCAAGTAGGGCTTATTGAAAGATACTCCTGCCAACTGTCCAACCACACAGCTACCTTATTTCCTTCTCCACTTACCTCTCCAACAAGGCCAACAGAAGTTCCTAATGCCAACATGACAACATCTGTTGCCAGTACTAAAAAGTACTGAAGCTAAAAGAAGCACACTTATATGAGAAGCAAAAGGAGACTTTAATTTAATTTGTTTCAGCCATTAATAGATTTCTGGATAAACTGACTGGAAAGTACCCACTTGTATTTTGAATCTTATTTTTTCTGTTGTCTTCCATAAAAAATTTCAAGACATGTGCCTACATAAATGTTCATTAGTTCAGTTCAGTCGCTCAGTCATGTTTGACTCTTTGCGACCCCATGAAATGCAGCACACCAGGCCTCCCTGTCCATCACCAACACCCGGAGTTCACTCACACTCAGGTCTATCGAGTCAGTGATGCCATCCAGCCATCTCATCCTCTGTCGTCCCTTTCTCCTCCTGCCCCTAATCCCTCCCAGCATCACAGTCTTTTCCAATGAGTCAACTCATTGGTATACTATAAATTACACCTAAGATTTTAACAGCTACTTGAAAAAAATAGTAATGTATACAATATTACATTGCATTTCATTCATGAGAGAATTAACCCCCAGAGCAAAATTGATGTCTAATTGCTTTTTGCAATTCTGAGCATGTAACCCAATGCCTTGTATCAGGTCAGTTCAGTTGCCCCAGTCGTATCCGACTTTTTGTGACCCCATGAACTGCAGCACACCAGTCTTCCCTGTCCATCACCAACTCCGGAGCTTGAAAAACTCATGTACATCTAGCAGATGATACCATCAAACTGTCTCATCCTCTCTTGTCCACTTCTCTTCCTCCCTTCAATTTTTCCCAGCTTCAGGGTCTTTTCAAATGAATCACTTCTTCACATCAGGTGGCCAAAGTATTGGAGTTTCAGCTTCAGCATCAGTCCTTCCAAGGACTATTCAGGACTGATTACCTTTAAGATGGACTGGTTGGATCTCCTTGCAATCCAAGGGATTCTCAAGAGTCTTCTCCAACACCACAATTCAAAAGCATCAATTCTTTGGCACTCAGCTTTCTTTATGGTTCAACTCTCACATCCATACATACCTACTAGAAAAACCGCAGCTTGGACTATATGGACCTTTATTGGCAAAGTAATGTCTATGCTTTTTAATATGCTGTTTAGGTTGGTCATAGCTTTTCTTCCAAGGAGTAAGAGTTTTCTAATTTCATGGCTGCAGTCACCATCTGCAGTGATTTTGGAGCCGAAAAAATAGACTCTGTCACTGTTTCCATTGTTTCTCCATCTATCTGCCATGAAGTGATGGGACTGTATGCCATGATTTTAGTTTTTTTTTTTTTTTCTATGATGACCTCCAAGACCTTCTAGAACTAACACCCCAAAAAACATGAGCTTTTCATCACAGGGGACTAGAATGCAAAAGTAAGAAGTCAAGAGATACCTGGGGTAACAGGAAAATTTGGCCTTGGAGTACAAAATGAAGCAGGGCAAAGGCTAACAGAGTTTTGCCAAGAGAATGCACTGGTCATAGCAAACACTCTCTTCCAACAACACAAGAAATGACTCTACATATGGACATCACCAGAGGGTCAATACCAAAATCAGATTGATTATATTCTTTGCAATGAAAGATGGAGAAGCTCTATACAGTCAGCAAAAACAAACCAGGAGCTGACTGTGGCTCAAATCATGAACTCCTTTTTGCCACATTCAGGCTTAAATTGAAGAAAGCAGGGAAAACCACTAGACCATTCAGGTATGACCTAAATCAAATCCCTTATGATTATACAGTGGAAGTGAGAAATAGATTTAAGGGACTAGATTTGATAAATAGAGTGCCTGATGAACTATGGACGGAGCTTCATGACATTGTACAGGAGACAGGGATCAAGATCATCCCCAGGAAAAAGAAATGCAACAAGGCAAAATGGTTGCCTGAGGGGGTGTTACAAATAGCTGAGAAAAGAAGAGAAGCTGAAGGCAAAGGAGAAAAAGAAAGACATACGCATTTGAATGCAGAGTTCTAAAGAACAGCAGGGAGAGATAAGAAAGTCTTCCTCAGAGATTAATACAAAGAAATAGCGGAAAACAATAGAATGAGAGAGACTAGAGATCTCTTCAGGAAAATTAGAGGTACCAAGGGAACATTTCATGCAAAGATGGGCTCAATAAAGGACAGAAATGGTATGGACCTAACAGAAGCAGAAGATACTAAGAAAAGGTGGCAAGAATACACAGAAGAGCTATACAAAAAAGATCTTAATGACCCAGATAATCACGAAGGTGAGATTAGTCACCTAGAGCCAGATATCCTGAAGTGCAAAGTCAAGTGGGCCTTAGTCAAGTGGGCATCACTATGAACAAAGCTAATGGAAGTGATGGAATTCCAGTTGAGCTATTTCAAATCATGGAAGATGATGCTGTGAATGTGCTGCATTCAATATGCCAGCAAATTTGGAAAACTCAGCAGTGGCCACAGGACTGGAAAAGGTCAGTTTTCATTCCAATCCCAAAGAAAGGCAATGCCAAAGAATGCTCAAACTACCACAAAATTGCACGTATCTCACATGCTAGCAAAGTAATGCTCAAAATTCTCCAAGTGAGGCATCAACAGTACATGAACCAAAGACTTCCAGATGCTCAAGCTGGATTTAGGAAAAACAGAGGAACCAGAGATCAAATTGCCAACATCCGTTGGATCATCGAGAAAGCAAGAGAGTTCCAAAAAAACATCTACTTTTGCTTTACTGACTATGCCAAAGCCTTTGTCTGTGTAGATCACAACAAACTGTGGGAAATTCTTAAAGAGCTGGGAATACCAGACCATCTTACCTACCTCCTGAGAAATCTATATGCCGGTCTAGAAGTAACAGAATTGGACATGGAACAACAGACTGGTTCCAACTGGGAAAGGAGTACGTCAAGGCTGTATATTATCACCCTGCTTATCTAACTTATACGCGGAGTATACCATGCAAAATTCCTGGCTGGATGAAGCACAAGCTGGAATCAAGATTGCCAGGAGAAATAGCAATAACTTCAGATATGCAGATGACACCACCCTTAATGCAGAAAGCAAAGAGGAACTGTGGAGCCTCTTAAAGAAAGTGAAAGAGGAGAATGAAAACTCTGGGTTAAAGCTCATAATTCAAAAAACTAAAATCATGCCTTGTATATCATACCTATTAAGTAAATGGAGTATGTTTTCCATATGCATTCAATTTTTTATACAAAGTTCAGGGATATAGTTAACTAACGTGTATTTGTCTACATATACAACAGCAACATGATAATTATATTGATAATTTTGGGGAGTTCACTATGATTCCTTGGACTTAAGTAATTCAGTTCTGTTAGTGACTCTGCTTCCTTTTAGGCTTGCCAATTGTAAGAATTCCTTCTGAAAGAAGAAACAGTTTTAAAAGTGTTAACATGCAACATTTTCCGATCTTAAGAATTTAACCTAAGATTTTCTATATCAAGCAAATTTGTACAAATCCAATATTCCTAGAAAACGATCAGGGACATAAACACAGGTAAAACACCAGCCCTTCACCAAGTGAAGTCAAGGTGAAGAAAACGTGAAAAGTGATTTAATCAAGTGTAACGTTCTATGGAACTTCAGAGTGGACCTATCTCACAGAGGAAGGAGGGAGAAAACTTTGTGAATAAAATAACATTTAGACTGGACTTTGAAGAATAGAGAGAATGATATTAAGTAGAAATAGAGGGGAATAAAAAGTATGACAAGGTAGGGGAACAAAGTGCAAGGTACATTTGGGAAATAATGTAATTTGTTTGGAAGAGTGGGAAGTGAAGCTTGGAAGTCATTTTTAAACATGGGAGGTCTTCAGTACTACAGTTGGTTTGTATTTGCTTTGGTAGATTATGTCAGTCACTGAAGGCTTTATTCATAAGATTAATTATATACTGTTTGCATGCTCACTATGTTCCAGTTATTTTACCATAACAATCTAGTTTTTGTACATGGATTACCTTATTTCAGTCTCGGAAATACTATCTAAGGACGTGCTGTTATTATTTCTATTCTTAAGATGAAAAAATCAACATATAAAAAGATTGAGTAATAGATCATTTAGCTATTAGTTGGTGGAGCAGGTATTTGAACCTGAGTCTGTGGTTTAGGAAGTTCTATGCTATATAAGATGTAAGAAAGTGAGGATTAGGAGTCCTGGTTAATAGAAAATAACACCAGATATGTTCAAATGGAGAGGCCTTGGTGGTGGTTGAAACTTGAGATAGAAGTTCAAGAAAAACAGTAAGGCCAGAGTTTAGGGTGGGTGAAGATGTTGGGTGAAGTTATAGAAGTAGATGAGATGGTGTTGGGCAAAAAGTGGCCAGAGATTAAAGATAAGAACTCAGAGTAGGATCTTGATGAATGACTAGACTCAAGAGGAGCGAAAAGGAAGAGAAGCCAATGAAGGAGAGGAAGTAATTGGAAAAGTATTAATACAAGGAGAAAAAGCAAAATGCAGAAGCTCCCAAGCCAGAGAAAGAAGGACTTCCAAAACTGAGCATCAAATATCAAAAAGGATCAGTGGGAATGTGAACTGAGAAAAAGTCATCTGACTTGGTGGTGGGAGTTAGCAACCATTGAGAGTGCAGTGCCAGACGTTAAAGTCAAGGTTAATCTTAGTGATGAGACTGATGGTAAAGAGAGGCGTAATGCGCTGAGATAATAGTATCACCATGCTCATCGATCCATTTCAGGACAGACTTGTTCACAGGATGAGCAAAATGATCTGTGCCAAAGGAGACACACACGTGGAAGAGAGAAGGACTGAACTCACAAGGGGAGATGCCAGCTTAAGCAAAAATGGACTGTGGTGTCCCACGGTGTTTCAAAAAGAATTGTAGAACTGAAAAATGCATCCCAAAGTCAAGTATAGAAAGACGTCTATGTGGCTAAAGAAATACATCACCTTGTTTTGTAACCAAAGCTAATATCAAGACTCTATCTCCAGAACTGCCAAGGAAATCCTGAGGAAAAAGAGCAAAGCTGGAGACATACCCTCCCAGACTTCGGACAATTATTACAAAGCTATAGTAAAAAAAAAAAAGCGTGGTACTGACACAAAACATACATATGGATCAATGGAACAGAATAGAGAGCCTAGAAATAAACCCACATACCTACGGTCAATTCATCTTGAACAAAGGAACCAAAAACGGAGAAAAGACAGTCTCTTCAGCAAGTGGTGTTAGGAAAATTGGACAGCCACATGTAAATCAATGAAGTTAAAACACTTCTTCACATTATACTCAAAAATGAACTCAAAATAATGTTAATCTTTAAGACAAGACACCTTAAAATTCCTAGAAGAAAACATAGGTGAAACATTCGCTGATAAAAATCATAGCAATGTTTTCTTATGTGAGTCTCCCAAAACAGTAGAAAAATTGATAAAAGGAAAAGTAAACAAGTGAGACCTAATCAAACGTAGAAGCCTTTGCACAGCAAAAGAGAGCATAAAACAAGATGAAAAGACAACGTACGGACTGGGAGAAGTATTTGAAAATGACACAGTTGACAAGGACTTCATTTCCAAATTATACAAACAGCCCATACAACGCAATAACAAAAAACCAAACAACCCAATAAAAAAACGTGCAGCTCTAAATGGACATTTCCCAAAGAAGACAAACAAATGGCCAATAGACACATGAAAAGATGTTCAATGTGCTGATTATTAGAGAAATGCAAATTAAAACTACAATGAGGCATCACCTCACGCTGGTCAGAATAGCCATCATTAAAACATCACTGGACAGGGTGTGGAGAAAAGGGAACTTTCTTACACTGTTGGTGGGAATGTAAACTAGCGCAGCTTCTCTGGAAAACACTATGGAGGTTCCTTAAAAAACTAGAAATAGAATTGCCATATGATCTAGCAACCCTGCTCCTGGGCATAAATTCAGAGAAGACACTAAATTCAAAAGATGCATGCACCTAGATGTTCATAGCAACATTATTTACAGTAGCCAAGACATGGAAGCGGCTTAAATGTTCATCAGCAGATGAATGCACAGACATGGCGCACACACAGTGGAGTGTCACTCAGCTACAAAAAGAACAAAACGCTCTTTGCGACACGGATGGACCAGGGATTATCATACTGAGTGAAGTACGTCTGAAACAGAAAGACACATACCGTGTGATATCATTTATATGTGGAATTTAAAATATGGTACAAATAAACTTTTTAAAAAACAGAAACAAACCCACAGGCATAGAGAACAAACTTATGGTTATGAGAGGGGAAAGAGTCAGGGAGGATAAATCAGGAGCTTGGAATTAGCAGGTAGAAACTGTTATATGTAAAATAGATGAACGACAAGGACCAACAGTACAGCACAGGGAACTGTATTCAGTGCATTATAATAACTTAGGAAAGACTGTGAAAAAGAATCCACACATATATATGTGTGACTGAATCACTGTGTTGTACGCCAGAAACTAACACATTGTAAATTAGCTATACTTCAATTGAAAAAAAAAAAATCACAAAGATTCTGTCTCTACCACTTGCTAATGGGACAACCTGAGCTAGAGACTTAGTCACGAAAGTTGCCATAGTTTCTTAATCTATGAGGTAGAAATAATCATATCTGCCCTAATAATTCCACAGGATTATTGTGAAGATAAAATAGTCTTGTATGTTAAAGCTACTGAGAGCTCACTGAACATTAAATGCTGTTTCTTTTGCTCAGCGCTTATAAGTGTTGACTGACTCTGAAAACCAGCTGTCATTGGAATGAATTATAGTGGGGGCCTGAGTAGTTTAGAGAAAGGAAAAAGAACTGGATAAAAGCTAGTGGGTTTAGTGAACACTGTGCTTCAAAAAAAAAAGAGGAAAAAAGTTCTGAAGGCAGCAGAATACAGTCCTCAGAGACTCCCAAACTAGCAAGCAAGTCACAATCTGGGCATTGCCTCTTCATCACAATCTCCTGGGGGTGTCCTGATCTCCCTCACATGTCCCAGATAGCACAGACCAGAGGGCTGGGAGAGAATGGTGCCAACGCGTCTGGGCTGAGCCACGGTACAAGCAGCACTTATTCCCTGCAGGGCCCTTGCTTTGAACTTCCTTAGAGGAGAACTACAGCTGCAAAAATCTGTAGGCTACTCTTCCAGAGTTCCTAACAAAATATTTAGATAGAGAAGTATTACTGGCAAACAAATTAAAATGCTCAAAATAATCAGTGAATCAATGATTATAGCCTGACATGCAAGTCACCAAAACTAAATGTGCAGTGGTTTATTCCAAATCTCCATTCAATGGATATGTCCAGATTTTGCCTATGATGTCTTAAATAATTTTAATCTTAGGAGAGTGAAATAAATAAAAATCTAGCCATGGATATAATACTTTTAGCAGACAATTGAGCCAAAAAAAACCTAACACAAAACAAGCCCTTTTATTTGTGACATTTAGTATTTATTTGGGCTTCCCCGGTGGCATAGCGGTAAAGAATTCGCCTAACAATGCTGGAGACGCAAGAGACCCGGGTCCGATCTTGGATCACAAAGATACCCTGGAGAAGAAATAGGCAACCCACTCCAGTATTCTTGCCTGGGAAATCCCAGGGACAGAGGAGCCTGATGGGGCTACAGTCCATGAGGTGAGAGAGTCAGACACAACTGAACAACTGAACACACACATAGTATTTATTCACTCTTTTATTCACTTACTAGTTCATTCAATAATCATTTTTAAACACCTACTGAGTTGAGGTACAAACTACAAACAAACTACGAACTACGTAGTATCAATACAAACAAAGCTAGCGTAGGTGATGGAATTCCAGTTGAGCTATTTCAAATCCTGAAAAAAAGATGCTGCTAAATTGCTGCACTCAATATGCCAGCAAATTTGGAAAACTCAGCAGTGGCCACAGGAAAAGGTCAGTTTTCATTCCAATCCCAAAGAAGGGCAATGCCAAAGAATGCTCAAACTACTGCACAATTGCACTCCTCACACACTAGCAAAGTAATGCTCCAAATTCTCCAAGCCAGGCTTCAACAGTATGTGACCATGAACTTCCAGATATTCAAGCTGGATTTAGAAAAGGCAGAGGAAGGAGAGATCAAATTGCCAACATCCGTTGGATCATCGAAAAAGAAGAGAATTCTACTTCTGCTTTACTCACTATGCCAAAGCCTTTGACTGTGTGGATCACAACAAACTGTGGAAAATTCTTAAAGAGATGGTAGTGCCAGACCTCCTGACCTGCCTCTTGAGAAACCTATACCCAGGTCAGGAAGCAACAGTTAGAACTGGACATGGAACAACAGACTGGTTTCAAATAGGAAAAGGAGTATGTCAAGGCTGTATATTGTCACACTGCTTATTTAACTTATATGAAGAGTACATGATGAGAAACACTGGGCTGGATGAAGCACAGCTGGAATCAATTGCGGGGAGAAATACCAATAACCTCAGATATGCAGATGATACCACACTTATGGCATAAAACGAAGAGCCAAAAAGCCTCTTGATGAAAGTGAAAGAAGAGAGTGAAAATGTTGGCTTAAAACTCAACATTTAGAAAACTAAGATCATGGCATCTCGTCCCATCACTTCATGGCAAATAGATGGGGAAACAATGGAGACAGTGACAGACTTTGTTTTTTGGGGCTCCAAAATCACTGCAGATGGTGACTGCAGCCATGAAATTAAAAGATGCTTGCTCATTGGTAGAAAAGTTATGACCAACCTAGACAGCATATTGGAGAAGGCAATGGCACCCCACTCCAGTACTCTTGCCTGGAAAATCCCATGGATGGAGGAGCCTGGTAGGCTGCAGACCATGGGGTCGTGAAGAGTCGGACACGACTGAAGCGACTTAGCAGCAGTAGCAGACAGCATATTAAAAAGCAGAGACATTATTTTTTCAACAAAGGTCCGTCTAGTCAAGGCTATGGTTTTTCCAGTGGTATGGATGTGAGAGTTGGACTATAAAGAAAGCTGAGCACCAAAGAATTGATGCTTTTGAACTGTGGTGTTGGAGAAAACTCTTGAGAGCCCCTTGGGCTGCAAGAAGATCCAACCGGTCCATCCTAAAGGAAATCAGTCCTGAATATTCATTGGAAGGACTGATGTTAAAGCTGAAACTCCAATACTTTGGCCACCTGATGCAAAGAACTGACTCATTTGAAGAGACCCTGATGCTGGGAAAAATTGAAGGCAGGAGGAGAAGGGGACGACAGAGGATGAGATGGTTGGATGGCATCACTGACTCAATGGACATGAGTTTGGGTGAACTCCGGGAGTTGGTGATAGACAGGGAGGCCTGGCGTGCTGCAGTGCATGGGGTCGCAAAGAGTTGGACACGACTGAGTGACTGAACTGAACTGAACTGAGTTGAGGTAGTAAATATAAGCTGCAATTTTATTAATTTTCTTAAAGGGAATAAGGGTTATTGAGTGGCAGCTTTAAGGGGAATATTGTTTCAGCCCTGAGAGACAATGGTGGCATGGAGGCATTATTGCAGACGTGACATTACATTAGACAGCCCAGCATCTCAGAAGATTATCTCTTTTTAGGGAGGCAAAGTTTCTCCATCCAGAGGGTGTGTATCATGTAGGTTGACAAGAGCACCATGTAGACTGCTAGGAAGTGGACTGGAGTTCCACAGACACATGTCAGTAAGTGACTTAGGGCTGTTGTGTCAATTGTTTCTACCTGGAGGGTAACCATGAGGCCTGAAGGACCAGAGATGCAAAGTGTCTGAGTGTCTGGCACACAGCGGTCATCCATAAAGCCACTACAAGCGCTTGAAGGGAGAATATATAGGGTGGGAGAAATCTTTCCCTCATGTTACTCCCAAAACAAAACAGCATTACATATTTAAGGTTTCAGGCTAAAGGCCATTTCAAGACTTGCAGGACCAAAAAGAGAAAAGAAAAAAACAAATGACACTCAATTTGAATTATGAAATTAAAAAGGCTGAATTTCCAAGCATAAGTAATGTGAAGCACAAGTGAAATTCCAAGACTGACTTTACTATGGAAAAATAGAAACACGTTTGAGTCTTTCCACAGAGCAGCCAGAGTGGACATAATTGGCCTGTTTTGAAACTGGAGTTTCAAAACTCCAGTTTGACACAGCCACACCTCTACAAGCCCTCTTGTGGCTGTCATTCTCCCAGGGTAAAAAGGATAGCAGGATAATTTTCACAAATTTTTACACCCAAAAAGGGATTATGGGGGAAGAAGAAGCTCCCAGAAAAAAAAAAAAAAAAACACTTGGATGTGACGAGCAATACAATTTTAACACGTTTTGAGTTTCTTAGAAACTATTGCTAGTGTTTTGGTAGGATTTAATCACCAGATCTTTGTTCTAGATTTTTGTGTCCTATTTTTCATTCACAAATAGATAACTCACTAGCATGAGCCCGGAAGTTACATGTTCTGGTACAAATATCTAACTGGAAATTTCAAGATTCAAGACCACGTGAATCTTGGAGGTTTGTTGCTTAAGCAAAACTTACATAAAATTCTTTGCTAATCTAACAAGAAATGTAACAAAAAGCTGTCTTAGGTATCCAGTTTCCAATCCACTTCAACATGCCTGAAGTTATAACAAAACACTTAGAGCTTTTAAGTCATGACCTCTGGACTCAGACCAGGAGAAAAAGGTGTAAATGCAGGATCTGTCTTTTCTTTCCCTGTGTGTCCTCCTGCAGAGGTGTGACCTCAGGCCTGTAGGCAACTACTCAGCCCTTTAGTTTGCAATTGAAAAACCAGGGTCCTGGACTAGATCGATGGTTTTTGAGCTTCACTGCACTGCACTGGATACTCATTGTTTCCTAGAAACTGGGGGCTTTGCTAAAGAAAGGGGGCATGGGGGCAAAGTGGAAGTGATGTAGGTGGGACTTCCGGCCCCTTTTGTCTTTCATTAGAGCACTTCCGTTAACATCCAGTTCACAAATTAGTCTTCCCAAAAATATTTCCTTTGGGACTTCTCTGGAGGTCCAGTGGTTAAGAATGTGCCTTGCAACTCAAGGGACGCTGATTCGATTCCTTTCAGGGGTCTAAGATCTCAGATGCCACGGGCAACTAAACCCACACACCACACTAGAGAGAAACCCACGTGCCTCAATGAAGACCCGACACAGCCAAACGAATCCATTTTAAAAAGAAAGAGATTTTGCTTAAGTGAGGTGAAAGTCACTCAGTCGTGTCCGACTCTGTGACCCCATAGACTGCACAGTCCATGGAATTCTCCAGGCCAGAATACTGGAGTGGGCAGCCTTTCCCTTCTCCAGGGGATCTTCCCAACCCAGGGATTGAACCCTCCCGCATTGCAGGCGGAGTCTGTATCAGCTGAGCGGTCAGGGAAGCCTGATTTTGTTTAAAGTGGTTTACCAAGTTGGACAGCTTCTAGATCATAGGATGGAGACTGTTGCCGGATTGAACAGCTTATGAGGCTCTTCCAGCGTGCTGCTTCTATAATTCCTTGCCCCGTCCCAGATGGTTACAACGCTGCTCTTTTGAGTCAACCTAGTGATCCCTGTTCCCCAGGCCCTGGCAGAGTTGGGGACAATGTTACACTGACCAGACTTGCTAACGCCAAGGTGAGTGCCTGCCGCCTGCTGCCCGGACACGCAGCCTGTGCCCAGCCTCTCACAGGAAGGGCCCCTTCCGGCACGTTCCTTGCCTGCGCTGCAGCGCCTCCGCTGAAGCTGTCCTCACCCTCTGTGTCCTGCGGTGAGGAGGAGAGGAGTTCATCTCCGTGAGGGCGCCTTCCAATCCCTCTCACCGCCGCTAAAACTCACACGTTCCTTCAAGGCTGAGGGACTTGTGGTTAAATGATTACAGAGGAAACAAGGTCTTTCAAAACAATTCAACAAATACTGAAGCAAGATTTACATGTGAGATGTGTTTCTTAGCATGACAAGGAAAGCAAACTGGTTCAGTGAGAAAAGTCCTGAGAAAGCAAAGCTGACATGGTGGGGAAGGCGGACGACCCCATCAGGCACTCACGCGGAACACACGTCAGTGTTTCTCAACTTTACACGGTACTTAACCTCTTTCAAGGAAGAGGGGTGGGGCGCTGAGGAAAGGAAGCTGCAGATTCAGGCCAGCTTGCCTCACCAAGCGTGTAACGGATAGCACTATGGCCTCAAGACACTTCTGTGGAACATGAGTAATGAGCAGACGTTTTTCATTATATAGCCAGTTATTTATTTTAATTTGCACACAGAAATAACACCCCATTAAGCTATGATTTTATGGATATAACAGACTATACTGAGACAAAACTTTTAGAGGACATTTAAAGAAAAGTACAAAAATAATATAAGCGGTGTCACTAATATTTGGCAAAACTCATGACGGAAGTAGAAGGATTAATGGAGATCAGAAAACTTAGGGCTAGACCGGGTACAGATACTCTCCTATCCTATTTCTGGTAAAGCTAGTCTGTGAAACTGTGTACAGACTTCTCCTAAAGTCATGTTAAGGTGTCCCATGTTTGCTTGTTTGTTTTTATTTTTTGAAACGTGTTTCTTTTAAAAATGTTTATTCACTTTTTTATTTTGTTGCATCAGATCTTAGTTGTGGCATGCAGGTGAGATCTTTTGTTGCCGTTTGGGAAGGTCCCCTGGACATGGCAACCCACTCCAGTATTCTTGCCTGGAGAATCCCAAGGACAGAGGAGGCTGGTGAGCTACAGCACATGGTCCCACAGCATCAGACGTGACTGAATGACGAATCCTTTCACTTAGGGACTCTAGCGTGGCACGTGGGCTTAGTTGTTCCAAGGCCTGTGGGATCTTGCCCCACCCCCCCCCCCCAAGCAAGGACTGAGCCTGTGTCCCTCATTGTAAGGCAGATTCCTAACCACTGGGCCACTAGGGAAGGCCCTCTTTCTTTATTAATTACCCCCATCCCACCATAATTGGTGCACAGAAGATGCTAAATAAGGTCTTTGAAGTGGATAAATACATAAATACTTGAATGAGTGCATGCAGAAAGAAGAAATAATTGCTTCCTATCCCCAAGGAGCAGACATGTGCTCACACTGAGGAGAAAGAGGATAATTAAAATAAGATCTCAGACTCACACTTGATCGTCTGCTAGCCTCTGGCTCACCTAATGGGCTGACAGTTTTCAGAGAAGGATTCCACTTGTCCCGTGATTCTGCTGAGCAGTGTCTACACCCTGTAGGGAGTTACCACATACCCCACCCGTGGATGGGGGTCTTCTCAGCCCAGATTCCAAATTCTGGGCCTGAATGAAGATTAAGGGAAACTATGGTGCTATGAAGTAGTGTACAAGGCAGTTTAGCAAAGGTGGAAAGAAACCCCGCTGAACCCAGAAGAAAAAGTGAGTGTTAATTCATGTCTGATTCTTTGTGACCCCATGGACTGTAGCCTGCCAGGCTCCTTTGTACATGAGATTCTCCAAACAAGAATACTGGAGTAGGTAGCCATTCTCTTCTCCAAGGAATCTTCCTGACCCAGAGATGGAATCTGGGTCTCCTGCATCACAGGCAGATTCTTTACCATCTGGGCCAGTAGGGAACCCAGGAGAGCCACCCACAAATGAGTGCCTGTCTGTGCGGGTGCTGAGCAGCCATAGGGCATACATGTCAGCAGTTTTGCCCTTTGCTTGGAAAGCAAGGTGTGTGTGTACCCAGAGCACTTTATGACCAGCAGAATCAAGTAGCAAAGCCTGCTATTTTTTTTTTAAAGTCCGTGGCGTACTCTGTGATTTGTGTATATAAGAAGGTGAGGTATAGAACAGCCTTATGGACTCTGTAGGAGAGGGAGAGGGTGGGAAGATTTGGGAGAATGGCATTGAAACATGTATAATATCATGTATGAAACAAGTCGCCAGTCCAGGTTCGATGCATGATACTGGATGCTTGGGGCTGGTGCACTGGGACGACCCAGAGGGATGGTATGGGGAGGGAGGAGGGTTCAGGATGGGGAACACATGTATACCTGTGGCGGATTCATTTCGATATTTGGCAAAACTAATACAATATTGTAAAGTTTAAAAATAAAATAAAATTATTTAAAAAATAGTAATAATAATAAGAAAAAGAAGGTCTCTCTCAAACAGGATAGAAATGAATTGGAGAAAACAATTGTTTACGTGGTGGATATGTCTCCTTTGCCCACGTCCTGTTCGATAGTAATGAAGATTGCAACACCAAACAACCCCAGATATTCTGCTTGGAGTCACCATTCGTGATGATTGCTCATAGCTAATCAAAGGATGTTATGAAATGTGAGTCAGACAGCCGCCGGCTTCCTGGAAGTTCCAGAACCTGTATATAAAGAGGGAGCTTCCTAGTTGAGACACTGGAGCAGCAGAGAGGTAGGAGCTATCAGATTCCTTAAGCTGAGAAGGAAGACAGAGACCAACATGCCCAGACTGCCTCTGCTGCTGCTGCTACTCTGGGGCACGGGGTCCCACGGCTTCCCAGCAGCAACTTCAGAAACACAAGAACAAGATGTGGAGACGGTGAAGGTAAATGCTCAACTTCACATGCCTAAGATGCAAAAGCCTTATTTGTGTTTTCCCACAATATAACAGAATAGTATCAGTATGCACTTCTGGTGGTGATTTAGTAACTAAGTCATGTCCAACTCTTAGTGACCCCATGGACTGGAGCCCACCGGGCTCCTCTGTCCATGGGCTTCCCCCAGTGAGCATACTGACATGGGTTGCCATTCTCTTCCCCAGGGGATATTCCTGACCCAGGAATCGAACCCAGGTCTCCTGCATTGCAGGTGGACTCCTGCATGGTGGGCAGATTCCTGCATTGAGGTGGATTCTTTACTGTCTGAGCTATGAGGGAAGCCCCCAGTAATAGTATAATAGAGTTTATTTAAGGATGCATTTCCTATAAAGAGAGATTTTTTCCAGAAAGGGTATTCTCCCCCAAAATGTATCTAGCTGTGCATAGACTCTCATTTTCCAGTTAAAAGTGATAGGGAACTAAAGGAATAATATACAAATATGTCTCTATAAAATTGTAATTCTGACTTCATAGTAAATAGCGGTAGGAAGAGTTCTACTCCAAAATGAGTTTCCACCAACAATAAGGATAATAAGGACCATGCAACCTAAGTGGAACCTTTAAAAGTAGTTTTTTGTTTCAGGTATGACAGTATAAACCATCAGTATTTAGTAAAATTGGAGGATTTCCCATTCAGTGTTTCGATAATTTTATCTTTCATCAGAAATACCTGGAAAACTACTACAACCTGAACAGTAATGGGAAGAAAGTTGAAAGGCAGAGAAACGGTGGCCTCATAACTGAAAAGCTAAAGCAAATGCAAAAATTCTTTGGGCTGAGAGTGACCGGGAAACCAGATGCTGAAACCCTGAATGTGATGAAGCAGCCCAGATGTGGGGTGCCCGACGTGGCTCCGTTTGTTCTTACTCCAGGAAATCCTCGTTGGGAGAACACAAACCTGACCTACAGGTAATCAGATTTAGCACCAGAGTGGGAACGCTCTTTCCCATCAGAGCCATGAGAAATGAAATCTGATGTGTCTGTGTTTTATTCCACTCGAAGGATTGAAAATTACACCCCAGACCTGTCAAGAGCAGATGTGGACCAAGCCATTGAGAAAGCCTTTCAACTCTGGAGCAATGTCACACCCTTGACCTTCACCAAGGTCTCTGAGGGTCAAGCGGACATAATGATATCCTTTGTCAGGGGAGGTAAGCTCTTTTTGTAGCATGAGTATTCTTACCTTAACTTCTCCTTGCCCTTGAATCTCTTCAGCTTTGCAGATAGATTTCCTTGTTTAAAAAAGAGCGTTGATTTTACAGACTTAAGAAGGAAACAAGATGTCATTTGCTGAAAATCTGCTGGCCTCTTAGCAAAGTTAATGCTTACTCTCCTGGGTTAAACTAAATAAGACTCTAGAGAAACATCTGATGAATTCTGTGTCTTGCAGATCATCGTGACAATTCTCCCTTTGATGGACCTGGTGGAAACCTTGCTCATGCTTTTCAACCAGGTGCAGGGATCGGAGGAGACGCTCATTTTGATGATGATGAATGGTGGACCAGCAATTTCCAAGGTAAGGCAGCTTGTCCTGCCTCTCTCACCCTCCCCCTCCTCCCACCTTCTCAGTTCATTGTGATATTGGTTGATTTAACTGAGAGAATGCGTTAATAGAAATAGGTACTTTGCTGCTACCACTTAGAAATTTAACAACACATTTAACTGAAAGAATGCGTTAATAGAAATAGGTACTTTGCTGCTACCACTTAGAAAATTGATAACACGTTTAGAAAATATAAGAGAATTATTTCTGTTAGTAAGACCATCTTACTGGTTACAATTGGGCTACTCTGAAATTTCTATTGAGAAAGTGTTGAAAATATTAATGTTTTCCTTGTGGGCATCTACACAGAATCTTTTTTTCCTGGAAATACACCAAAGTGTAACAATGTTATTAAGATATCTAGAAATTAAGGGAGAAGATACTATATATTTTTTCTAAAATTTCCAGCATTAAGCATCTATCAGTCTATAAATAGGAAAAAAATTGTGTTTATAGAAGAATAT
The DNA here is from genome assembly GCF_032452875.1 of Bos javanicus. NCBI lineage: Eukaryota > Metazoa > Chordata > Mammalia > Artiodactyla > Bovidae > Bos > Bos javanicus. The sequence continues at coordinate 5,801,985 of NC_083882.1, forward strand.
TGCTTCTCCGTGAAATAATATATGCCATATAACCACTGACAAGATTGACTAATCTGTGCTAGAGCCTTGGTTGGCTGAATTTGCTCTTTAATTGTAATCATAGAATTCAAGTTTTCACCAATCTCTTCACTGGCTCCCAGATAGCTCAGTGGTAAAGAACCCGCCTGCCAAATACAGGAGACTTGGGTTTGATCCTTGGGTCACGGAGATCCCTGGAGAAGGAAATGGGAACCCACTCCAGTATTCTTGCCTGGGAAATCGCATGGACAGGGGAGCCTAGCAAGCTGCAGTCCATGGGGACGCAAAGAGTCAGACATGCCTGGGCATGTAATCTCTTCACTATTAATGAATGCATCCTTCTCAACCTTTCAGAAAAAAAGTTTATATACTTCAAAAAGCTACTGATAAAATAAGAACATTAATCCTTGTACAGTTGTAGATTACTTCTTACTTAAATGTCTCAAAACTGAAAACATTTCAAATAATTGCAAATGGGTTTCTTGTCCCTTTTAGATTATAACTTGTACCGGGTGGCAGCGCATGAATTTGGCCATTCCCTTGGACTTGCTCATTCTACTGACATTGGGGCTCTGATGTACCCCAGTTACACCTTCAGTGGTGATGTTCAGCTTTCTCAGGACGACATTGATGGGATCCAGGCCATCTACGGTGGGTATAAAGAAACACAGCATAGACAGGTGGTCCTTAAAACATCCGTTGTCTATCTTTTAAGAAGCCTTCATTGGTTATGTAGTTTTCCAAAGCCAGGCAGAACTAACTTCAGATCTCTTGTTCCTTTAGGACCTTCCCAAAATCCCACTCAGCCAGTCGGCCCACAAACCCCAGAAGTGTGTGATAGCAAGCTAACTTTTGATGCCATAACTACAATTCGGGGAGAAGTGATGTTCTTCAAAGACCGGTAGGACAACAGTTCTTTTTTGCATTTTGTATTTGTAATAATAATAGGACTCACTACTATGGGGCTATATGGGCTACTACTATGCTTCACATATTATTTATTACATTTGTTTATATACATAATTATAGTTATAATTAAGCGTAAAAAATAGCTTGCTCTTGCACAACATAATGAATTTTTAACAACTTTTTTCCCAGCACGTATTCTGTGTCTTGATTCTCAGAAAACTTACCACTGACGTAGCAAATCAGTAAATATAATTCCATTTTACAGATCGGTAAAGCAGAGAAGGCAATGGCACCCCACTCCAGTATTCTTGCCTGGAAAATCCCATGGATGGAGGAGCCTGGAAGGCTGCAGTCCATGGGGTCGCTGAGGGTCGGACACGACTGAGCGACGTCCCTTTCACTTTTGACTTTCATGCATTGGAGAAGGAAATGGCAACCCACTCCAGTGTTCTTGCCTGGAGAATCCCAGGGACAGGGGAGCCTGGTGGGCTGCCGTCTATGGGGTCGCACAGAGTCGGACACGACTGAAATGACTTAGCAAAGCAGAGAAAAGGAAAGAGATCCTCAGGGTACCGAGTTCACTGGCAGCAGAGCAGTAATCGGTCTTCTGAACTCTGCTTCAGGCCTCTTCCCGTTTTTGTCACTCTTTGGGATGGTTAAGTACATCAGAATTTTGTTAGGAGAAATTGGTCCTTTTCACAGCACTATCATGATGATGAGGGTTGTGTAGACCCCTTTGAAGTGTCATCTTGGAAAAGACAGCCTTTCCAAAGCCTGTGGTCATAACAAGTCTCTGTGCCCCCAACCCTGGGAGGAGGCAAAGACATGTAGGCGCAGGGAGAACCCCCAGAAGCTCATGAGATCCCGGCAGGGGGTGGGGAATGGATGGTCACAGTGAGTTTCCGTCCTCAGAGGAGGGTCCCAGAGCTCCCTAGGCAGCATGAGACCTCGAGAAGTCTAGGGTCCCCTTGTGTGCAAGGAGTAGGGCTGCTCTGCATACAGTTCTGACTCCTAAAGGACCAGGAAAATAGTAACAGTCTTCTTCTGAACGGCACAGCCCAGCATGCATAGAAAGTAGGGGTGCTTTAGAAGGCTGGCTTCTCCCCGCTCTCCTCTTGGAGTGCTGTTCTCCTGGGTCACAGTCATGGCTGCCCCAGAAGGCAGGAGAGTCAGCTCCTCCTGCTTCCCAGCCTGTGCTTTACTATCTCGAGTTTAAGAGACAAGGACGGATACATGCAGGGGGTGGCTCAGTGCTGGGGAGTGCTGGGAAAGATACGGCTTTCAAGGAAAGCTCTCAGTACCTCAGGACGGCTCATCAAAGCAAGTACTTGAGGGATGATCCCGAAGAACAGGGCCGAGTCTAAGGTCCACAAGACCTGAGAGGACACTGAGGTCATCTAGATGTCACCAAGTCGTGGAGACACGGACGGCAGGAAACTGATGGCGACTGGCCTGCCCCAGGTCTCACAGGCAGGCAGAGGCCACTGGATCGGAAGTCCAGAGTCTGCCCTGCGGATCCACACGACAGTTCATGCTTTGTCTTCACCCCAGTCCCTGTGGACCATGGAGTCAACTTTGTCATTAACAAATAATAGGCAGAGCCGGACACGACTGAAGTGACTTGGCACACGTGGGACTGCAGAACCAACTTTGGAACTGCCAGTCTCAGGAGCACACAGGGAGTGGCTAGGGTTTAAACTACCCTTTGCGTCTTATCAGTCGCATGGCCTTGGACACCTCCCTCTGCCCCCCTGACCTCAGTTTCTAATCCGTGAGATGGAAGTAATCTCTTACAGGATTTCTATGAGGTAGGACATGAAGTAGGTAGAGTTTGTACAAAATGCAGAATGCTAGTGTTGTGTTCTAGCCAGTGCCATTGGAGAATTTTGCAAGCTGGTTGTTAAACAGCATTATTAAAAGTTTAATTATATCAATTTAAAATTATATTTAAACCAAAGGTACTAAAAATAATTATAACTCATCCTTTTGTGTGTGTGTGTGTGTGTGTGTATGTGTGTGCGTGTGTGTTAGATACTCAGTCGTGTCCAGCTCTGTGACCCCATGGACTGTAGCCTTAGCCTACCAGGCTCCTCTGTCCATGGAATTCTCCAGGCAAGAATACTGGAGTGGGTAGCCATTCCTTTCTCCAGGGGATCTTTCCAGCCTAGGGATCAAACTCAGGTCTCCGCCGTCACAGATAGATTCTTTACCGTCTGAGCCACCAGGGAAGGCCCCATCCCTTTGTATCCCTTTGCAATTATTTTGCTATATTTTTCTATTTATTTATATTCCTGAGATGGCTTATGCCTGTATGGGGGAAATACTATACAGTGAGGTACCACTTCAAATCTCTTGAAATCTGCAGTGGTTGGAGTATTTCCACCAAGAAAGTAAGCAAAGGCTACAGACCAGAACTCCTCTCCACCTCCACTTTGGAGAGCCACGTGTCAAACACTAACCCACAAGCCACCAATGCCAGCCGTAGAAGGGCCTGGATGACACCAGAACTTGCTATGTATTTGATCAAAACCTTTTTTTTTTTTCAAATTAGGTTCTACATGCGCACAAATCCCTTGTACCCAGAAGTGGAGCTCAATTTCATCTCTGTTTTCTGGCCACAACTCCCAAATGGACTTCAAGCTGCTTATGAGGTTGCCGACAGGGATGAGGTCCGGTTTTTCAAAGGTAATACTTTCAATTTTTGTTGTTCTTTAGTCACTAAGTCACGTCTGACTCTTGCAACCGCATGGATTGTAGTCTGCCGGGCTCCTCTGTCCAATTAGCTCTCAGTTTTTACCAGTTGGGGCTTCCCTGGTGGCTCAGAGGGTAAAGCATTTGCCTGCAATGCGGGAGACCCAGGTTCCATCCCTGGGTGGGAAGATCCCCTGGAGAAGCGAATGGCAGCCCACTCCAGTATTCTTGCCTGGAAAATCCCATGGACAGAGGAGCCTGGTGGGCTACAGTCCACTTGGTCACAGAGTCAGACATGACTGAGCGACTTCACTTTCACTTTTTACCAATTAAGTTTCCTTTTGCTTTGGGGTTCATGTATGAGATTACTACTGACTTTCTTTCCATGGAGTTTGACAAACTGAGCAGTCATACCATGTCAGTGGGAGTCCATCCCCTTAGCTAAGAATTGCAGAGTGCATTTCTAAGGGAAAAAATTTGAGACACAGATTTCCTGGCTTGTTTGTGAATCCGGACTTAGGAAAGGATTTTCTGTGCAAACTATGTATTTTAAATCCTCTCCACCTCCCTGGGGTGTCCAGGAATAAAACTGAGAGGAACATTGGAGTCGCTTGGTTTCCTAGAGCCTGTTTTCCGCCAGTTGCTTTCCTGAAAGGAGAAGCTGCCTCACGACAGCCAGATGGGGGCTCTGCAAGCTTGCCATCAGAGTATGCCTTGCAGACCAGCGGCGTTGACGCTGTCCCCGGTCTGTGAGAATCACAGAATCTCACTTAGCATAAGGCCCACAATGTCTACCTGTGTCGTCAGATCCTACTCCAGACCGTCTTGAATGTTACCAAGATTCCCAGGCAATTCATATGAACTTAAAGTGTGAAAAGTCCTAATTACCATGAATTGAATGAGGCAAACTTTTTGATTCTATCAGAATAAAACCCCAATCCAACGATCAGCTCCTTACTTTGACAACACTATGCCAAGGAACAGTTTTTCTGCAAATATATGATTGGCATAGTTATAGACAAACATGAAGACACCCGACCCAGTAATACTCTCAAGGCAAAGAACTGAAAACAGTTCAGATGGGCAATAAACTTTGAAATGAGCTTTCTAGCTCTTTTATAATGAAAATAAATAGGATTTTAGATACACAAAATTTCAAAGTGCCCCCCCCAAGGGATAAATAAAAATATTTGTGCAATAAGAACAATGCTGGCTTCAAGATGTAAGACCAGTTTTATTTGACTTGGGGTTTACTAAGTACTGGAGAAGGAAAAGGCTACCCACTCCAGTATTCTGACATGGAGAATTCCATGGACTATAGTCCATGGGGTCACAAAAAGTCAGACACGGCTGAGCAGCTTTCACTTCACTTACTGAGTGAAACGTGCAGAATCTGGACACAGCCTACATTTAAGGATTTGGAACCGTCTTCTAGTTAGATGTAATGATTTCTACCCAGGGTCACAAGTCATTACAGACTGTGAGTCATTACAACCCTCTGGCCTTTAGGATACCTTGGGGTGAACTTCTGCAGCCTGTGGGCAACCTGGAGAAGCAAAGATTTCTATCCCTGTGGTGGCATGATGAACTCTTTAGTCGTTTGAACTTTGGAAAGAGGTCCCCAGCTCCATAAACCAGTCATTCCCAAGGCTCGCTACAGATTAGAATCATCCAGGAAAAAAAAATTTAAATATACTAATTTAATTGGTCTGGGGTAGGATACCAGCATCAGTATTCAGAAAAAAACAAAAAAATCTCCCTAAATGATTCTGATGTGAAGTGGGGACACTGCCCTCGCACGTGAGAGTAAGCATTTAGCTGGAGATCTGCTTCCTGTCTACTGGTGCCCTTGGCAAGGGTTTTCATCCCAGATTCTTGATTGGCAGGTAACAAGTACTGGGCCGTTAAGGGGCAGGATGTGCTCCGCGGATACCCCAGGGACATCTACAGATCCTTTGGCTTTCCGAGAACGGTGAAGAGCATCGATGCCGCTGTTTCTGAGGAAGATACTGGGAAAACGTATTTCTTTGTTGCCAACAAATGCTGGAGGTAAAGGCTGGGTGCAGAACGCGGGAGGACACCTGTCCTTTCTACGTGGAAGTTGCTAGACTGACTCATTTAAGACACGGGTCTCATCTTGCCTGGGCTGGCTGCCTTTGCTGTGAACGGCAGTAGCTTGTCTAGTTGCAAAGTCTATTGACCAGTAATGATCATGTCTGTCCTAGAAATCCAGGAAGAACGTGAGCCTGAATTGAGAAAGATAATGTGAAGAGAAGGGCATTCATCTTCACAGAACTGCTGCAGCCACCAGGAACTTATCTTTCACTGCATTCGACATTAATGCACCCACTGGAGAAATTAGAACTAGATGTTATAATTCAGAGGGACCTTTTAAATTTTCTAGTCCACCCAGAATCCTACTCACCTCATCTCACCTCCTATTTTATACATAATCTGTGAAAAAGTTTTTATTACGTTCTTGCTGATGAATTCCTATATCTTTAACAAATAGTTCTGACATTCCAATTATTTTTTGACCAGGTATGATGAATATAAACAGTCCATGGATGCAGGTTATCCCAAAATGATAGCAGAAGACTTTCCCGGAATTGGCAACAAAGTTGATGCTGTTTTCCAGAAAGGTGGTAAGTGAGTTTATATACTCCTCTCTTTTGTTGCCACAGAATATCATCAGTATTGTTATTTAGAACAGAAAATACCAAAAATATTTATTCTTACAAATGACTTGGATTTTTTAATAATTCAGGTTAAACCTAGAAATCATTTGTATAATATAATGTCTCCTTTGTTTTACTTCTAGGATTTTTCTATTTCTTCCATGGAAAAAGGCAATACAAATTTGATCCCAAAACTAAGAAAATTTTGACTCTTCTAAAAGCTAATAGCTGGTTCAACTGCAGAAAAAATTGACCAATGTTTACAAGGTTAAACAGAAAAGTATGTTGTACAAGTCTATGGAAGGTGTTTCCTGAAGAGCCATGTGTCGTGTCAGTCGCTCAGTCGTGTCCGACTCTTTGCGACCCCACGGACTGTCGCCCACCAGGCTCCTCTGTCCATGGATTCTCCAGGCAAGAATACTGGAGTGGGTTGCCATCTCCTTCTCCATGAAGGGCCATATATTTAAATAAAATAAAGTTATTAAGTATAATCTTATTTTAAAGTATAATCTTATTTATACCTCATTCAGCATTTTTTTATGATTTAGAGTGTAATTTTTATATACTATATACTACTGTAATTTAGTTCCACAAATGAGGCCTAACTAAGGTCAGGTTTATAGCTTATGGTGTCATATGGGCCAGTTTTACAACGAGAGAAACTCTTCTGCAAAATATGAGACTCTGACATTGACAGTGGAAAACACTCTCCGTGATGTCTTCTCTCAAGAGAGGAAGAGACGAGATATGAGCCTTCACCATAGAAAACGATTCAGGAACGTATGAGCAACCACCACTACCATCCTGATACGCAAGGGACAACTTTGTTATAAAGTGTTTTACGTTTGAAATAAAGCCATCCCTGTCTCTACTGTTTCTAAAACTTTCTATTATGTTTGTTATGTTATTATTTCTGATTTTAAAGTCACTCAGAGATTTTCAAATTTGAAATAAGAATTAGACAACTATGCAATATATTCATGTGTGAAACGAGAGTAGATGAAAAGTTCAGATATTCTCCCTTCTCATGGAATTTACATCATACAGAAGGGGGGAGATCTATTTTCCATGCCCTCATAAGGGTTCCAAACTTGGTTTTAGGTAAGCTCAGTGACAGCATGGCAGTGCTTTCTAAGGGCCTGTCCTCTTCCCTCCTTCTGAGTACACGGAAGGGTTATGTTTTCCACAGTTCAGTTCCCCTCAGTTGTGGAAAGGAGGAGTGGGAAGTGGCACCTGGATAGTCCTGGCTAGCAGAGTGTGCCCAGAAGTGACCACTGTCACTTCCGGATGGAAACCCCGGATGCCGGTGGAAACTTCTCCAGCGCTGTGGGATGCGTGCTCAGTCGTCAGTGTCCGACTCTTTGTGACCCCATGGACTGCAGCCCTCCAGGCTCCTCTGTCCATGGGATTCTCCAGGCAAGAGTACTGGAGCGGGTTGCCATTCCCTCCTCCAGGGATCTTCCCAACCCAGACATCAAGCCAGTGTCTCCTGCATCTCCTGCATTGCAGGAGGATTCTTTATTGCCAAGCCACTGGGGAAGCCATTGTAGAAGCACAGTTTGAGAGAATTTCCACAAGGTTGAAGAAGCCTGAATTCTTGGGCCAGCACTCTGAACAGTCACCCAAAACCTCAGTAGATTTTGCTTAAGAAATAAACGTTCATTGTGCTAAGCTACCAAGATTTTAGATTTTGTTAAAGCTATACAACTCGGAGAAGGCAATGGCACCCCACTTCAGAACTCTTGCCTGGAAAATCCCATGGATGGAGGAGCCTGGAAGGCTGCAGTCCATGGGGTCGCTAAGAGTCGGACACGACTGAGCGACTTCACTTTCAGTTTTCACTTTCATGCATTGGAGAAGGAAATGGCAACCCACTCCAGTGTTCTTGCCTGGAGAATCCCAGGGACGGGGGAGCCTGGCAGGCTGCTGTCTATGGGGTCCCACAGCGTTGGATATGACTGAAGTGACTTAGGACTTAGCACCAACATACAACTAGCTCTCCCAGAGGAACACTGTCCAGTTTCTCATGCCTGAGTTGGGAGGGTGTTAATGGAGACAGGAGTCCTATAGGTAGCCTCTGAGCCCTGTGAGCATCAGGCACACCTCGGAGGGTGCTCAGTGTTTGCATGCTCACTTTCTCAGTCGTGTCCCACCCTTTGCAACCCTGGGGACTGTAATCCACCAGACTTCTCTGTCCAGGGGATTTTCCAGACAAAAATTCTGGAGTGGGTTGTCATTTTCTCCTTCAGGGGATCTTCCCAACCCAAGGATTGAACCCATGCCTCCTGCATCTCTGCACTGCAGTTGGATTCTTTAGTACTGAGACATAGGGGAATTCCAGAATATTTACAGACTTCCAAGTACGCAGAGAGTCTTGGGAATATTTTGAGGTGTTCACTATTCTGAGGCAGGCAGCTAAGTCAACAATTTGGAGAGCAGTATAACCTTACCTTTGGCTAGGTCCCTCTCATATTGAAATACAGCATAATTGCAGAAAAGTGCACATGTAAATATTCCCATCGATGTGTTATCACAAAGTTAATAACTCCATGGAACCCTCACCCAGCTCAAGAAACAAAACATGACCAGTGTCAAGGAGGGGGAAATGTCTCCCTTACCTTTCTTTAGCCCTTGTGGCAGCACTAATAATTAAGTTGACATGAGACAGATTAACAGAAGAAAAAGACATTTAACTTAATGCATGCACAAGGAGGTGTCATAGAAATGAGACCTCAAACAGGCAGCTTTTTAAGATAAACAATAAATTTGTGAGGAATTGAGAAGACAAATTTAGTGAAGAATCTAAGGAGAGTTTGGTTCGGAGCAGTGAACCGAAGTCGCGAGTTTGAGTATACAGGCTTCTGAGCCCTGCGAGTCCTGTGTCTGGTGATCAGGATGTCTCTCCATCTGCAGCTGCAGGGGTGCCACCTGCTTTCAATTTGATCCTCCCTAAGTGCCGGTACGACAGCTGTTTATATGAGGACTCTCAAAATAATCTCCCTTTCAAATAGTGCCAGTTTAAAGGATTCATCGTTTGGCCATTGATGAGTAGGATCCTATATTAATTTCAAATGGTGAGTCAAACCAACAAGTGTTTTATGTCTTAACCAAAGATGCAGGAGGCATCTCACAAGACAGTGTGTATCCCGCACACAATCCTGTCACGGCTCAGCTCGCTCTTAGCTCGTTCCCCGGAATAAGAGCCTGAAACAGGGATTCTGGTGCCTTCAGCGGGGGAGGAGTGCTTTCAGGAGGAGGGGAAAAAACACTTTAGAGCAGGAAAAAGCGAAAGAATGCTGAAGAACGCGATCTCAGACAGAGCTTGCTTTGGTCTCATGGGCAAGGAACTCTGGAGCAAAAACTGAATTACCGTTAGTCCTACCTTGAGGCAAAGGAACTAGCCTTTTGCATCCCGTTGACACACAACGGTTGTGTCAACCGTTATCAGTTGAGGCCTGGTTTGGGGAGACAGGTGTCGCTCCCAGGAAGGACGCTCTCACTCGGCAAAGTAACCGGGACAACTGGGAGCTGTAGCAGCTGACCCTTGCAGTATCCACCAGGGCGCCGACGGGGAGCGCGGGCAGTGCCAAGAGCACTCTCTATACACTCTCTGTCCCCCAAAGAAACCACCATGCCCCCACCTGCTAAGACCCTAGATTAAACTCACCCATTTTTAACTAAATTGATTCAAGCGTATATATTTTCTATCTGCCTTATTGTGTTGAACATTATCACTCTGCACTTTACCCACTGACTTTGGGTTGTTACCATTTGTTGTTGTTGTTGTTCAGTCACTAAGTCGTGTCTGACTCTTTGCGACCCCGTGGACTGTAGCTCACCAGGCTCCTCTGTCCGTGAGATTTCCCAGGCGAAAATACCGGAGTGTGTTGTCATTCCTTCTCCAGGGGATCTGCCCAACCCATGTCTCCTGCATTGGCAGGTGGATTCGTTACCACTGAACCACCAGGGAAGCCCTGTTACCATTTGGGGGCTTTTATAACTAATGTGGCACACATGTAGGCTTTTCTGCTGACTGGACACCAAACAGTACAATTGCTGAGTCACAGAGATTGTCAGAAACTCTTCAGATTCTTCCCTGGCTTCATCTCTGTTATTCCACCACAACCGTGGTGGCTGGCTCTGTTCAGGTGTTAAACCAGCTTCTAACAGCGGTTCTTGCTGGGCCTGTGCAGGGTGTTTCTAGCTTCCTTCTCTAGGGTTTTTCCCCCTTTTCTGTTGCTGTTCCATCCATCTCTGCTATGGAACTCACTTGGAATTCATGTACATACAACCTAGAATTGACAAGATTAATCGTTTGTGGGGCAAATATTTTACCAGTGTGAGAGGAATGGATGAATAAACACACCTCCCTTTCTTTCTTCAGAAGGATGCTTCTAAGAAATATTTCCCATAGCCCCTCAGACAGTCTCATATTAAGCAACACTTATCTTTGTCCAGTTGAGATCATCTGTGTATTGTCTCTCCTGGTTTCCCTGATTGGGTCTCCTTGCCTCTCAATCCAGCCCCACTGGGTTACCCTTAAACTTTTGTCCCGGGCTCTGCTTTCTAGGAATACTAAATTAAGATACTTGTGTATGGTATGTAGTGGAATTACAGTTACTAAGACTTTCATCTGGGGCTGATTATGGAAAGATGAAGATGAATGGTGCAGTGCTGGATTATCAGGCGCCTATGACATTTCAACAGTATGAGAAGGAAGGTAAGAAATGTAGAGTGGGTGAATTAACTACCCTAGGAATTTATTAAAGAAAGCAATAGGCTCAGAGAAGCCAAATATCTCAAGACACTTTGTAAAAGCTCACAGATATTAATGGCAACATTTTAAAAATTCCTCATCTATTGTAGACCATGCTGAAAATAAGTCCCAGACCTAATCGCAAAATTGGACATTTTCTAGCTGGAAATAATGGGCAGACAAACCTGAAAACCTTGAACACCTAAATTTCTCTGTAAGTCCACATGTGTAGAAGTAGTATCTCCCTCCTTACAGAGGAGGACAATCTACCCTTGCATAGAGAATACACGAAGACTGTATCTGACTCAGTATCTCACAGGATAATTCCTGTCCTCCTCCCAAATTGTCTCCTTCACCTCTCATTGTTTTCAGGCAAAGGACTAAAGTCAGGTCTCAGTGTAGCTCAAATTCTAGCTAAAGCAGGAATTTACTTACACATCAGACTTGTGTGGGAGTGATTGAGAGTTTGGAGATGTCCCTCGCTTTCTATAGATTCCCTGGTGGCTCAGACAGTAAAGCATCTGCCAGTGATGCGGGAGATCTGGGTTCAATATCTGGGTTGGGAAGATCCCCTGAAAAAGGAAATGGCAACCCACTCCAGTACTCTTGCCTAGAAAATTCCATGGATGGAGGAGTGTGGTGGGCTACAGTCCATGGGGTCACAAAGAGTCGGACACGGCTGAGTGACTTCACTCACTCACTCAGATACACTGAAAAATGTTTTTGTTTTTTTTTACTAAGTATAGTTGATGTACAATATTATGTTAGTTTCAAATGTGCTATACAGTGATTTCACATTTACATTCATTTTGAAATGGTCATCATAAGTCTAGCCGTCTGTCTCCTTGTAAAGTTATTACAATATTACTGACCCTATTCCTTCTGCTGCATAGTACATCCCTGTACCTTATTTATTTTACACCTGAAAATTTGTACTGCTTAATCTCCTTAACCTATTTCACCCCTTCCCACCCCCCTCCCCTCTGACAACCACCTGTTTGGACCCTGTATCTATCAGTCTGTTTTTATTCTTCGATTGTTAATATGGTGAAAGTGAAAGTCCCTCAGTCATGTCTGACTCTTTGCGACCCCATGGACTATACAGTCCATGGAATTCTCCAGGCCAGAATACTGGAGTGGGTAGCCTTTCCCTTCTCCAGGGGATCTTCCCAACCCAGGGATCAAACCCAGGTCTCCTGCATTGCACGCAGATTCCCAACCAGCTGAACCACAAGGGAAGCCCAAGAATACTGGAGTGGGTAGGGAAATCCTTCTCCAGCGGATCTTCCTGACCCAGGAATCAAACCAGAGTCTCCTGCATTGCAGGCAGATTCTTTACCAACTGAGCTATCAGGGAAGCCCCAATATGGTATTGAGAGTTATTCTTAGGTAGGTTGATAGGGAGTCCTGGGCTTTCAAGGAGGAGAAAGAGGCAAATGTTTTTTTACATTCCTTCACCTTAGTCATGTAGGACTTTTTTCCCTAAGCTCTGAGTTTCTATGTCAACAATCTTTCGCCTAACACTCACTTTCTTTAAGCCCAGAGCTAATGATTACATGACAAAACAATATATCTTATGTGGGAACCTGTTTTTCTTCAAAAGTCTACACTCTTAATGGATATAATATATCCTGCCTAGAGACATCTTGTTCAGAGACCATTCTCCTTGGTTAATCTTATTTTGATGTTGTCTCAAGATGTACATTGTGGGAGAAGAGACTGGTATAACTTTCACAGCCTTGTGGTGTTTCTTTTATCTATGATTAGCAGTCCACTAAAAAGTACATGAGTTAGACAAGGCTGTGGTCCTAGTGTCATTGCATTGACTAGTTTTCTGTGAGTATGGTTTCAGTGTGTCTGCCCTCTGATGCCCACTTGCAACACCTACTGTCTTACTTGGGTTTCTCTTACCTTGGATGTGGGGTATCTCTTCACAGCTGCTCCAGCAAAAGCACAGCCACTGCTCCTTACCTTGGACAAGGGATATCTTCTCACTGCCACCCCTTCTGACCTTAAACGTGGAATAGCTCCTCTAGGCTCTCCTGTGCCCGCATAGCCACTGCCTCTTGGAGGTGGGGTTGCTCCTCCAGGCTGCTGTCCCTGACCTCGGGCATGGGGTAGCTCCTCCCAGCCGCTGACCCAGACCTCGGACGTGGGATAGCTCCTCTCAGCTGTTTCTGCACCATCACAGCCTGGCTGTCTCGGCTGCTGCCCCTGACCTCAGATGTGGGGAAACTCCTCTTGGCCGTCTCCTCTCGGGCATGGGGTCCTCCTGGCTTCTGCTCCTGACCTTGGATGTAGGGTAGCTGCCCACACTAAATGCTCCGGTCACAGCCACCCATGCTGAATGCACCGGTCGCAGTCACCCATACTCACAGAAACTAGTCAATCTCATCACACTAGGACCACAGCCTTGTCTAACTCAATGAAACTAAGCCATGCCTGTGGGGCCACCCAAGAAAGGCGGGTCATGGTGGACAGGTCTGACAGAAAGTGGTCCACTGGAGAAGGGAATGGCAAACCACTTCAGTATTCTTGCCTTGAGAAGCTCATGAACAGTATGAAAAGGCAAAATGATAGGATACTGAAAGAGGAACTCCCCAGGTCAGTAGGTGTCAAAATGCTACTGATGATCAGTGGAGAAATAACTCCAGAAAGAATGAAGAGGCGGAGCCAAAGCAAAAACAATACCCAGCTGTGGATATGACTGGTGATAGAAGCAAGGTCCGATGCTGTAAAGAGCAATATTGCATAGGAACCTGGAATGTCAGGTCCATGAATCAAGGCAAATTGGAAATGGTCAAACTAGAGATGGCAAGAGTGAATGTTGACATTCTAGGAATCAGCAAACTAAAATGGACTGGAATGGGTGAATTTAACTTAGATGACCATTATATCTACTACTGTGGGCAGGAATCCCTTAGAAGAAATGGAGTAGCCATCATGGTCAACAAAAGAGTTCAAAATGCAGTACTTGGATGCAATCTCAAAAATGACAGAATGATCTCTGTTCATTTCCAAGGCAAACCATTCAATATCACAGTAATCCAAGTCTATGCCAAAACCAGTAACGCTGAAGAAGCTGAAGTTGAATGGGTCTATGAAGACCTACAAGACCTTTTAGAACTAACTCTCAAAAAAGGTGTCCTTTTCATTATAGGGGACTGGAATGCAAAAGTAGGAAGTCAAGAAACACCTGGAGTAACAGGCAAATTTGGCCTTGGAATACAGAATGAAGCAGGGCAAAGACTAATAGAGTTTTGCCAAGAAAATGCACTGGTCATAGCAAACACCCTCTTCCAACAACACAAGAGAAGACTCTACACATGGACAACACCAGAGGGTCAACACCGAAATCAGATTGATTATATTCTTTGCAATGAAAGATGGAGAAGCTCTATACAGTCAACAAAAACAAGACCAGGAGCTGACTGTGGCTCAGACCATGAACTCCTTATTGCCAAATTCAGACTTAAATTGAAGAAAGTAGGGAAAACCACTAGACCATTCAGATATGACCTAAATCAAATCCCTTATAATTATACAGTGAGAAATAGATTTAAGGTATTAGATCTGATAGATAGAGTGCCTGATGAACTATGGACTGAGGTTCATGACATTGTACAGAAGACAGGGATCAAGACATCCCCATGGAAAAGAAATGCAAAAAGGAAAAAGGCTGTCTGGGGAGGCCTTACAAATAGCTGTGAAAAGAAGAGAAGCGAAAAGCAAAGGAGAAAAGGAAAGATATAAGCAATGAATGCAGAGTTCCAAAGAATAGCAAGAAGAGATAAGAAAGCCTTCCTCAGTCATCAATGCAAAGAAATAGAGGAAAACAACAGAATGGGAAAGACTAGAGATCTCTTCAAGAACATTAGAGATACCAAGGGAACATTTCATGCAAAGATGGGCTCGATAAAGGACAGAAATGGTATGGACCTAACAGAAGCAGAAGATA
The DNA here is from genome assembly GCF_032452875.1 of Bos javanicus. Lineage (NCBI taxonomy): Eukaryota > Metazoa > Chordata > Mammalia > Artiodactyla > Bovidae > Bos > Bos javanicus. The sequence continues at coordinate 5,816,995 of NC_083882.1, forward strand.
TTAAGAAGAGATGGCAAGAATACACAGAAGAACTGTACAAAAAAAATCTTCACAACCCAGGTAATCATGATGGTATGATCTCTGACCTAGAGCCAGACATCCTGGAATGTGAAGTCAAGTGGGCCTTAGAAAGCATCACTATGAACAAAGCTAGTGGAGGTGATGAAATTCCAGTTGAGCTATTTCAAATCCTGAAAGATGATGCTGTGAAAGTACTGCACTCAATATGCCAGCAAATTTGGAAAACTCAGCAGTGGCCACAGGACTGGAAATGGTCAGTTTTTATTCCAATCACAAAGAAAGGCAATGCCAAAGAATGCTCAAACTATTGCACAATTGCACTCATCTCACACGCTAGTAAAGCAAAGCTCAAAATTCTCCAAGCCAGGCTTCAGCAATACATGAACTGTGAACTTCCAGTTGTTCAAGCTGGTTTTAGAAAAGGCAGAGGAACCAGAGATCAAATTGCCAACATCCGCTGGATCATCGAAAAAGCAAGAGAGTTCCAGAAAAACATCTATTTCTGCTTTATTCACTATGCCAAAGCCTTTGACTGTGTGTGGAAAATTCTGAAAGAGATGGGAATACCAGACCACCTGACCTGCCTCTTGAGAAATTTGTATGCAGGTCAGGAAGCAACAGTTAGATCTGGACATGGAACAACAGACTGGTTCCAAATAGGAAAAGGCGTCAAGGCTGTATATTGTCACCCTGCTTATTTAACTTCTATGCAGTGTACATCATGAGAAATGCTGGGCTGGAAGAAGCACAAGCTGGAATCAAGATTGCCGGGAGAAATATCAATAACCTCAGATATGCAGATGATACCACCCTTACGGCAGAATGTGAAGAAGAACTAAAAAGCTTCTTAATGAAAGTGAAAGAGGAGAGTGAAAAAGTTGGCTTAAAGCTCAACATTCAGAAAACGAAGATCATGGCATCCGGTCCCATCACTTCATGGGGATGGGGAAACAGTGGAAACAGTGTCAGACTTTATTTTTCTGGGCTCCAAAATCACTACAGACGGTGACTGCAGCCATGAAATTAAAAGACGCTTACTCCTTGGAAGGAAAGTTATGACCAACCTAGATAGCATATTCAAAAGCAGAGACATTACTTTGCCAACAAAGGTTCGTCTAGTCAAGGCTATGGTTTTTCCAGTGGTCATGTATGGATGTGAGAATTGGACTGTGAAGAAAGCTGAGCACCGAAGAATTGATGCTTTTGAACTGTGGTGTTGGAGAAGACTCTTGAGAGTCCCTTGGACTGCAAGGAGATCCAACCAGTCCATTCTGAAGATCAGTCTTGGATGTTCTTTAGAAAGAATGATGCTAAAGCTGAAACTCCAGTACTTGGGCCACCTCATGCCAAGAGTTGACTAATTAGAAAAGACTCTGATGCTGGAAGGGATTGGGGGCAGGAGGAGAAGGGGAAGACAGAGGATGAGATGGCTGGATAGCATCACTGACTTGATGGACGTGAGTCTGAGTGAACTCTGGGAGTTTATGATGGCCAGGGAGGCCTGGTGTGCTGCGATTCATGGGGTCACAAAGAGTCAGACAGGACTGAGTGACTGAACTGAACTGAACTGAAAAAGTACACAATGCCCCTCCTAAATGAGTGAGAGAGGGCACTCTTCTACCCCCCTCCAAGTGTCTTTTGCTGGAAGCTTTTCTCTATCCTTTCATTTGAATAAAATCTCTTCTATGCACAGCTCTGAATGACTGAGGCTGCGTCTTTGGTCCCAGAGAGAATTCTTCTCCTTTGGAGACCATGATCTGACACCATTCACTGTAAGCTACCAGCACAACACATTGATGGATTTGTGGATAACAAGCCATCCTAGCATCCCTGGAATAAATCCTACTTGATCACTGTATATGAGCCTTTTAATGTACTTTTGAATTTGGTTTGCTAATTTTTTTTTTTTTTGAGAATTTTTGCTTCTATGTTCATTAGTGATATGGCCCTAATGTCTTTGTGTGGGTTTTTTGTGTGGTTTTAGTATCAGGATGGTCAATGACACCCCACTCCAGTACTCTTGCCTGGAAAAATCTCATGGGTGGAGGAGCCTGGTAGGCTGCAGTCCATGGGGTCGCTAAGAGTCGGACATGACTGAGCAACTTCACTTTCACTTTTCACTTTCATGCATTGGAGAAGGAAATGGCAACCCACTTCAGTGTTCTTGCTTGGAGAATCCCAGGGACGGGGGAGCCTGGTGGGCTGCCGTCTATGGAGTTGCACAGAGTCGGACATGACTGAAGCGACTTAGCAGCAGCAGTATCAGGATGATGCTGGCCCTGTAGAATGAGTTTGAAAGTATTCCATCCTTTTTGATTTTTTGGAATAGTTTTATTTTTTTATTTTTTAACTTTACAATATTGTATTGGTTTTGCCATATACCAACATGAATCCGCCACAGGTATACACTTTTTCCCCATCCTGAACCCTCCTCCTTCCTCCCTCCCGGTACCATCCCTCTGGGTCATCCCAGTGCACCAGCCCCAAGCATCCAGTATCGTGCATCGAACCTGGACTGGCGACTCATTTCGTATATGATATTATACATGTTTCAATGCCATTCTCCCAAATCATCCCACCCTCTCCCTCTCCCACAGAGTTTTAAAAGGATGGGTATTACTTTAAATGTTCACCTGTGAAGCCATCTGGCCCAGGACTTTTGCTTTTTGTGAATTTTCTTTGTACTACTGACTCGATTTCATTACTGGTAATTGATCTCTTCATATTTTCTTTTTCTTCCTGATTCAGTCTTAGAAGATTGTATGTTTTTTGAATTTGTTCACTTTTTTAGGTCATTCATTTCATCAGTGTATTATTATTCATTTTAATCTCTTATGAATCTTTGTATTTCTGTAGTGTCATTTTATATTCTCCTCTTTCATGTCTGATTTTACTTATTGAGCTCTCTCTCTGTTTCTTGATGGAGAGTCCCTTGGAGAGCAAGATCAAATCAATCAATCTTAAAAGAAATCAACCCTGAGTACTCTTTGGAAGGACTGATTCTGAAGCTCCAACACTTTGGCCACCTGATGTGAACAGCTGACTCATTGGAAAAGATCCTGATGCTGAGATAGATTGAAGGCAGAAGGAGAAGAAGCCGACAGAGGATGAGATGGTTGGATGGCATCACCAATTCAATGGACACCGACTTGGGCAAACTCTGGGAGATGGTGAGGGACAGGGAAGCCTGGAGTCCCAAGAGGTCACAAAGAGTCGGACACAACTTGGTGACTGAACAAAAATTTTTTTTGATGAGTCTGGCTAAAGTTTCTTTTTTATCACTTTTATCTTTTCAAAGACCCAGCTCTTGGTTTCATTGATCTTTCTTCTTCTTCTTCTTCTTTTTTTAATCTCTCATTTATTTATGCTCTGCTCTTTTTATCTCCTACTAACTTGGGATTTTGTTTTTTCTTTTTGGAGTTACTGTCAGTGTAAGAGTAAATTGTTTATTTGAGATTTTTCTTGCTTCTTGATGTAGGCTTGCATCATTCTTTTTTTTAACTTTTTAACTTAAAAAAGCATTTATTTATTTGGCTGCTTCACGTCTTACTTGCAGCACACAGGATCTTTGGGGTCTTTTCATTGTGGTGCATAGACTCTCTAGTTGTGGCATGCAGGCTCAGAAGTGGCAGTGCACAGGCTCCAGAGTGCATGGGCATTAGTAGTGGCAGCAAATGGGCTCTCTGGCTGTGGCACACAAGCTCCAGGGCAGGCGGCTCAGTGGTTGTGGTGTGTAGGCTTAGTTGCACTGTCGTATGTAGGATCTTAGTTTCCCAACCAGGGATCAAATCCTCTGCATTTCAAGGCAGACTCTTAACCACTGGACCACTGGGAAATTTTCTAGGCAGGTATCATTCTAAACTTCCCTGTTAGATCTGCTTTATCTGCAGCTCATATACTTTGAATCATTCCATCTCCATTTTCATTTGTCTCTAAGTATTTCTTGATTCTTTCAGTAACTCATTGCTTATTTAGTAGCAGGTTGTTTATGCATATGTTTTTTATTTTTAATTACAGTTTTTTCTCTTTGGGTTGATTTCCAGTTTCATACCATTGTGGGTGGAAAAGAAGCTTTATCAAAACTATAGTCTTTGTAAACTTATTGAGACTTGTTGTGTGCCCTAGCATGTGATCCATTCTGGAAAATACTCCATGTGCACTTGAAAAGAATATGTATTTTGCTTTTGAAGGAAAGTGAAGTGAAAGTTCTCAGTTCAGTTCAGTTTAGTCACTCAGTGGTGTCTGACTCTTAGCGACCCCATGAGCTGCAGCACCCCAGGCCTCTGGGTCCAACACCAACCCCCGGAGGCCACCCAAGCCCATGTGCATTGATCGATGATGTCCAACCATCTTATCCTCTCTCATCCCCTTATCCTCCTGCCCACAATCTTTCCCAGCATCAGGGTCTTTTCAAATGAGTCAGCTCTTTGCATGAGGTGGCCAAAGTACTGGAGTTTCAGCTTCACATCAGTCCTTCCAATGAACACCCAGGACTGATTTCCTTTAGGATGGCCTGGTTGGATCTCCTTGCAGTCCAAGGGACTTTCAAGAGTCTTCTGCAACACCACGGTTCAAAAGCATCAATTCTTCGGTGCTCAGCTTTCTTTATAGTCCAACTCTCACACCCATACATGACCACTGGAAAAACCATAGCCTTGGCTAGACAGACTTTTGTTGACAAAGTAATGCCTCTGCTTTTTAATATGCTGTCTAGGTTGGTCATAACTTTCTTCCAAGGAGTAAGCATCTTTCAATTTCATGGCTGCAATCACCATCTGCAGTGATTTTGGAACCCAGAAAAATAAAGTCAGCCATTGTTTCCCCATCTATTTGCCATGAAGTGATGGGACCAGATGCCATTATCTTAGTTTTCTGAAGGTTGAGCCTTAAGCCAACTTTTTCACTCTCCTCTTCCACCTTCATCAAGAGACTCTTTAGTTCCTCTTCACTTTCTGCCATAAGGGTGTTGTCATCTGCATATCTGAGGTTACTGATATTTCTCCTGGCAATCTTTATTCCAGTTTGTGTTTCTTCCAGTTCAGCATTTCTCATGATGTACTCTGCATATAAGTTAAATAAACAGGGTGACAATATACAGCCTTGTGTACTCCTTTTCCTATTTTTTTTCCAGTCTGTTGTTCCATGTCCAGTTCTAACTGTTGCTTCCTGACCTGCATATAGGTTTCTCAAGAGGCAGGTCAGGTGGTCTGGTATTCCCATCTCTTTCAGAATTTTCCACAGTTTATTGTGATCCACACAGTCAAAGGCTTTGGCATAGTCAATAAAGCAGAAATAGATGTTTTTCTGGAACTCTCTTGCTTTTTCTATGATCCAGCAGATGTTGGCAATTTGATCTCTGGTTCATCTGCCTTTTCTAAAACCAGCTTGAACATCAGGAAGTTCACGGTTCACGTATTGCTGAAGCCTGGCTTGGAGAATTTTGAGCTTTGCTTTACTAGCGTGTGAGATGAGTGCAACTGTGTGGTAGTTTGAGCATTCTTTGGCATTGCCTTTCTTTGGGACTGGAATGAAAACAGACCTTTTCCAGTCCTGTGGCCACTGCTGAGTTTTCCAAATTTGCTGGCATATTGAGTGCAGCACTTTCACAGCATCACCTTTCAGGATTTGGAAGAGCTCAACTCGAATTCTATTACCTCCACTAGCTTTGTTCATAGTGATGTTTTCTAAGGCCCACTTGAGTTCATATTCCAGGATGTCTGGCTCTAGGTCAGTCATCACACCATCATGATTATCTGGGTCGTGAAGATCTTTTTTACAGTTCTTCTGTGTATTCTTGCCATCTCTTTTTAATATCTTCTGCTTCTGTTAGGTCCATACCATTTCTGTCCTTTATCGAGCCCATCTCTGCATGAAATGTTCCTTTGGTATCTCTGATTTTCTTGAAGAGATCTCTAGTCTTTCCCATTCTGTTGTTTTCCTCTATTTCTTTGCATTGATCGCTGAAGAAGGCTTTCTTATTTCTTCTTGCTATTCTTTGGAACTCTGCATTCAGATGTTTATATCTTTCCTTTTCTCCTTTGCTTTTCACTTCTCTTCTTTTCACAGCTATTTGTAAGGCCTCCCCAGACAGCCGTTTTGCTTTTTTGCATTTCCTTTCCATGGGGATGTTATTGATCCCTATCTCCCGTACAATGTCACGAACCTCATTCCATAGCCCATCAGGCACTCTATCTATCATCTAGGCCCTTAAATCTATTTCTCATTTCCACTGTATAATCATAAGGGATTTGATTTAGGTCATACCTGAATGGTCTAGTGGTTTTCCCTACTTTCTTCAATTTAAGTCTGAATTTGGCAACAAGGAGTTCATGGTCTGAGCCACAGTCAGCTCCTGGTCTTGTTTTTGCTGACTGTATAGAGCTTCCCCATCTTTGGCTGCAAAGAATATAATCAATCTGATTTCAGTGTTGACCATCTGGTGATGTCCATGTATAGAATCTTCTCTTGTGTTGTTGGAACAAGGTGTTTGCTATGACGAGTGCATTTTATTGCCAAAACTCTATTAGTCTTTGCCCTGCTTCATTCTGTATTCCAAGGCCAAATTTGCCTGTTACTCCAGGTGTTTCTTGACTTCCTACTTTTGCATTCCAGTCCCCTATAATGAAAAGGACATCTTTTTTGGGTGTTAGTTCTAAAAGGTCTTGTAGGTCTTCATAGAACCGTTCAGCTTCAGCTTCTTCAGTGTTACTCGTTGGCGTATAGACTTGGATTACTGTGATATTGAATGGTTTGCCTTGGAAACGAACAGAGATCATTCTGTCATTTTTGAGATTGCATCCAAGTACTGCATTTTGGACTCTTTTGTTGACCATGATGGCTACTCCATTTCTTCTGAGGGATTCCTGCCCGCAGTAGTAGATATAATGGTCATCTGAGTTAAATTCACCCATTCCAGTCCATTTCAGTTCGCTGATTCCTAGAATGTCGACATTCACTCTAGCCATCTTTTGTTTGACCTCTTCCAATTTGCCTTGATTCATGGACCTGACATTCCAGGTTCCTATGCAATATTGCTCTTTACAGCATTGGACCTTTTTTTGTTATGTAGCAATAAATAACCAGAAAATCTTCCTTGATTAAATCTTTAGGGGGCCAAGTCATTCCATCCCCTGCTCACTTACTGAAATAGTGAGCATCTGCTGAGTTGCTGAAGAAATGCATCATGTAGTACAGGATAATTTGGTGTTCTTAGCTGACTGAGTACTTTAAAAAAAAAATTATATCTTGCTTGCTTCAAAACTAGAAATGATGCCATGATTGAATGATTATTGAACTAATAAATGTGTAAATGAAGTATGAAAACATGGTTAATTAGTTTACCATGAAAACAAGTTAAAGTTAGACATGAACTCTGTGAAGGCATTTAACTCAGCTGTCATATATATTAACTGAAATCTCATGATCCTAATTGTAAGTTGAATGTTTCATAGTCCTCTCTCCAAAATATACATTAAAAGTGCCTAACATTTTCTTGACTTTAACCAAACATTTTGGGAGTCCCCGGTCATGACATGTCACCCAATCTCTCCACACCATTGCTCCATATGGTTCTCTGCATTTAGAACACCCTTCGTCTCCAAACTGGTGGCCTGACAACTCCTACTCTTTCTTTATTCTAACATCAAACACGACTTCCTTCTAAGACTTAGTGACCCATTTATTTATCCATTCAACAAACATTTACTGAGCACCTACTTCATGTCAACAATTGTGCCCTTGAACAGTTTAGCGTGAGTGTGTGTTCGGTCGCTTCAACTCTTTGCGAGTTCGCCCAGCTCTTTGTGAGCCTGCCAGGCTCCTCTGTTGGGATTTCCTACTCCAGGGGATTTTCCCCACTTGGGGATCGAACCCGCTTCTCTTGTGTCTCTTGCATTGGCAGGTGGATTCTTTACTACTTAGCTACCTGGGAAACCCCTTGAGCAATTTAGAGTGGAAAATAATTCAAGGTTGTAGCCTGCTGCGGGACAAATCTGAGGCATTACTTGTAACAGAGAGTGAAAGTGTTCTGTAGCAGCCGGGATGACACAGCACATCTGGGGGAAGAAAGGCAGCATCTCAGAGATGCAGCTCCGAGCTGAGTCCAAAGTGCAAGGAGGTAGCTGTGAAGTGAGGGGGCAAAGTGTGGGAAGAGTTTTGTGGTTTGTTTCATTTCCTGTTTGTGTTTTAAACCAAGTCAATCAAATTGAGCTAAAGTTTATTATAGGAAGACTTTCATGGCAGCAAATAAGTTGCTTTGAAGAACAGACAGAAAGGGAAGCTTTCCCCATCTCCTCTCCCAGGTTTTCCGTATTACCCCGTTCTGGTTGCTGGAATCTCCACCACAATATTAGCCTTGGCATTAACAATTAGGAGTGTTGAGAATTCAACTGTTACAGTACAGTCAGGTGCATTTTAGACCTGACTTTCAGTAGTCTGAGTGCCAGCACCACCCAGAAAGTGCTTCAGGCAGCAGAGTTCCTTGATGTTTACCCCTCTCTCTAATGCAAGTCTTTGCTTGTATAGTATATTACATGCCAGTACTAGTCAGAGTGTCCTCTCTGCTGGCCCAGGGAAGATTTGCTACTATTCTACACTATTGTTCTTGTTCCGTTGCTAAGTCATGTCTGACTCTTTGAGACCCCATGGACCCCATGTACTTATCTGAAGAATGCCAAATAAGTACAAGTATAGGGAATAAGTGCTTTGAGCCTCTTTTCTAGCAGTTTGACAGAGAGATTTATGTCTGCCAGATCTAAAAATCGGGCACTCAAAATCTCTGTCATTCCATTTTGCTAGTAATTCCTTTTTATTGTATTTCATGAAGTACCAGTCCATAATTTATTGGCAATTTAAGAAACTGGTCCTTCACTACCGGTGGTTTGAGAAACACTGCCTTAGGCCACAAGGTCTAAACACCTTCTGATACTGCCCTCTCTCCCTACCTTGGCCACCTCCTGCCCACTTCCTAAATTCCTGCTCTTTGATTTTTCACTTAGGGGTTGCTCCTAGGCGAAAACCCTAGAAGGCTTCTCATGACTTGTGGCTTCCCATGACTTGTCAGTGTTATGGTTGGGAAGGAGCTTCTAGGTGATCCGACAGCCCCGTGTGCTTCCCTGCTATGGCCAAAGCACTTGGGATCGTATCACACAGACTGTTCACGTCTCCGCCTCCCTCTGGAGAAAGTAAGCTCCGAAAGAGTGGAGCCATGTTCGTAAAGCTCTGTGTCCGTGTGCTTTACCCTTTAGCCCTCACACTCACCTGTACACGAGTGGATTAGCCAGTGAACGAAGGAACAGAGGCGGTGCAGCCAGTCTCCAGGAGACTGTTCTGTGCAAGCGCCTCTTTTTACGCTTAGAGAGCAGTCAGGGCTTGCTTCTTAGGTCACCGACTCGAACTCTCTGCTTGTGGTCCTTGAGGCACAAAGTTGCTCCCAACAGGTTCTCGATCTCACGTCAGGGTTTGGAATAATACTGCTTTCCAGGCTACTCTCCCTGATTTCCAGGTTGCTTCATGGGTGGCCTGTCGCAGTATGACTTCCTAATGTAGTCCTAATTATGTCTTCTTGGCCTTTTCCTTCTTCACTTTGCCCTTCATCAGTGCACACCCTTCTCCGCCTTAGGTCTGCTCATACCCGGGTCATCTTCCTGCATTTCAGTGTGGATCCCACCTTCCTGCCCACACCTGCGCTTACTGCCACCGTGTCACCTGTTACCTTCTCTCTGTCTCCCCTTTTGTCTCTGTCCCTCTGTCTCTCTGCTTTCTTTTCTTTGTGTGTCTTTTGCTCTGATTCCACAACTACTCTGTCTCTTTCAAGTGTATTTAACATTTGAACCCTAACAATTACCAATAACAAGAAAAAAATTTTATAATTCAAACACATCAGAATTGTTATCATTTATTATTTCATTAATGGCTACAAATGCTGTGTAATAATGCTACTTTATGACTGGATAAAAAGGTAAGATACAGAAAAAGAAAGAGAAAGACTCCCCAAATAAAGTGAGGGCATCAACGGCCAATTTTTTCTACTATAAAATTTAGCCTTTGAACTCCCCCTTGACACAGTCACACATCTCTCTATGTCATGGCTATCATTGCCAGATTTGGAACTCCAGAAAGTGGTGAGATATTGCTGCCTTCAGAGCTTCTTGAGTATGATTTTTGACCTGAATTATCTGGATAATTGTTATGTATCTATGACTGTACATAAGATCATTTACTGTATTAGATATGTATTACTGATTTTAAAGTTACTACAAACTTATTGGGTTAAAACAACACACCTTACTATTTCCGTTTCTGTGGGATGGGGGTCTTTGCTGTTGTTGGTCAGTTGCTAAGTTGTGTCTGACTCTTTTGACCCCGTGGACTGCAGCACACAGGCCTCCCTCCCTCCCTGTCCTTCACGATTTTTCAGAGTTTGCTCAGATTCCCGACCATTGGTCATGCTTGTGAGCAGTGAGTGATGCTATCTAACCATCTCATCCTCTGCTGCCCTCTTCTCCTTTTACCTTCAAGGACTTATCTAGGTTTCCTGTATAGGATCTCAAGGCATCACCTAGCCATTTCTGAGCTCACTCAGGTTGTATTCCCTTTCTTTTCTGCCTCATTATCACCCTCCTATTGACAAGTGCCAATCTATTCACAACCCCAACTTCCCTCAATCTTCCCAACACTAAAACTACTTGATGCCTTCCTGAAGGTGCAGTTACACCTCTTCTAATTTCCAGGACCAATATTGACCAGAGGTAGGAATCACTAAAACCTCTTCCTCACCTCTTTTTGAGCATCCATCTCAATTCACCATAGTGTTGGTCTTGTCCTACCGTGGGAGTCCAAGTCTGTTCAATTGTCTTTGACTACAGTCTCCTCCTCCTCCTCCTTCCCCTCCTCGGGGACCCCAGACTTCTTATCAACCTGCTTAGGAACTGCCTGTCTCATTTTCCTCTTTCTATCCAATCCCATTTTCCCCCATGAGGTACTAAATCACAATTTGGGAAGCAATTGGACCCAAGAGAAACAGGCCATCAATAAAATGCACTGGAGGTCCATTTATTGCTTTGCATACGTTAAGGCCAAGTTATCTTGTAACAAGACCAGTAGTCCTATGGGCTGAGCCTTGTGATGTCAAGCCCTGGCAGCTCCCTCCAGATTCCTTAAAAGCAAGCATGCTTTTTGCTTTCTCATCTGTTCATTACCAGGAGTCAATTTTTGTCTCTTTTGAGAGTAGGGAAGGGCTATAATTTATTTACAAATAATATTTAATATAGGCAATGGCAGCCTGCAGCAGAAAGCCAGGCAGACTCTTCTCATCTCTCCTTGGGATAGCAGAGCATGGACAACGAGGAGGCGCTGGAGGAGACAGACAAGCAGACACTGGCAGACCTGGCTCACACTCGGTTGCATTTTTATTCAAAACAGTGACTTGAAATGCTATGATGTGAGGAAGTATCCTTTGATTTTATGTGCAAGTGTGAAACAGTGGAGGCTTCCCAGGTGGCACAGCAGTAAAGAATGCGCTTGCCAGTGCAGGACATGCAGGCGACGTCAGTTTGATCACTGTGTCGAAAAGATCCCCTGGAGTAGGAAATAGTAACCCACTGTAGTATTCTTGTTTGGACAATTCCATGGACAGAGGAGACTGGTGGGCTATAGTCATGAGGTCACAAAGAGTCAGACATGATTGAGCACGCATGCAGGGCTCAGGATGAAAGAGTGACTTGGAAATTATTCAAGAAGAAAGTTTAAGCCCAATTTGCATAAATTGGAAAGTGAAAATTTTCAAGAGTTTAGAATAAAAAGATGTAAGCTTGAGTTATTTGAAAATTGCTTTGTGTTTCCTCTTCAGTTTGACACCATAAAATTCCCTGAAGTGTCCCCATTGGCAATGAAATGAGTGTCCTCTTACCAAATGCCTGTTACACAGCATCCATCTTCAGCTTAACTCCAGGAAAGTCATCAGCTATTAGTCTGGGAAAACTTTGCCCCATGGACTAGCTATTTTCATCAAATCTGTACCAAATGAAAGAAACACAGTTAAACATTATGCAGAGGCCCCATTGCAACAGTATGATGTCATATTAATGTCCCAGTGTGAAATCCTGGAAAAAATTCTAAAATGGTGTAAGGAAGTGTTAAAAATTATTTTGACTATAAATATATGTGACTATCTTGGGCTCAAAAACTTCAGTTCAGTTCAGTCGCTCAGTCGTGTCCAACTCTTTGTGACCCCATGAATCGCAGCACACCAGGCCTCCCTGTCCATCACCAAGTCCTGGAGTTCACTCAGACTCACGTCCATCGAGTCAGTGATGCTATCCAGCCATCTTATCCTCTGTCGTCCCCTTCTCCTCTTGCCCCCAATCCCTCCCAGCATCAGTCTTTTCCAATGGGTCAACTCTTTGCATGAAGTGGCCAAAGTACTGGAGCTTCAGCTTCAGCATCATTCCTTCCAAAGAAATCCCAGGGCTGATCTCCTTCAGAATGGACTGGTTGGATCTCCTTGCAGTCCAAGGGACTCTCAAGAGTCTTCTCCAACACCACAGTTCAAAGGCATCAATTCTTCATGCTTTGCTTTCTTCACAGTCCAACTCTCACATCCATACCTGACCACTGGAAAAAACCATAGCCTTGACTAGATGGACCTTTGTTGGCAAAGTAATGTCTCTGCTTTTGAATATGCTATCTAGGTTGGTCATAACTTTCCTTCCAAGGAGTAAGCGTCTTTTAATTTCATGGCTGCAATCACCATCTGCAGTGATTTTGGAGCCCCCCAAAATAAAGTCTGACACTGTTTCCACTGTTTCCCCATCCATTTCCCATGAAGTGATGGGACCGGATGCCATGATCTTCATTTTCTGAATGTTGAGCTTTAAGCCAACTTTTTCACTCTCCTCTTTTACTTTCATCAAGAGGCTTTTGAGTTCCTCTTCACTTTCTGCCATAAGGGTGGTATCATCTGCATATCTGAGGTTATTGGTATTTTTCCTGGCAATCTTGATTCCAGCTTGTGCTTCTTCCAGTCCAGTGTTTCTCATGATGTACTCTGCATATAAGTTAAATAAGCAGGGTGACAATATACAGCCTTGACGTACTCCTTTTCCTATTTGGAACCAGTCTGTTGTTCCATGTCCAGTTCTAACTGTTGCTTCCTGACATGTATACAGATTTCTCAAGAGGCAGGTCAGGTGGTCTGGTATTCCCATCTCTTTCAGAATTTTCCACAGTTTATTGTGATCCACACAGTCAAAGGCTTTGGCATAGTCAATAAAACAGAAATAGATGCTTTTCTGGAACTCTTTTGCTTTTTCCATGATCCAGCAGATGTTGGCAATTTGATCTCTGGTTCCTCTGCCTTTTCTAAAACCAGCTTGAACATCAGGAAGTTCATGGTTCACGTATTGCTGAAGCCTGGCTTGGAGAATTTTGAGCATTGCTTTACTAGCATGTGAGATGAGTGCAATTGTGCAGTAGTTTGAGCATTCTTTGGCATTGCCTTTCTTTGGGATTAGAATGAAAACTGACCTTTTCCAGTCCTGTGGCCACTGCTGAGTTTTCCAAATTTGCTGGCATATTGAGTGCAGCACTTTCACAGCATCATCTTTCAGGATTTGAAATAGCTCAACTGGAATTCCATTACCTCTACTAGCTTTCTTCATAGTGATGGTTTCTAAGGCCCACTTGAGTTCATATTCCAGGATGTCTGGCTCTAGGTCAGTGATCACACCATCGTGATTATCTGGGTCGTGAAGATCTTTTTTGTACAGTTCTTCTGTGTATTCTTGCTTGTAAGAACTTGTAAGTTCTTCTTAATATCTTCTGCTTCTGTTAGGTCCATACCATTTCTGTCCTTTATTGAGCCCATCTTTGCATGAAATGTTCCCTTGGTATCTCTAATTTTCTTGACGAGATCTCTAGTCTTTCCCATTCTGTTGTTTTCCTCTATTTCTTTGCATTGATCGCTGAGGAAGGCTTTCTTATCTCTTCTTGCTATTCTTTGGAACTCTGCATTCAGATGCTTATATCTTTCCTTTACTCCTTTGCTTTTCACTTCTCTTCTTTTCACAGCTATTTGTAAGGCCTCCTCAGACAGCCATTTTGCTTTTTTGCATTTCCTTTCCATGGGGATGGTCTTGATCCCTGTCTCCTGTACAATGTCACGAACGTCCGTCCATAGTTCATCAGGCACTCTGTCTGTCAGATCTAGGCCCTTAAATCTATTTCTCACTTCCACTGAATAATCATAAGGGATTTGATTTAGGTCATACCTGAATGGTCTAGTGGTTTTCCCTACTTTCTTCAATTTAAGTCTGAATTTGGTAATAAGGAGCTCATGATCTGAGCCATAGTCAGCTCCTGGTCTTGTTTTTGCTGACTGTATAGAGCTTCTCCATCTTTGACTGCAAAGAATGTAATCAATCTGATTTCGGTGTTGACCATCTGCTGATGTCCATGTATAGAGTCTTCTCTTGTATTGTTGGAAGAGGGTGTTTGCTATGACCAGTGCATTCTCTTGGCAAAACTCTATTAGTCTTTGCCCTGCTTCATTCTGTATTCCAAGGCCAAATTTTCCTGTTACTCCAGGTGTTTCTTGACTTCCTACTTTTGCATTCCAGTCCCCTACAATGAAAGGGACATCTTTTTTGGGTGTTGGTTCTAAAAGGTCTTGTAGGTCTTCTTAGAACCGTTCAGCTTCTTCAGCGTTACTGATTGGGGCATAGACTTGGAATATTGAATGGAATATCCTAGACTGTGATATTGAATAGTTTGCCTGGAAACGAACAGAGATCATTCTGTCGTTTTTGAGATTGCATCCAAGTACTGCATTTCGGACTCTTTTCTTGACCATGATGGCTACTCCATTTCTTCTGAGGGATTCCTTCCCGCAGTAGTAGATATAATGGTCATCTGAGTTAAATTCACCCATTCCAGTCCATTTCAGTTCGCTGATTCCTAGAATGTCGACATTCACTCTTGCTATCTCTTGTTTGACCTCTTCCAATTTGCCTTGATTCATGGACCTGACATTCCAGGTTCCTATGCAATATTGCTCTTTACAGCATCTATCCCCTTGCTTCTATCACCAGTCACATCCACAGCTGGGTATTGTTTTTGCGTTGGCTCCATCCCTTCATTCTTTCTGGAGTTATTTCTCTGCTGATCTTCAGTAGCATTTTGGGCACCTACTGACCTTCTCACTGGAGAAAGGAATGGCAAACCACTTCAGTATTCTTGCCTTGAGAACCCCATGAACAGTGTAAAAGCTTAGTACATAAAACAGTACTTTGTCCAGATACAAGGATATCATGCTCTTCACAGAGGGACCATACACTATGTCTGAGGTCAGTTTTCTAAGTCTAGACACACAGAGTCTAAGTGTCTTTCCACCTCAGATGCTTGAGGACTGTGTATACAAATGATGCAAAATGAATTAAATAATTGGCTAAAGTAAACTTTCGGTTCTTTATCACACTTGGTCTTCAGCCTGATACACCTGGGCTTATGGTGATGCATTGTCTGGGCCTCAGCTGGTCTCTGCTGATGCCTTTTGGTGTCTGGATATATGATCCAATGATCATCCATTCTGAGATTCCTCGGTTATATCTGGGAAGTTGAATGATTATAAGCTGTCGTCTTCATAATCAGAAAATTTGAAATTAGAGAAACTTTGATTGTGGGAGTAGGGGATATCCTTAAAGAAAAAACAATAATTTTCCCAATTAGGCTTCATATGAAGTCATTCCTATCACTACTTACCTCATGTATTTGTCCTCTACAAAGAAGCATCTTTTCTTCTTTGCCTTATCAGAAGTAGCTACATCAGTTTTCTTTATGGTTGGAGGAAAACCCAGGGTGTGGATGTCTCTTAGATAACCTGCTTGCATCTCAACTCTTCTGACAGCCCAGAACTCATTGCCTATTGCAAAGAGAAGCCCAAGAAAATTTGAGTGAAGTTGTTTGGTTTTAGAAATGCTTTTAGAGCAGTGTTGTGGAAAACGGAAGTCTTGGTTTTATTTCAACCAACTTATAGGTGGTATTTAGTCCCTGAATGAATGTATGAATGAATGTGTGAGTGAAAAAATAAATGAGTAGATAACTTGGTCCACTCTCTTTCTGGGTCTTATATTTATTACCAATAAATTACAGTGACCAGTACTAGTTATTTTGTCTAATTGCTGGTGACTTCTTAATCTAAATTTCCAACCTAGAAGTCTCTCCCAAGCTTCACATCAGTAAGTCAATCACTTACTGGACACTTTGTAGCTCCTGGAACAAATTCTGTGCAGATGCCCAGGGACCATTGTAATCACAGTTAATCTCGGTCATTAGGTTAAAATTTAGTAAAGTTATTTAGAAACAGTTTGGGGTGAGGGGAAGCTCCTAAACTAGAGACACTGACATGTTTATTTGAACAGGTGAACTAGAAACTTATTTTCTGTCATTTTTTTCTGATCTTTATTTTTAAGAGAAAAAAAACCAGATGGTAAGAAAAGAAATCCCAGGGCACATTTTAGGGTCAAACCTGATTCAATGTAATTGATTTTTCCTTAATCATCTGTAGTAAAAGGAAAGAGAAGCATTGTTAACATGTTCATTCTAAAACCTCCACAAATTCCTAAGCTGTGGAAGTAAGATTAATGATGCTTCAACATTGTGCTTGCTGACAGCAAAGAAGAAAAGGCAGCTTCTTTTCTTTCAGCATTTCTGAAATGCTGTCAGAAATGCTGACAGCAAAGAACTTTATTTCATAAAGTTCTTCAACGATGATTGAAACAAAGAGTGCTTCCGGTGGGTACCATCAAATAATCAGAAATGCCAGTTCTTAGGATGTTCCATTTACTGCTCATTCTAGATAATCAGGTCACTCTTGGATAGTGTCAGACGTTATTCCTGAAATCATCCAGAGATGTTTATGACCCGCTTGCTGCGTCCTCAGCCCATGGTTCATCATCATCAAAGTGAACATCTCCATACAAACCAGGCCTGGTGGAGAGGTGTGACCCGAAACTTTTCCAGGTACATCAAAAATGATCAAAGTCTCCAAGTTCTGGGAGAGGAAAAATACTGGTGGAAATATAGGCAATCAGAATTTCTTTATGCCCTTTTTCAATAAGACAACACCAGATCAATGAAAACATTTTATTTTATTTATTACCTTTGAGTGCAAAGTCATTATGTCAGCTTTTCCTTCATAGATCCTGAAGAACCTAAGTGGCGTCACCTCCTCCCAGAACTGTCAGAGCTTTCGGAGTGGCAGAATCAACACGTCTCTAGGCAAATTCAGTGTATAATTCACAATTCTATATGGAAAAAAAAATTGAAGGTACTATTTCTCCTGTGACAGTAATTTATAAAATCTCAGTATTATGTGTAAAATCTCTGTGGACCCATTACCTGTGAGATGAGTTTTCCTCTGTCTCTTGGGCTTACCAGGAAAGATGCAGAAGTGACCGATGCCAGGAACCCCAGCTCTGGGCTTGTGTGTCACCTCCAGGGAGTCAGAGTCCAGCTTCTCTGTCACATCCAACCCCAGGAACCTCTGGATTTCTTGCATTTTTTTAAAACCACAAGACCACTGTCCTTTCTGCTAGTAAATTCTTTCACGTATTTTTCAGGATTGTAGTATTTTTCCAGATATTAATATTTTATTTTTGTGCTATTCTTTATATTTTATTGCAATTTAGTTTGTTCAGTTCAGTTCAGTCACTCAGTTGTATCCAGCTCTTTTGCGATCCCATGGGCAGCAGCATGCCAGGCTTCCCTGTCCATCACCATCTCCTGAAGTTTGCGCAAACTCATGTCCATTGAGTCAGTGATGCCATCCAACCATCTCATCCTCTGTCGTCCCCTTCTCCTGCCCTCGATCTTTCCCAGCATCAGGGAAATGAGTCAGTTCTTCCAACCAGGTGCCCAAAGTATTGGAGTTTCAGCTTTAGCATCAGACTTTCCAATGAATATTCAGGACTGATCTCCTTTAGGATGGACGGTTGGATCTTGTTGCAGTCCAAGGGACTCTCAAGAGTCTTCTCCAATAACACAGTTCAAAAGCATAAATTCTTCAGTGCTTAGCTTTATTTATAGTCCAACTCTCACATCCATACATGACTATTGGAAAAACCATAGCTTTGATTAGATGGACCTCTGTCGGTAAAGTAATGTCTCTGCTTTTTAATATGCTGTCTAGGTTGTTCATACCTTTTCATCCAAGGAGCAAGTGTCTTTTAATTTCATGGCTGAAGTCACCATCTGCACTGATTTTGGAGCCCAAGAAAATAAAGTCTGTCACTATTTCTATTGTTTCCCCATCTATTTTCCATGAAGTGATGGGCCTGGAAACTTGAATTTAAATATTCAGATCCGGCCTGCTTAAAGAAAAAGAAGCCATCCTCTTGCTTTTTAAAATCTTTTCATCTTTTCCTCCTCCCCAAGTACAAAAGAGGTAATTGGATTGAGATTTGTAATGGGGAACTATTTAAAATATTGTCCACCTAACCTCTCACTTTTGCTCAAAAGAAGCATTTCTCTCTCTTTTTTTTCCTCAGCCAAGTATGTTTTTCACATACCAAGTCCATATAACTGTCTTATCAAACTAACTTTTTAATACAGAGGATCCTACAATTATTATAGTATAGAATTATACTTTTCTCTCACTAAAGATGAATTAACTCTACTCTATCTGAAGTATGTAACTTCAAAGTGATAGCAGACTAAATTAATGAGTGTGCAGGAATGATCCTCTGAGTACCACATGCCACCTCTACCCTATTTGAAGTAGATTGGACAAAGTGTGATTTCTAGAAACTGGAGGCTCTGAGATCCCCATGCCAGAGCTGGAGAGAAGCTTGGGTACTCACTGAACCAGTGAAGTCAACCTATGTCTTAATGCAGCCAAGGAGTTTGCTCTACACAATGAAGTAAAATGGACGCTAGCTGAAAGTCAGAGGTAGGGGGAGCTGACACCCAGACTTAGAATCAACTGGACTATGAACAAGTGTGTAACTTCTGTGGGCCATTGTTTTGCCGTCTGTATAAAAGGAGGTGAATATAACATCATTCACCTGGTTATCATATGTGTTTTATGCTGGTGTATATTATTCACTCCAATATATTTACTAGAAGAAGCTTGCTGGCCTGAAATATATCTGACAATGCTCTCAGGTACTTCTTTGGCAAGCTCTGAGGTGCTTCATCTCTGTTTGAGTCGTAATTTTATTGGTGTTTACATACCCTGTTGGTGGATCTTATTATGCAGTAATGATGCAATGAAAGTTAAAGTTATATTAAGAGCTATTATTATAACTGGTACATATCTTGGGCGTAATGTTAGTGTGTAAATTTAAAACATCACATCTGCAAGAAACTAATGACTTGGGATGAGAAGAATCCTGTGTTTAAGGTATTCATTACTTACTAAACTTACTGGAGTGTGTGTATACATTCAGCCAAGTATACAATTGTTTCTCAAAAAAAGGTGAACCCTTCCTAAGTCTAGAGCTATTACTGTATGCCAGGCCCTAAATATATGTTATTTCTAATCTGTAGAACAACCTTACAGAGTAGAGATTAGGATCAAAAAATTAAGTAATAAACTCAAGCTCAGGGGTAAGCCATTACACAAAATTAAATGGTTAAGTGATTACCCAAAATTCTAACTATTGCACCTTAGATGTTTATCAAAAGCTTCTTGGTTTCAAACTTGGCTCTCCCCCAACCTTTTTCTCTCATATTTTGATACTGTTTATTTTTCTCATTTTTGAAACTGACCCCAATTTTGCCTTTGATTTACCTCTTTGCTGCTAAGTCACTTCAGTCGTGTCCAACTCTGTGTGACCCCATAGACGGCAGCCCACCAGGCTTCCCCGTCCCTGGGATTCTCCAGGCAAGAATACTGGAGTGGGTTGCCGTTTCCTTCTCCAATGCATGAAAGTGAAGTCGCTCAGTCATGTCCAACTCTTCGCGACCCCATGGACTGCAGCCTACCAGGCTCCTCCGTCCATGGGATTTTCCAGGCAAAAGTACTGGAGTGGGTTACTTCTTTAGTTTTGTTCTTTTTCCCCCAACTGTCTGATCATATGGGCTTCCCTTGTGGCTCAGCTGGGAAAGAATCCGCCTGCCATGTGAGAGACCTGGGTTAGATTCCTGGGTTGGGAAGATCCCCTGGAGAAGGGAAAGGCTACCCACTCCAGTATTCTGGCCTGGAGAAAACCATGGACTAAACGGGTCTCAAAGAGTTGGACATGACTGGGAAACTTTCTCTTCACTTGACTTCATCTGGTCATTACAGCTCATTCAGCATCTTCTGATCTGTGCCTACGTACTTTGTCACCTGAAGCTCGTGGCCTGTGCTGCACAGATGTTGTAAAGCCATACAGACAGAAATATAGTCCATCACATCCTGTAACTAAGATTGAGAAATGTATAACAGATTCTCACTTAAGGTATCTAGTTATTGGGTAAGCTATCAATTTCAACATCCAACAACCTAAGATTATAGATAGAAACACTTGACCTTGGGTATGGCATGATCACTAGACCATTCAGGTATGACCTAAATCATCTCCCTTATGATTATACAGTGGAAGTGAGAAATAGATTTAAGGGCCTAGATATGAAAGATAGAGTGCCTGATGAACTATGGAATGAGGTTCCTGATATTGTACAGGAGACAGGGATCAAGACCATCCCCATGGAAAGGAAATGCAAAAAAGCAAAATGGCTGTCTGGGGAGGCCTTACAAATAGCTGTGAAAAGAAGAGAAGTGAAAAGCAAAGGATAAAAGGAAAGATACAAGCATCTGAATGCAGAGTTCCAAAGAATAACAAGAAGAGATAAGAAAGCCTTCCTCAGCGACCAATGCAAAGAAATAGAGGAAAACAACAGAAAGGGAAAGAATAGAGGTCTCTTCAAGAAAATGAGATATACCAAGGGAACATTTCATACAAAGATGGGCTCGATAAAGGACAGAAATGGTATGGACCTAACAGAAGCAGAAGATATTAAGAAGAGGTGGCAAGAATACACAGAAGAACTGTACAAAAAAGATCTTCATGACCTAGATAATCACGATGGTGTGATCACTGACCTAGAGCCAGACATCCTGGAATGTGAAGTCAAGTGAGCCTTAGAAAGCATCACTACGAACAAAGCTAGTGGAGGTGATGGAATTCCAGTTGAGCTATTCCAAATCCTGAAAGATGATGCTGTGAAAGTACTGCACTCAATATGCCAGCAAAATTTGGAAAATTCAGCAGTGGCCACAGGACTGGAAAAGGTCAGTTTTCATTCCAATCCCAAAGAAAGGCAATGCCAAAGAATGCTCAAACTACCACACAATTGCACTCATCTCACACACTAGTAAAGTAATGCTCAAAATTCTCCAAGTCAGGCTTCAGCAATAGGTGAACCGTGAACTTCCTGATGTTCAAGCTGGTTTTAGAAAAGGCAGAGGAACCAGAGATCAAATTGCCAACATCTGCTGGATCATGGAAAAAAGCAAGAGAGTTCCAGAAAAGCATCTATTTCTGCTTTATTGACTAGGCTAAAGCCTTTGACTGTGTGGATATAATAAACTGTGGAAAATTCTGAAAGAGATGGGAATACCAGACCACCTGATCTGCCTCTTGAGAAATTTGTACGCAGGTCAGGAAGCAACAGTTAGATCTGGACATGGAACAACAGACTGGTTCCAAATAGGAAAAGGAGTACGTCAAGGCTGTATATTGTCACCCTGCTTATTTAACTTATATGCAGAGTACATCATGAGAAACACTGGACTGGAAGAAGCACAAGCTGGAATCAAGATTGCCGGGAGAAATATCAGTAACCTCAGATGTGCAGATGACACCATCTTTATGGCAGAAAGTGAAGAAGAACTAAAAAGCCTCTTGATGAAAGTAAAAGAGGAGAGTGAAAAAGTTGGCTTAAAGCTCAACATTCAGAAAACGAAGATCATGGCATCCGGTCCCATCACTTCATGGCAGATAGATGGGGAAACAGTGGAAACAGTGTCAGACTTTATTTTTCTGGGCTCCAAAATCACTACAGACGGTGACTGCAGCCATGAAATTAAAAGACGCTTACTCCTTGGAAGGAAAGTTATGACCAACCTAGATAGCACATTCAAAAGCAGAGACATTACTTTGCCAACAAAGGTCTGTCTAGTCAAAGCTATGGTTTTTCCTGTGGTCATGTATGGATGTGAGAGTTGGACTGTGAATAAGGCTGAACGCTGAAGAATTGATGCTTTTGAACTGTGGTGTTGGAGAAGACTCTTGAGAGTCCCTTGGACTGCAAAGAGATCCAACCAGTCCATTCTGAAGGAGATCAGCCTTGGGATTTCTTTGGAGGGAATGATGCTAAAGCTGAAACTCCAGTACTTTGGCCACCTCATGCAAAGTATTGACTCATTGGAAAAGACTGTGATGCTGGGAGGGATTGGGGGCAGGTGGAGAAGGGGACAACAGAAGATGAGATGGCTGGATGTATCACTGACTGGATGGATGTGAGTCTGGGTGAACTCTGGGAGTTGGTGATGGACAGAGAGGCCTGGCGTGCTCTGATTCATGGGGTGCAAATAGTTGGACACGACTGAGTGACTGAATTGAACTGAACTGAACTGAAGGCATGATTACAATATTTTGCAACTTCTTTCATTGGAAACTCGATATTATTTTAGGTTGGGTAATTATGCTAAGTCACAGAATGAAAACAGATGAGAAGTTGACCTCCTTTTCCATGACTTTAATACAGTTTAACTGCTTAGAATGGAAGTAGTTTATTGCTGAATTTTTACCTATTTTATTTCTGTGTTAATATTTTAACTAAATATTTAGGTTAACAGTCCTTGCCATAAAAAAGACTATCAACTGAAGCAGGCAAATATGTCCATGTAGGGGTTAGACATATCTCAGAATTATGGCTTCAGTGCTCATTTTAAATACAAGAAATTATGATTATATATTGTAACCTAAATCATTCACTATTAATATTAATAAGTGGGTACATAAGTAATGTTACTATATTTTCCATTTGAATTAGGGTTCATTTGAGATTGGTTCATTGTTGTGGTGGACTTTTTTGCTAGGGAGAAGTTTGTTAGGAAGGAGAGTAATACTGATGAAGAATTATGGCCTGAGGAGAATGTGGCAAAGAAAAGCTAGTTACCATTATTCAACATTTTGTGTACATGAGAAGCTCTAAGCTAAGTGATTTAGCTTTGCCCAACCTCATGAAACTCTTAAGACTTAGTATTATTTTCCCTTTATCACAGATAGAAAGCTAAAATCCAAAAAGGCCAAATCAACTGTATTTACAGAGCAACTCTGTGGGAATGGCCAGAAAACCAGCAGAAGATTTTCCACAACTAAAGACATAAGGAAGGAATGAAAACAGGATGGGTGGGAGAGGGAGAGAAGGAGTATAGTCAGGACCCACACCTCTGGGCTAGTAACAGGAAGAATATCTAAATTGTAGAGCTCCTCCTCGAAGAATAAAGGATCCAGGACCCACTTTGGGCTTCTCAGCCCAGAAACCCCAGACTGAGCAGACAAGGCTCCAAAACATCTGGCTTTGAACACTAGTGGGGTTTATGTTTGGGAGAACCAAGGACTGTGGAAAACAGAGACTCTGCTTTTAAAGAGCATGTGCAAAATCTCACATACTCCAAGTCCCAGTTCAGTTAGAAAGGAGCCTGGGTCAGATCTACTTGCTGATATTGGAGAGTCTCCTGGAGAAGTAAGAGGCAACAGGGTCCTGCTGGAAATAGAGATGCTAGAAGCATTCGTTTTGGAGGGCTCATTCTACTCTGAAGCACTGCCACCAGCAAGTGCAGTTTGGGGATCCCCCTCCTGTCCGTTAGCACTAGGGAACCATTCCTGCCTACCAGTGGGCTGGGCCCCAGAGGAAGCTGACTTAACCCTCTAGTTACCCATAGGCACTGCATGAGGCATGACTTCAAAGCCAACCAGGCCTGGGGCAGCCCAGCCTACCAGCATGACCACTGTGGTTGACCCTACCACAACAGAAGGGCACACAGAGTCCACGTGGGAGGCATCCCTAGAATATATAGCTCTATAACCAGAGGGCAATATGCTCCTAGGGTGGATAGGACTTTTCCCAAAGAAGCCAAGTCTCCAAGGTCCAGATATGTCACTGACCTACATCATTCACAGAAATAAGCACAGCTAATTGGGCAAAGTGAGGAGACATTAAATGTTGTAAATGATAGGACAAGACAAAACCTCAGAGAAAAGAACTAAAGGAAGTGGAAATAAGTAACGTACCTGAAAAAGAGTTCAAGGTAATGACTGTAAAGAGGCTCTTCAAACTTGGAAGAAAACAGATGAAATCAGCAATGTTAGAAAATACTAAGAAGAACCAAACAGAAATGAAGACTCCAATAACTGAAATAAAAAAATACTCTGGAAAAAATCAACAGTAGTTTAGATGGTATAAAGGAACAAATCAGCAATTTGAAAGATATAGCAGTAGAAATCACCTAAATTGAATAGAAAAAGGGAAAGAATTTTAAAAAATTAAGATAGTTTAATGGACCCCTTGGACAGCAAGCATACTCAATTTGCTTTAAAGGATTCCAGAAAAAGAAAAAGAGAAAGGGGCAGAGAACTTATTTGAAGAAAAAAATAGCTGAAAGCATCCCTAACCAGGGGAAGAATATAGACATTCAAGATAAGGAAGCACAAAGATTCCCAAATAAGATTAACTAAATGATGGGGGCGGGGGGGGGAGCCGACAACTAAGAACACTATATCCAGTAAAGTTATCATTTAGATTTGAAAAGAAGATAAATACTATTATGGACAAGGATAAGTTAAAAGAGTTCAACACTACTAAACTGGCTTTACAAGAAATATTAAAAGGATTTCTCTAAGTAGAAAAGTAAAGGCAACGGCTAGAAATATAGAAATTATAAAAGAAAAATCTCACTGGTAAAGTCAAACATACAGTAAACGTGGTAGATTAATCATTTAAAAACTAGTATGAAGGTTAAAAGACAAAAGTAATAAAATGACTTATATCCACAAACAGTAGTTAGAGGACACCAAAAATATGTAAAATATAATGACAAAAACATTAAACGTAAGTTTGGGGGTAAGAATGTAGGATGGTTAGAATGCATTTCATCTTGTAAAATCACCAATGTTATATATATATCTATAGATATAGATATAGATAGATAGATAGATAGTATGAGCCTTATGGTAACCACATCCTGATGACATATAATAGATACACACATAAAAGAGGGGAAAAAATCCAAATATAAACCAAATATAGTTATTAAATCACAGCGAAGAAAGAAAAAAAAGAATAAACAACCTCAAAACAATTAACAAAATAACAATAGGTACATATATATCAATAATTACTTTAAACATAAATGAAAGGAATGCCCCAGACAAAAGACAAAGAATGGCTGAATGAATACAAAAACAAAACCCACACATATGCTGTCTACAAGAGACTCATTTCAGATATGAAAACACACACAGCCTAAATGTGAGAGAATGAAAAAAGGTATTCCATGCAAACAGAAACAAAAAGAAAGCTGAGGTAGCAATACTTATATCAGACAAAATAGATTTCAAAATAAAGACTGTAACAAGAGAGAATGACATTACATAACAATCAAGGGATCGATCCAAGAAAAAGAACAATTGTAAATATATATGCAACCCATAAAGAAACACCTAAATACATAAAAGAAATTTTAACAAACATAAAGGGAGAAATAGTAGGAGATTTTAACACCACATTTACAATGGACAGATCATTCAGATAGAAAATCAATAAAGAAACACTTGCCTTAAACAGCATATTATACTACATTGACTTAACAAATATATAAAGAAATTTTCTCCAAAACTTCTTTCTAGGTGGCTCAGATGGTAAAGAATCTGCCTGCAATGCAGGAGACCTGGGTTTGACCCCTGGGTTGGGAAGATCTCCTGGAGAAGGGAACAGCTACCCACTCCAGTATTCTGGCCTAGAGAATTCAAGGGGTTGCAAAGAGTCAGATGTGACTGAATGACTTTCACTTTCACTTTTGGGCTTCGAATCCACCTACAGTGCAGGAGACCCTGGTTCAATTCCTGGGTTGGGAAGATCACTGGAGAGTGATAGGCTACGGCTCCAGTATTCTTGGTCTTTCCTTGTGGCTCAGCTGGTAAAGAACCCACTTGCAATGCAGGAGACCTGGGTTCAATCCCTGGGTTGGGACAATCCCCTGGAGAAGGGAAAGGCTACTCACTCCAATATTCTGGCATGTAGAATTCCATGGACTGTATAGTCCATGGGGTCGCAAAGAATTGGACATGACTGAGCAACTAGGCCATGCCATGTGGGGTCACCCAAGATGGACAGGTCATAGTGGAGTGGTCTGACAGAATGCAGTCCACTGGAGAAGGGAATGGCAAACCACTTCAGTATTCTTGCCTTGAGAACCTCATGAACAGTGTGAAAAGGCAAAAAGATAGGACACTGCAAGATAAACTCCCCAGGTCAGTAGGTGCCCAATATGATACTGGAGATCAGTGGAGAAATAAGAAAGAATGAAGGGATGGTGCCAAAGCAAAAACAACACCTGGTTGTGGATGTGACTGGTGATAGAAGCAAGGTCCGATGCTATAAAGAGCAATATTGCATAGGAACCTGGAATGTTAGGTGCATGAATCAAGGCAAATTGGAAGTGGTCAAACAGGAGATTGCAAGAGTGAACGTCGACAATCTAGAAATCAGCGAACTAAAATGGACTGGAATGGGTGAATTTAACTCAGATGACCATTTCATCTACTACTGTGGGTAGGAATCCCTTAGAAGAAATGGAGTAGCCATCATGGTCAACAAAAGAGTCCAAAGTGCAGTACTTGGATGCTATCTCAAATATGACAGAATGATCTCTGTTCATTTCCAAGGCAAACCATTCAATATCATGGTAATCCAAGTCTATACCCCGACCAGTAACGCTAAAGAAGCTGAAGTTGAACAGTTCTATGAAGACCCACAAGACCTTTTAGAACTAACTTCCAAAAAAGATGTCCTTTTCATCACAGGGGACTGGAATGCAAAAGTAGGAAGTCAGGAAACACCTGGAGTAACAGGCAAATGAGGCTTTGAGTACAGAATGAAGCAGGGCAAAGGCTAATAGGGTTTTGCCAAGAAAACGCAGTGGTCATAGCAAACACCCTCTTCCAATAACACAAGAGAACACTCTACACATGCAAATCACCAGATGGTCAACACCGAAATCAGATTGATTATATTGGCTGCCAAAGATGGAGAAGCTCTATACAGTCAACAAAAACAAGACCGGGAGCTGACTGTGGCTCAGATCATGAACTCCTTATTGCCAAATTCAGACTGAAATTGAATAAAATAGGGAAAACCACTAGGCCATTCAGGTATGACCTAAATCAAATCCCTTATGATTATACAGTGGAAGTGAGAAATAGATTTAAGGGACTAGATCTGATAGACAGAGTGCCTGATGAACTATGGACTGAGGTTCGTGACACTGTACAGGAGACAGGATCAAGACCATCCCCAGGAAAAAGAAATGCAAAAAAGCAAAATGGCTGTCTGGGGAGGCCTTACAAATAGCTGTGAGAAGAAGAGAAGAGAAAAGCAAAGGAGAAAAGGAAAGATATAAGCATCTGAATGCAGAGTTCCAGAGAATAGCAAGGAGAGATAAGAAAGCCTTCCTCAGCCATCAGTGCAAAGAAATAGAGGAAAACAATAGAATGGGAAAGACTAGAGACATCTTCAAGAAAATTAGAGATACGAAGGGAACATTTCCTGCAAAGATGTGCTCAATAAAGGACAGAAATGGTATGGACTTGACAGAAGCAGATGTTAAGAAGAGGTGGCAAGAATACACAGAAGAACTGTACAAAAAAGATCTTCATGACCCAGAAAATCATGATGGTATTATCACTGACCTAGAGCCAGACATCCTGGAATGTGAAGTCAAGTGGACCTTAGGAAGCATCACTACAAAAAAGCTAGTGAAGGTGATGGAACTCCAGTTGACCTATTTCAAATCCTAAAAGATGGTGCTGTGAAAGTGCTGCACTAAATAAGTCAGCTAATTTGGAAAACTCAGCAGTGGCCACAGGACTGGAAAAGTTCAGGCTTCATTCCAATCCCAAAGAAAGGCAATGCCAAAGAATGCTCAAACTACTGCACAATTGCACTCATCTCACACGCTAATAAAGTAAAGCTCAAAATTCTCCAAGTCAGGCTTCAGCAATAGGTGAACCGTGAACTTCCTGATGTTCAAGCTGGTTTTAGAAAAGGCAGAGGAACCAGAGATCAAATTGCCAATATCTGTTGGATCATCAAAAAGGCAAGAGAGTTCCAGAAAAACATCTACTTCTGCTTTATTGACTATGCCAAAGCCTTTGACTGTGTGGATCACAATAAACTGTGGAAAATTCTGAAAGAGATGGGAATACCAGACCACCTGACCTGCCTCTTGAGAAACCTGTATTCAGGTCAGGAAGCAACAGTTAGAACTGGACATGGAACAACAGACTGGTTACAAATAGGAAAAGGAGTACGTCAAGGCTGTATATTGTCACCCTGTTTATTTAACTTATATGCAGAGTACATCATGAGAAAAGCTGGAATGGAAGAAGCACAAGCTGGAATCAAGATTGCTGGGAGAAATATCAATAACCTCAGATATGCAGATGACACCACCCTTATGGTAGAAAGTGAAGAGGAACAAAAGAGCCTCTTGATGAAAGTGAAAGAGGAGAGTGAAAAAGTTGGCTTAAAGCTCAACATTCAGAAAATGAAGATCATGGTATCCGGTCCCATCACTTCATGGCAAATAGATGGGGAAACAGTGGAAACAATGGCTGACTTTATTTTTCTGGGCTCCAAAATCACTGCAGATGGTGATTGTGGCCATGAAATTAAAAGACGCTTACTCCTTGGAAGGAAAGTTATGACCAATCTAGACAGCATATTAAAAAGCAGAGACATTACTTTTTCAACAAAAGTCTGTCTAGTCAAGGCTATGGTTTTTCCAGTGGTCATGTATGGATATGAGAGCTGGACTATAAAGAAAACTGAGCGCTGAAGAATTGATGCTTTTGAACTGTGGTGTTGGAGAAGACTCTTGAGAGTCCCTTGGACTGCAAGGAGATCCAACCAGTCCATTCTAAAGGAAATCAGTCCTGTGTGTTCATTGAAAGGTCTGATGTTGAATCTGAAACTCCAACACTTTGGCCACCTGATGGAAAGAACTGACTCATTTGAAAAGACCCTGATGCTGGGAAAGATTTTGGGCAGGAGGAGAAGGGGATGACAGAGGATAAGATGGTTGGATGGCATCACCGACTCAATGGCCATGGGTTTTGGCAAACTCCAGGAGTTGGTATTGGGCAGGGAGGCCTGGCGTGCTGCAGCTCATGGGGTCACAAAGAGTCGGACACGACTGAGCGACTGAACTGAACTGAACTGAGAACTTTCATTTCACTTTCCTTCAAAAGCAAAATACATATTCTTTTCAAGGGCACATGGAGTATTTTCCAGAATGGATCACATGCTAGGGCACAAAACAAGTCTCAATAAGTTTACAAATACTATAGCTTTGATAAAACATCTTTTCCAACCATAGTGGTATGAAACTAGAAATCAACACTAAGAGAAAAAACTGTAATAAAAAAAAAAACATATGCATAAACAACCTATACTAAATAACCAATGAGTTACTGAAAGAATCAAGGAATACTTAGAGACAAATGAAAATGGAGATGGAATGATTCAAAGTATATGAGCTGCAGATAAAGCAGATCTAACAGGGAAGTTTAGAATCATACATGCCTAGAAAATTTCCCGGTGGTCCAGTGGTTAAGAGTCTGCCTTGAAATGCAGAGGATTTGATCCCCGGTTGGGAAACTAAGATCCTACATACGACAGTGCAACTAAGCCTACACACCACAACCACTGAGCCGCCTGCCCTGGAGCTTGTGTGCCACAACCAGAGAGCCCATTTGCTGCCACTACTAATGCCCATGCACTCTGGAGCCTGTGCACTGCCACTTCTGAGCCTGCATGCCACAACTAGAAAATCTATGCACCACAATGAAAAGACCCCAAAGATCCTGTGTGCTGCAAGTAAGACGTGAAGCAGCCAAATAAATAAAAGCTTTTTTAAGTTAAAAAGTTAAAAAAAGAATGATGCAAGCCTACATCAAGAAACAAGAAAAATCTCACATAAACAATTTACTCTTACACTGACAGTAACTCCAAAAAGAAAAAACAAAATCCCAAGTTAGTAGGAGATAAAAAGAGCAGAGCATAAATAAATGAGAGACTTAAAAAAAGAAGAAGAAGAAGAAGAAGAAAGATCAATGAAACCAAGAGCTGGGTCTTTGAAAAGATAAAAGTGATAAAAAAGAAACTTTAGCCAGACTCACCAAAAAAAATTTTTGTTCAGTCACCAAGTTGTGTCCGACTTTTTGTGACCCCTTGGGACTCCAGGCTTCCCTGTCCCTCACCATCTCCCAGAGTTTGCCCAAGTCAATGTCCATTGAATTGGTGATGCCATCCAACCATCTCATCCTCTGTCGGCTTCTTCTCCTTCTGCCTTCAATCTATCTCAGCATCAGGATCTTTTCCAATGAGTCAGCTGTTCACATCAGGTGGCCAAAGTGTTGGAGCTTCAGAATCAGTCCTTCCAAAGAGTACTCAGGGTAGATTTCTTTTCAGACTGATTTGATCTTGCTCTCCAAGGGATTCTCAATCAAGAAAAATAGAGAGAGCTCAATAAGTAAAATCAGACATGAAAGAAGAGAATGTACAACGACACTACAGAAATACAAAGATTCATAAGAGATTAAAATGAATAATAATACACTGATGAAATGAATGATCTAAAAAAGTGAACAAATGCACAAAAAATACAATCTTCTAAGACTGAATCAGGAAGAAAAAGAAAATATGAAGAGACCAATTACCAGTAATGAAATCGAGTCAGTAGTACAAAGAAAATTCACAAAAAGCAAAAGTCCTGGAACAGATGGCTTCACAGGTGAACATTTAAAGAAGTAATACCCATCCTTTTAAAACTATTCCAAAAAAATCAAAGAGGATGGAACACTTTCAAACTCATTCTATAAAGCCAGCATCATCCTGATGCTGCTGCTGTTGTTAAGTCGCTTCAGTCGTGTCCGACTCTGTGCAACCCCAGAGAGGGCAGGCCACCAGGCTCCCCTGTCTCTGGGATTCTCCAGGCAAGAACACTGGAGTGGGTTGCCATTTCCTTCTCCACATCCTGATACTAAAACCACACAAAAAACTCACACAAAGACATTAGGGCAATATAACTAATGAACATAGAAGCAAAAATTCTGAAAAAAAAATTAGCAAACCAAATTCAAAAATACATTAAAAGGCTCATATACAGTGATCAAGTAGGATTTATCCCAGGGATGCTGTGATGGCTTGTTATCCACAAATCCATCAATGTGTTGTGCTGGTAGCTTACAGTGAATGGTGTCAGATTCATGGTCTCCAAAGGAGAAGAATTCTCTCTGGGATCAAAGATGCAGCCTCAGTCATTCAGAGCTTTGTGTAGAAGAGATTTTATTAAAGTGAAAGGATAGAGAAAAGCTTCCAGCAAAAGACACTTGGAGGGGGGTAGAAGTGCCCACTCTCGCTGGTTTAGCTGCGGCTTTATGTACTTTTTAGTGGACTGCTAAACATAGTTAAAGAAATACCTCAAGGCTGTGAAAGTTTTACCAGTCTCTTCTCCCACAGTGTACATCTTGAGACAACATCAAAATAAGATTAACCAAGGGGAATGGTCTCTGGACAAGATGTCTCTGGCAGGATATATTATATCCGTATAATCAAGAGCATAGACTTTTGCAGAAAAACAGGTTCCCACATAAGATATATTGTTTTGTGTAATAATTAGCTCTGGGCTTAAAGAAAGTGAGTGTTAGGCTAAAGATCGTTGACATAGAAACTCAGAGCTTAGGAAAAAAAGTCCTATATGACTAAGGTGAAGGAATGTAAAAAAATGTTTGCCTCCTTCTCCTCCTTGAGTGCCCAGGACTCCCTATCAACCTACCTAAGAATAACTCTCAATACCATATTGGGGCTTCCCTAATAGCTCAGTTGGTAAAGAATCTGCCTGCAATGCAGGAGACCCTGGTTTGATTCCTGGGTCAGGAAGATCCACTGGAGAAGGGAAGGGCTACCCACTCCAGTATTCTGGCCTGGAGAATTCCATGGACTGTATAGTCCATGGGGTCGCAAAGAGTCAGACATGACTGAGGGACTTTCACTTTCACCATATTAACAATTGAAGACTAAAAACTACATGATCATCTCAATATATTCAGAAAATGCTTTTGACAAAATTTAAAACTCATTTACGATTAAAAAAAAACTCTCTACAAAATCGATATAGCTGGAACACACCTCAATATAATAAAGGCCATATATGACAAGCCCGTAACCAACATAGTCCTCAATGGTGAAATGTTGAAAGCCTTTCCTTTTAAGATCAGGAATAAGTGAAAAAATGCCTACTCTTTCCACTTTTATTTAGCACAAAGTCCTAGCTGCTATAATCAGACAAAAAAAGAAATACAAAGAATCCAAATTAGAAAGGATGAAATAAAACTGTCATTGTTTACAGACTACATAATATTATATGTAGAATATCTTAAATAAGCTATTAAATGAATTCAGTAAATTTTAGGACACAAAGTTAACATATTAGAAATTTATTGTATTTTTATACACTAATAATGAACTATCAGAACAAGAAATTAAGAACATAATCCCATTTACAATTGCATCAAAAAGAATATAAAATTCCTATGAATAAACATAAGCAAAAATGGTAAATAACTAGTACTCTGCAAGCCATAAGACACTGATAAGGAAGCTGAAAATGACACAAACAAATGAGAAAATATACTGTGTTATGAATTGAAGGGGCAATATTGTTAACATGACCATACTTCCCAAGGCAGTCTACAGTTTCAATGCAATCTCTATCACACTATTAAAGGCATTTTTCACAGAACTGAACAAAATCTTTAAAAATTTTTGTGGAACCTCAAAAGTCTCTAAATAGTCAAAGCAACCTGAAGAAAGTAAAACAAAGCTGGAGGTGTAATATTCCCCTGATTTCAAGCTATACTACAAAGCTACAGTCATCAAACAATATAGAACTAGCACAAAAACAGATCATACATCAGTGGAATTGAGCAGAAAGCCCAGAAATAAACTGACACTTATATATTCAATGAATCTACAGCAAAGGAGGCAAGGATATTCAATGAAGAAAACAGAGCCTTTTCAATAAACTGGTACTGGAAAAACTGGTCAGCTACAGGCAAAAGAATCACATCATATACAAAAATAAGCTCAAAATGGGTTGAAATCTTAAATGATTTTAAGACTATAAAACTTATAGAGTAAAACATACACAGTATGCTCTTTGACAGTGGTCTTAGCAATACTTTTTTTGAGTCTGTCTTCTCAGCAAGGAAAATAATAGCAAAAATAAGCAAGTGGGACAAAAATCAAAATAAAAAGCTTTTGAATAGGGAAAACACTATGAAATGAAATGAAAAGACAGGCTATTGAAATGAAATGAAACGAAAGGCAGCCTATTGAATGTGAGAAGGTATTTGCAAATGATATATCTAATAATGAATTAATATCCCAAAACTACAAAGAATTCTTACAACTCAACATTAAAACAAACAAACAACCTGATTTAAAAATTGGTGGAGGACCTGAATAGACATCTTTCCAGAGAAGACAGGCAGATGGCCCACAGACACATGAAAAGATGCTCAACTGCCTGACACCTGTCAGAGTGGCTATCAACCAGAAGACAAGAAACAGCAAGGACATGGAGAGAAAGCAACTCTTGTGCCCTGTTGGTTGAATTGTAAATTGATGTAGCCATTATGGAAAACAGAATGGAGTTTCCTTGAAAACTAAAGAGTGAACCACCATCTGTGATAGTGAGGTAGGACAGCAACTTCACTTCTAGGTGTTTTCTGAAGAAAGAAAAAACACTAATTCCAAACGATGTATGCACACCAATGTTTATTGCAGCATTATGTACCTAGGCAGGTAACCTAGGTGTCCACTGGTAGATAAATTGATAAAGAAGATGAGGCATATATACACATAATGAAATGTATTATTCAGTCATAAAGAAAAGACTTACAATTTACCACTACGTGGATGCAACTAAAGGACATTATGGCTTAATGGAATAAGTCAGACAGAGACTGATAAATACCACTTCATCTTACTCTATGTGGAATCTCAAAAAGATGAAAAAAAAACAAAAAACAAGCAAGTATAACAAAATAAAAACAGACCGAGAGATACAGGGTCCAAACAGGTGGTTGTCAGAGGGGAGGTGGGTGGAAAGGGGTGAAATAGGTTAAGGAGATTAAGAGGTACAAATTTTCAGGTGTAAAATAAATAAGCTACAGGGATATACTATGCAGCAGAAGGAATAGGGTCAGTAATATTCTAATAACTTTACAAGGAGACAGATGGCTAGACTTATGATGATCACTTCAAAATGAATGTAAATGCGAAATCACTGTATAGCACATTTGAAACTAACATAATATTGTACATCAACTATACTTAGTAAAAAAAAACAAAAACATTTTTCAGTGTATCTGAGTGAGTGAGTGAAGTCACTCAGCCGTGTCTGACTCTTTGTGACCCCATGGACTGTAGCCCACCACACTCCTCCATCCATGGAATTTTCTAGGCAAGAGTACTGGAGTGGGTTGCCATTTCCTTTTTCAGGGGATCTTCCCAACCCAGATATTGAACCCAGATCTCCCGCATCACTGGCAGATGCTTTACTGTCTGAGCCACCAGGGAATCTATAGAAAGCGAGGGACATCTCCAAACTCTCAATCACTCCCACACAAGTCTGATGTGTAAGTAAATTCCTGCTTTAGCTAGAATTTGAGCTACACTGAGACCTGACTTTAGTCCTTTGCCTGAAAACAATGAGAGGTGAAGGAGACAATTTGGGAGGAGGACAGGAATTATCCTGTGAGATACTGAGTCAGATACAGTCTTCGTGTATTCTCTATGCAAGGGTAGATTGTCCTCCTCTGTAAGGAGGGAGATACTACTTCTACACATGTGGACTTACAGAGAAATTTAGGTGTTCAAGGTTTTCAGGTTTGTCTGCCCATTATTTCCAGCTAGAAAATGTCCAATTTTGCAATTAGGTCTGGCACTTATTTTCAGCATGGTCTACAATAGATGAGGAGTTTTTAAAATGTTGCCATTAATATCTGTGAGCTTTCACAAAGTGTCTTGAGATATTTGGCTTCTCTGAGCCTATTACTTTCTTTACTAAATTCCTAGGGCAGTTAATCAACCCACTCTACATTTCTTACCTTCCTTCTCATACTGTTGAAATGTCATAGGCACCTGATAATCCAACACCGCACCATTCATCTTCATCTTTTCATAATCAGCCCCAGATGAAAGTCTTAGTAACTGTAATGCCACTACATACCACGCACGAGTTATCTTAATTTAGTATTCCTAGAAAGCAGGGCCTGGGACAAAAGTTTAAGGGTAACCCAGTGGGGCTGGATTGAGAGGCAAGGAGACACAATCAGGGAAACCAGGAGGGACGATACGCAGATGAATTCTCAACTGGACAAAGATAAGTGTTGCTTAATATGAGACTGTCTGAGGGGCTATGGGAAATATTTCTTAGAAGCATCCTTCTGAACAAAGAAAAGGAAGTGTGTTTATTCACCCATTCCTCTCACACTAGTAAAATATTTGCCCCACAAACGATTAATCTTGTCAATTCTAGGTTGTATGTGCATGAATTCCAAGTGAGTTCCATAGCAGAGATGGATGGAACAGCAACAGAAAAGGGGGAAAAACCCTAGAGAAGGAAACTAGAAACACCCTGCACAGGTCCAGCAAGAACCGCTGTTAGAAGCTGGTTTAGCACCTGAACAGAGCCAGCCACCACGGTTGTGGTGGAATAACAGAGATGAAGCCAGGGAAGAATCTGAAGAGTTTCTGACAATCCCTGTGACTCAGCAATTGTACTGTTTGGTGTCCAGTCAGCAGAAAAGCCTACATGTGTGCCACATTAGTTATAAAAGCCCCCAAATGGTAACAGGGCTTCCCTGGTGGTTCAGCGGTAACGAATGCACCTGCCAATGCAGGAGACATGGGTTGGGCAGATCCCCTGGAGAAGGAATGACAACACACTCCGGTGTTTTCGCCTGGGAAATCTCACGGACAGAGGAGCCTGGTGAGCTACAGTCCACGGGGTCGCAAAGAGTCAGACACGACTTAGTGACCGAACAACAATAACAACAAATGGTAACAACCCAAAGTCAGTGGGTAAAGTGCAGAGTGATAATGTTCAACACAATAAGGCAGATAGAAAATATATACACTTGAATCAATTTAGTTAAAAATGAGTGAGTTTAGCCTAAGGTCTTAGCAGGTGGGGGCATGGTGGTTTCTTTGGGGGACAGAGAGTGTATAGAGAGTGCTCTTGGCACTGCCCGTGCTCCCCGTCGGCGCCCTGGTGGATACCGCAAGGGTCAGCTGCTACAGCTCCCAGTTGTCCCCGGTTACTTTGCCGAGTGAGAGCATCCTTCCTGGGAGCGACACCTGTCTCCCCAAACCAGGCCTCAAGTGATAACGGTTGACACAGGGATGCAAAAGCTAGTTCCTTTGCCTCAAGGTAGGACTAACGGTAATTCAGTTTTGCTCCAGAGTTCCTTGCCCATGAGACCAAAGCAAAGCTCTGTCTGATATCGTGTTCTTCAGCATTCTTTCGCTTTTTCCTGCTCTAAAGTGTTTTTTCCCCTCCTCTTGAGAGCACTCCTCCCCCACTGAAGGCACCTAGATCCCTGTTTCAGGCCCTTATTCTAGAGAAACAGCTAAGAGCGAGCTGAGCCGTGACAGGATTGTGTGCGGGATACACACTGTCTTGTGAGATGCCTCCTGCATCTTTGGTTAAGACATAAAACACTTGTTGGTTTGACTCACCATTTGAAATTAATATAGGATCCTACTCATCAATGGCCAAACGATGAATCCTTTAAACTGGCACTATTTGAAAGGGAGATTATTTTGAGAGTCCTCATATAAACAGCTGTCGTACCGGCACTTAGGGAGGATCAAATTGAAAGCAGGTGGCACCCCTGCAGCTGCAGATGGAGAGACATCCTGATCACCAGACACAGGACTCGCAGGGCTCAGAAGCCTGTATACTCAAACTCGCGACTTCGGTTCACTGCTCCGAACCAAACTCTCCTTAGATTCTTCACTAAATTTGTCTTCTCAATTCCTCACAAATTTATTGTTTCTTTATCTTAAAAAGCTGCCTGTTTGAGGTCTCATTTCTATGACACCTCCTTGTGCATGCATTAAGTTAAATGTCTTTTTCTTCTGTTAATCTGTCTCATGTCAACTTTATTATTAGTGCTGCCACAAGGGCTAAAGAAAGGTAAGGGAGACATTTCCCCTTCCTTGACACTGGTCATGTTTTGTTTCTTGAGCTGGGTGAGGGTTCCATGGAGTTATTAACTTTGTGATAACACATCGATGGGAATATTTACATGTGCACTTTTCTGCAATTATGCTGTATTTCAATATGAGAGGGACCTAGCCAAAGGTAAGGTTATACTGCTCTCCAAATTGTTGACTTAGCTGCCTGCCTCAGAATCATGAACACCTCAAAATATTCCCAAGACTCTCTGCGTACTTGGAAGTCTGTAAATATTCTGGAATTCCCCTATGTCTCAGCACTAAAGAATCCACCTGCACTGCAGAGATGCAGGAGGCATGGGTTCAATCCTTGGGTTGGGAAGATCCCCTGAAGGAGAAAATGACAACCCACTCCAGAATTTTTGTCTGGAAAATCCCCTGGACAGAGAAGTCTGGTGGATTACAGTCCCCAGGGTTGCAAAGGGTGGGACACGACTGAGAAAGTGAGCATGCAAACACTGAGCACCCTCCGAGGTGTGCCTGCAGCTCACAGGGCTCAGAGGCTACCTACAGGACTCCTGTCTCCATTAACACCCTCCCAACTCAGGCATGAGAAACTGGACAGTGTTCCTCTGGGAGAGCTAGTTGTATGCTGGTGCTAAGTCCTAAGTCACTTCAGTCGTATCCAACTCTGTGGGACCCCATAGACAGCAGCCTGCCAGGCTCCCCCGTCCCTGGGATTCTCCAGGCAAGAACACTGGAGTGGGTTGCCATTTCCTTCTCCAACGCATGAAAGTGAAAACTGAAAGTGAAGTCGCTCAGTCGTGTCCGACTCTTAGCGACCCCATGGACTGCAGCCTTCCAGGCTCCTCCATCCATGGGATTTTCCAGGCAAGAGTTCTGGAGTGGGGGGCCATTGCCTTCTCCGAGTTGTATAGCTTTAACAAAATCTAAAATCTTGGTAGCTTAGCACAATGAACGTTTATTTCTTAAGCAAAATCTACTGAGGTTTTGGGTGACTGTTCAGAGCGTTGGCCCAAGAATTCAGGCTTCTTCAAGCTTGTGGAAATTCTCTCAAACTGTGCTTCTACAATGGCTTCCCCAGTGGCTTGGCAATAAAGAATCCTCCTGCAATGCAGGAGATGCAGGAGACACAGGCTTGATGTCTGGGTTGGGAAGATCCCTGGAGGAGGGAATGGCAACCCGCTCCAGTACTCTTGCCTGGAGAATCCCATGGACAGAGGAGCCTGGAGGGCTGCAGTCCATGGGGTCACAAAGAGTCGGACACTGATGACTGAGCACGAATCCCACAGCGCTGGAGAAGTTTCCACCGGCATCCGGGGTTTCCATCCGGAAGTGACAGTGGTCACTTCTGGGCACACTCTGCTGGCCAGGACTATCCAGGTGCCACTTTCCACTCCTCCCTTCCACAACTGAGGGGAACTGAACTGTGGAAAATATAACCCTTCCGTGTACTCAGAAGGAGGGAAGAGGACAGGCCCTTAGAAAGCACTGCCATGCTGTCACTGAGCTTACCTAAAACCAAGTTTGGAACCCTTATGAGGGCATGGAAAATAGATCTCCCCCCTTCTGTATGATGTGAATTCCATGAGAAGGGAGAATATCTGAACTTTTCATCCACTCTCATTTCACACATGAATATATCGCATAGTTGTCTAATTCTTATTTCAAATTTGAAAATCTCTGAGTGACTTTAAAATCAGAAATAATAACATAACAAACATAATAGAAAGTTTTAGAAACAGTAGAGACAGGGATGGCTTTATTTCAAACGTAAAACACTTTATAACAAAGTTGTCCCTTGCGTATCAGGATGGTAGTAGTGGCTGCTCATACGTTCCTGAATTGTTTTCTATGGTGAAGGCTCATATCTCGTCTCTTTCTCTCTTGAGAGAAGACATCACAGAGAGTGTTTTCCACTGTCAATGTCAGAGTCTCATATTTTGCAGAAGAGTTTCTCTCATTGTAAAACTGGCCCATATGAATCCATAAGCTATAAACCTGACCTTAGTTAGGCCTCATTTGTGGAACTAAATTACAGTAGTATATAAAAATTACATTCTAAATCATAAAAAAATGCTGAATGAGGTATAAATAAATTATGCTTAAAAATAAGATTATACTTAATAACTTTATTTTATTTAAATATATGGCCCTTCATGGAGAAGGAGATGGCAACCCACTCCAGTATTCTTGCCTGGAGAACCCATGGACAAAGGAGCCTGGTGGGCGACAGTCCGTGGGGTCGCAAAGAGTCGGACACGACTGAGCGACTGACACGACACATGGCACTTCAGGAAACACCTTCCATAGACTTGTACAACAGACTTTTCTGTTTAACCTTGTAAACATTGGTCAATTTTTTCTGCAGTTGAACCAGCTATTAGCTTTTAGAAGAGTCAAAATTTTCTTAGTTTTGGGATCAAATTTGTATTGCCTTTTTCCATGGAAGAAATAGAAAAATCCTAGAAGTAAAACAAAGGAGACGTTATATTATACAAATGATTTCTAGGTTTAACTTGAATTATTAAAAAATCCAAGTCATTTGTAAGAATAAATATTTTTGGTATTTTCTGTTCTAAATAACAATACTGATGATATTCTGTGGCAACAAAAGAGAGGAGTATATAAACTCACTTACCACCTTTCTGGAAAACAGCATCAACTTTGTTGCCAATTCCGGGAAAGTCTTCTGCTATCATTTTGGGATAACCTGCATCCATGGACTGTTTATATTCATCATACCTGGTCAAAAAATAATTGGAATGTCAGAACTATTTGTTAAAGATATAGGAATTCATCAGCAAGAACGTAATAAAAACTTTTTCACAGATTATGTATAAAATAGGAGGTGAGATGAGGTGAGTAGGATTCTGGGTGGACTAGAAAATTTAAAAGGTCCCTCTGAATTATAACATCTAGTTCTAATTTCTCCAGTGGGTGCCATTAATGTCAAATGCAGTGAAAGATAAGTTCCTGGTGGCTGCAGCAGTTCTATGAAGATGAATGCCCTTCTCTTCACATTATCTTTCTCAATTCAGGCTCACGTTCTTCCTGGATTTCTAGGACAGATATGATCATTACTGGTCAATAGACTTTGCAGCTAGACAAGCTACTGCCATTCACAGCAAAGGCAGCCAGCCCAGGCAGTATGAGACCCGTGTCTTAAATGAGTCAGTCTAGCAACTTCCACGTAGAAAGGACAGGTGTCCTCCCGTGTTCTGCACCCAGCCTTTACCTCCAGCATTTGTTGGCAACAAAGAAGTATGTTTTCCCAGTATCCTCCTCAGAAACAGCGGCATCGATGCTCTTCACCGTTCTCGGAAAGCCAAAGGATCTGTAGATGTCCCTGGGGTATCCGCGGAGCACATCCTGCCCCTTAACGGCCCAGTACTTGTTACCTGCCAATCAAGAATCTGGGATGAAAACCCTTGCCAAGGGCACCAGTAGACAGGAAGCAGATCTCCAGCTAAATGCTTACTCTCACGTGCGAGGGCAGTGTCCCCACTGCACATCAGAATCGTTTAGGGAGATTTTGTGTTTTTTTCTGAATACTGATGCTGGTATCCTACCCCAGACTAATTAAATTAGTATATTTAAGTTTTTTTTTCCTGGATGATTCTAATCTGTAGCGAGCCTTGGGAATGACTGGTTTATGGAGCTGGGGACCTCTTTCCAAAGTTCAAATGACTAAAGAGTTCATCATGCCACCACAGAGATAGAAATCTTTGCTTCTCCAGATTGCCCACAGGCTGCAGAAGTTCACCCCAAAGTATCCTAAAGGCCAGAGGGTTGTAATGACTCACAGTTTGTAATGACTTGCGACCCTGGGTAGAAATCATTACATCTAACTAGAAGACGGTTCCAAATCCTTAAATGTAGGCTGTGTCCAGATTCTGCACGTTTCACTCAGTAAGTGAAGTGAAAGCTGCTCAGCCGTGTCTGACTTTTTGTGACCCCATGGACTATAGTCCATGGAATTCTCCATGTCAGAATACTGGAGTGGGTAGCCTTTTCCTTCTCCAATACTTAGTAAACCCCAAGTCAAATAAAACTGGTCTTACATCTTGAAGCCAGCATTGTTCTTATTGCACAAATATTTTTATTTATCCCTCGGGGAGGGGGGGCACTTTGAAAT
This sequence comes from Bos javanicus, assembly GCF_032452875.1. Lineage (NCBI taxonomy): Eukaryota > Metazoa > Chordata > Mammalia > Artiodactyla > Bovidae > Bos > Bos javanicus. The sequence goes on from NC_083882.1 coordinate 5,858,690, forward strand.
TTTGTGTATCTAAAATCCTATTTATTTTCATTATAAAAGAGCTAGAAAGCTCATTTCAAAGTTTATTGCCCATCTGAACTGTTTTCAGTTCTTTGCCTTGAGAGTATTACTGGGTCGGGTGTCTTCATGTTTGTCTATAACTATGCCAATCATATATTTGCAGAAAAACTGTTCCTTGGCATAGTGTTGTCAAAGTAAGGAGCTGATCGTTGGATTGGGGTTTTATTCTGATAGAATCAAAAAGTTTGCCTCATTCAATTCGTGGTAATTAGGACTTTTCACACTTTAAGTTCATATGAATTGCCTGGGAATCTTGGTAACATTCAAGACGGTCTGGAGTAGGATCTGACGACACAGGTAGACATTGTGGGCCTTATGCTAAGTGAGATTCTGTGATTCTCACAGACCGGGGACAGCGTCAACGCCGCTGGTCTGCAAGGCATACTCTGATGGCAAGCTTGCAGAGCCCCCATCTGGCTGTCGTGAGGCAGCTTCTCCTTTCAGGAAAGCAACTGGCGGAAAACAGGCTCTAGGAAACCAAGCGACTCCAATGTTCCTCTCAGTTTTATTCCTGGACACCCCAGGGAGGTGGAGAGGATTTAAAATACATAGTTTGCACAGAAAATCCTTTCGTAAGTCCAGATTCACAAACAAGCCAGGAAATCTGTGTCTCAAATTTTTTCCCTTAGAAATGCACTCTGCAATTCTTAGCTAAGGGGATGGACTCCCACTGACATGGTATGACTGCTCAGTTTGTCAAAGTCCATGGAAAGAAAGTCAGTAGTAATCTCATACATGAACCCCAAAGCAGAAGAAAACTTAATTGGTAAAAAGTGAAAGTGAAGTCGTTCAGTCATGTCTGACTCTGTGACCAAGTGGACTGTAGCCCACCAGGCTCCTCTGTCCATGGGATTTTCCAGGCAAGAATACTGGAGTGGGCTGCCATTCGCTTCTCCAGGGGATCTTCCCACCCAGGGATGGAACCTGGGTCTCCCGCATTGCAGGCAAATGCTTTACCCTCTGAGCCACCAGGGAAGCCCCAACTGGTAAAAACTGAGAGCTAATTGGACAGAGGAGCCCGGCAGACTACAATCCACGGGGTTGCAAGAGTCAGACGTGACTTAGTGACTAAAGAACAACAAAAATTGAAAGTATTACCTTTGAAAAACCGGACCTCATCCCTGTCGGCAACCTCATAAGCAGCTTGAAGTCCATTTGGGAGTTGTGGCCAGAAAACAGAGATGAAATTGAGCTCCACTTCTGGGTACAAGGGATTTGTGCGCATGTAGAACCTAATTTGAAAAAAAAAAAAGGTTTTGATCAAATACATAGCAAGTTCTGGTGTCATCCAGGCCCTTCTACGGCTGGCATTGGTGGCTTGTGGGTTAGTGTTTGACACGTGGCTCTCCAAAGTGGAGGTGGAGAGGAGTTCTGGTCTGTAGCCTTTGCTTACTTTCTTGGTGGAAATACTCCAACCACTGCAGATTTCAAGAGATTTGAAGTGGTACCTCACTGTATAGTATTTCCCCCATACAGGCATAAGCCATCTCAGGAATATAAATAAATAGAAAAATATAGCAAAATAATTGCAAAGGGATACAAAGGGATGGGGCCTTCCCTGGTGGCTCAGACGGTAAAGAATCTATCTGTGACGGCGGAGACCTGAGTTTGATCCCTAGGCTGGAAAGATCCCCTGGAGAAAGGAATGGCTACCGACTCCAGTATTCTTGCCTGGAGAATTCCATGGACAGAGGAGCCTGGTAGGCTAAGGCTACAGTCCATGGGGTCACAGAGCTGGACACGACTGAGTATCTAACACACACGCACACACATACACACACACACACACACACAAAAGGATGAGTTATAATTATTTTTAGTACCTTTGGTTTAAATATAATTTTAAATTGATATAATTAAACTTTTAATAATGCTGTTTAACAACCAGCTTGCAAAATTCTCCAATGGCACTGGCTAGAACACAACACTTGCATTCTGCATTTTGTACAAACTCTACCTACTTCATGTCCTACCTCACAGAAATCCTGTAAGAGATTACTTCCATCTCACGGATTAGAAACTGAGGTCAGGGGGGCAGAGGGAGGTGTCCAAGGCCATGCGACTGATAAGAGGCAAAGGGTAGTTTAAACCCTAGCCACTCCCTGTGTGCTCCTGAGACAGGCAGTTCCAAAGTTGGTTCTGCAGTCCCACGTGTGCCAAGTCACTTCAGTCGTGTCCGGCTCTGCCTATTATTTGTTAATGACAAAGTTGACTCCACGGTCCACAGGGACTGGGGTGAAGATAAAGCATGAACTGTCGTGTGGATCTGCAGGGCAGACTCTGGACTTCCGATCCAGTGGCCTCTGCCTGCCTGTGAGACCTGGGGCAGGCCAGTCGCCATCAGTTTCCTGCCGTCCGTGTCTCCACGACTTGGTGACATCTAGATGACCTCAGTGTCCTCTCAGGTCTGGCGGACCTTAGACTCGGCCCTGTTCTTCGGGATCATCCCTCAAGTACTTGCTTTGATGAGCTGTCCTGAGGTACTGAGAGCTTTCCTTGAAAGCCGTATCTTTCCTAGCACTCCCCAGCACTGAGCCACCCGCTGCATGTATCCGTCCTTATCTCTTAAACTCGAGATAGTAAAGCACAGGCTGGGAAGCAGGAGGAGCTGACTCTCCTGCCTTCTGGGGTAGCTATGACTGTGACCCAGGAGAACAGCACTCCAAGAGGAAAGCGGGGAGAAGCCGGCCTTCTAAAGCACCCCTACTTTCTATGCATGCTGGGCTGTGCCGTTCAGAAGACTGTTACTATTTTCCTGGTCCTTTAGGAGTCAGAACTGTATGCAGAGCAGCCCTACTCCTTGCACACAAGGGGACCCTAGACTTCTCGAGGTCTCATGCTGCCTAGGGAGCTCTGGGACCCTCCTCTGAGGACGGAAACTCACTGTGACCATCCATTCCCCACCCCCTGCCGGGATCTCATGAGCTTCTGGGGGTTCTCCCTGCGCCTACATGTCTTTGCCTCCTCCCAGGGTTGGGGGCACAGAGACTTGTTATGACCACAGGCTTTGGAAAGGCTGTCTTTTCCAAGATGACACTTCAAAGGGGTCTACACAACCCTCATCATCATGATAGTGCTGTGAAAAGGACCAATTTCTCCTAACAAAATTCTGATGTACTTAACCATCCCAAAGAGTGACAAAAATGGGAAGAGGCCTGAAGCAGAGTTCAGAAGACCGATTACTGCTCTGCTGCCAGTGAACTCGGTACCCTGAGGATCTCTTTCCTTTTCTCTGCTTTGCTAAGTCATTTCAGTCGTGTCCGACTCTGTGCGACCCCATAGACGGCAGCCCACCAGGCTCCCCTGTCCCTGGGATTCTCCAGGCAAGAACACTGGAGTGGGTTGCCATTTCCTTCTCCAATGCATGAAAGTCAAAAGTGAAAGGGAAGTCGCTCAGTCGTGTCCGACCCTCAGCGACCCCATGGTCTGCAGCCTTCCAGGCTCCTCCATCCCTGGGATTTTCCAGGCAAGAATACTGGAGTGGGGTGCCATTGCCTTCTCTGCTTTACCGATCTGTAAAATGGAATTATATTTACTGATTTGCTACGTCAGTGGTAAGTTTTCTGAGAATCAAGACACAGAATACGTGCTGGGAAAAAAGTTGTTAAAAATTCATTATGCTGTGCAAGAGCAAGCTATTGTTTATGCTTAATTATAACTACAATTATGTATATAAACAAATGTAATAAATAATATGTGAAGCATAGTAGTAGCCCATATAGCCCCATAGTAGTGAGTCCTATTATTATTACAAATACAAAATGCAAAAAAGAACTGTTGTCCTACCGGTCTTTGAAGAACATCACTTCTCCCCGAATTGTAGTTATGGCATCAAAAGTTAGCTTGCTATCACACACTTCTGGGGTTTGTGGGCCGACTGGCTGAGTGGGATTTTGGGAAGGTCCTAAAGGAACAAGAGATCTGAAGTTAGTTCTGCCTGGCTTTGGAAAACTACATAACCAATGAAGGCTTCTTAAAAGATAGACAACGGATGTTTTAAGGACCACCTGTCTATGCTGTGTTTCTTTATACCCACCGTAGATGGCCTGGATCCCATCAATGTCGTCCTGAGAAAGCTGAACATCACCACTGAAGGTGTAACTGGGGTACATCAGAGCCCCAATGTCAGTAGAATGAGCAAGTCCAAGGGAATGGCCAAATTCATGCGCTGCCACCCGGTACAAGTTATAATCTAAAAGGGACAAGAAACCCATTTGCAATTATTTGAAATGTTTTCAGTTTTGAGACATTTAAGTAAGAAGTAATCTACAACTGTACAAGGATTAATGTTCTTATTTTATCAGTAGCTTTTTGAAGTATATAAACTTTTTTTCTGAAAGGTGAGAAGGATGCATTCATTAATAGTGAAGAGATTACATGCCCAGGCATGTCTGACTCTTTGCGTCCCCATGGACTGCAGCTTGCTAGGCTCCCCTGTCCATGCGATTTCCCAGGCAAGAATACTGGAGTGGGTTCCCATTTCCTTCTCCAGGGATCTCCGTGACCCAAGGATCAAACCCAAGTCTCCTGTATTTGGCAGGCGGGTTCTTTACCACTGAGCTATCTGGGAGCCAGTGAAGAGATTGGTGAAAACTTGAATTCTATGATTACAATTAAAGAGCAAATTCAGCCAACCAAGGCTCTAGCACAGATTAGTCAATCTTGTCAGTGGTTATATGGCATATATTATTTCACGGAGAAGCAATATTCTTCTATAAACACAATTTTTTTCCTATTTATAGACTGATAGATGCTTAATGCTGGAAATTTTAGAAAAAATATATAGTATCTTCTCCCTTAATTTCTAGATATCTTAATAACATTGTTACACTTTGGTGTGTTTCCAGGAAAAAAAGATTCTGTGTAGATGCCCACAAGGAAAACATTAATATTTTCAACACTTTCTCAATAGAAATTTCAGAGTAGCCCAATTGTAACCAGTAAGATGGTCTTACTAACAGAAGTAATTCTCTTATATTTTCTAAATGTGTTGTTAAATTTCTAAGTGGTAGCAGCAAAGTACCTATTTCTATTAACGCATTCTCTCAGTTAAATCAACCAATATCACAATGAACTGAGAAGGTGAGAGAAGGGGGAGGGTGAGAGAGGCAGGACAAGCTGCCTTACCTTGGAAATTGCTGGTCCACCATTCATCATCATCAAAATGAGCGTCTCCTCCGATCCCTGCACCTGGTTGAAAAGCATGAGCAAGGTTTCCACCAGGTCCATCAAAGGGAGAATTGTCACGATGATCTGCAAGACACAGAATTCATCAGATGTTTCTCTAGAGTCTTATTTAGTTTAACCCAGGAGAGTAAGCATTAACTTTGCTAAGAGGCCAGCAGATTTTCAGCAAATGACATCTTGTTTCCTTCTTAAGTCTGTAAAATCAACGCTCTTTTTTAAACAAGGAAATCTATCTGCAAAGCTGAAGAGATTCAAGGGCAAGGAGAAGTTAAGGTAAGAATACTCATGCTACAAAAAGAGCTTACCTCCCCTGACAAAGGATATCATTATGTCCGCTTGACCCTCAGAGACCTTGGTGAAGGTCAAGGGTGTGACATTGCTCCAGAGTTGAAAGGCTTTCTCAATGGCTTGGTCCACATCTGCTCTTGACAGGTCTGGGGTGTAATTTTCAATCCTTCGAGTGGAATAAAACACAGACACATCAGATTTCATTTCTCATGGCTCTGATGGGAAAGAGCGTTCCCACTCTGGTGCTCAATCTGATTACCTGTAGGTCAGGTTTGTGTTCTCCCAACGAGGATTTCCTGGAGTAAGAACAAACGGAGCCACGTCGGGCACCCCACATCTGGGCTGCTTCATCACATTCAGGGTTTCAGCATCTGGTTTCCCGGTCACTCTCAGCCCAAAGAATTTTTGCATTTGCTTTAGCTTTTCAGTTATGAGGCCACCGTTTCTCTGCCTTTCAACTTTCTTCCCATTACTGTTCAGGTTGTAGTAGTTTTCCAGGTATTTCTGATGAAAGATAAAATTATCGAAACACTGAATGGGAAATCCTCCAATTTTACTAAATACTGATGGTTTATACTGTCATACCTGAAACAAAAAACTACTTTTAAAGGTTCCACTTAGGTTGCATGGTCCTTATTATCCTTATTGTTGGTGGAAACTCATTTTGGAGTAGAACTCTTCCTACCGCTATTTACTATGAAGTCAGAATTACAATTTTATAGAGACATATTTGTATATTATTCCTTTAGTTCCCTATCACTTTTAACTGGAAAATGAGAGTCTATGCACAGCTAGATACATTTTGGGGGAGAATACCCTTTCTGGAAAAAATCTCTCTTTATAGGAAATGCATCCTTAAATAAACTCTATTATACTATTACTGGGGGCTTCCCTCATAGTTCAGACAGTAAAGAATCCACCTCAATGCAGGAATCTGCCCACCATGCAGGCGTCCACCTGCAATGCAGGAGACCTGGGTTCGATTCCTGGGTCAGGAATATCCCCTGGGGAAGAGAATGGCAACCCATGTCAGTATGCTCACTGGGGGAAGCCCATGGACAGAGGAGCCCGGCGGGCTCCAGTCTATGGGGTCACAAAGAGTTGGACATGACTTAGTTACTAAATCACCACCAGAAGTGCATACTGATACTATTCTGTTATATTGTGGGAAAACACAAATAAGGCTTTTGCATCTTAGGCATGTGAAGTTGAGCATTTACCTTCACCGTCTCCACATCTTGTTCTTGTGTTTCTGAAGTTGCTGCTGGGAAGCCGTGGGACCCCGTGCCCCAGAGTAGCAGCAGCAGCAGAGGCAGTCTGGGCATGTTGGTCTCTGTCTTCCTTCTCAGCTTAAGGAATCTGATAGCTCCTACCTCTCTGCTGCTCCAGTGTCTCAACTAGGAAGCTCCCTCTTTATATACAGGTTCTGGAACTTCCAGGAAGCCGGCGGCTGTCTGACTCACATTTCATAACATCCTTTGATTAGCTATGAGCAATCATCACGAATGGTGACTCCAAGCAGAATATCTGGGGTCGTTTGGTGTTGCAATCTTCATTACTATCGAACATGACGTGGGCAAAGGAGACATATCCACCACATAAACAATTGTTTTCTCCAATTCATTTCTATCCTGTTTGAGACAGAACTTCTTATATACACAGATAACAGAGTACGCCACGGACTTAAAAAAAAAAAAAACTAGCAGGCTTTGCTACTTGATTCTGCTGGTCATAAAGTGCTCTGGGTACACACACACCTTGCTTTCCAAGCAAAGGGCAAAACTGCTGACATGTATGCCCCACGGCTGCTCAGCACCTGCGAAGACAGGCACTCATTTGTGGGTGGCTCTCCTGGGTTCCCTAGTGGCCCAGATGGTAAAGAATCTGCCTGTGATGCAGGAGACCCAGATTCCATCTCTGGGTCAGGAAGATTCCTTGGAGAAGAGAATGGCTACCTACTCCAATATTCTTGTTTGGAGAATCTCATGTACAAAGGAGCCTGGCAGGCTACAGTCCATGGGGTCACAAAGAATCAGACATGAATTAACACTCACTTTTTCTTCTGGGTTCAGCGGGGTTTCTTTCCACCTTTGCTAAACTGCCTTGTACACTACTTCATAGCACCATAGTTTCCCTTAATCTTCATTCAGGCCCAGAATTTGAGAATCTGGGCTGAAAAGACCCCCATCCACGGGTGGGGTATGTGGTAACTCCCTACAGGGTGTAGACACTGCCAAGCAGAATCACGGGACAAGTGGAATCCTTCTCTGAAAACTGTCAGGCCCATTAGGGGAGCCAGAGGCTAGCAGACGATCAAGTTTGAGTCTGAGATCTTATTTTAATCATCCTCATTCCCCTCAGTGTGAGCACATGTCTGCTCCTTGGGGATAGGAAGCAATTATTTCTTCTTTCTGCATGCACTCATTCAAGTATTTATGTATTCATCCATTTCAAAGACCTTATTTAGCATCTTCTGTGCACCAATTATGGTGGGATGAGGGTAATTAATAAAGAAACAGGGCCTTCCCTAGTGGCCCAGTGGTTAGGAATCTGCCTTACAATGAGGGACATAGGCTGAGTCCTTGGGGGGGGGGGTGGGGCAAGATCCCACAGGCCTTGGAACAACTAAGCCCACGTGCCACGCTAGAGTCCCTAAGTGAAAGGATTCGTCATTCAGTCACGTCTGACGCTGTGGGACCATGTGCTGTAGCTCACCAGCCTCCTCTGTCCTTGGGATTCTCCAGGCAAGAATACTGGAGTGGGTTGCCATGTCCAGGGGACCTTCCCAAACGGCAACAAAAGATCTCACCTGCATGCCACAACTAAGATCTGATGCAACAAAATAAAAAAGTGAATAAACATTTTTAAAAGAAACACGTTTCAAAAAATAAAAACAAGCAAACATGGGACACCTTAACATGACTTGAAGAGAAGTCTGTACACAGTTTCACAGACTAGCTTTACCAGAAATAGGATAGGAGAGTATCTGTACCCGGTCTAGCCCTAAGTTTTCTGATCTCCATTAATCCTTCTACTTCCGTCATGAGTTTTGCCAAATATTAGTGACACCTCTTATATTATTTTTGTACTTTTCTTTAAATTTCCTCTAAAAGTTTTGTCTCAGTATAGTCTGTTATATCCATAAAATCATAGCTTAATGGGGTGTTATTTCTGTGTGCAAATTAAAATAAATAACTGGCTATATAATGAAAAACGTCTGCTCATTACTCATGTTCCACAGAAGTGTCTTGAGGCCATAGTGCTATCCGTTACACGCTTGGTGAGGCAAGCTGGCCTGAATCTGCAGCTTCCTTTCCTCAGCGCCCCACCCCTCTTCCTTGAAAGAGGTTAAGTACCGTGTAAAGTTGAGAAACACTGACGTGTGTTCCGTGTGAGTGCCTGATGGGGTCGTCCGCCTTCCCCACCATGTCAGCTTTGCTTTCTCAGGACTTTTCTCACTGAACCAGTTTGCTTTCCTTGTCATGCTAAGAAACACATCTCACATGTAAATCTTGCTTCAGTATTTGTTGAATTGTTTTGAAAGAGCTTGTTTCCTCTGTAATCATTTAACCACAAGTCCCTCAGCCTTGAAGGAACGTGTGAGTTTTAGCGGCGGTGAGAGGGATTGGAAGGCGCCCTCACGGAGATGAACTCCTCTCCTCCTCACCGCAGGACACAGAGGGTGAGGACAGCTTCAGCGGAGGCGCTGCAGCGCAGGCAAGGAACGTGCCGGAAGGGGCCCTTCCTGTGAGAGGCTGGGCACAGGCTGCGTGTCCGGGCAGCAGGCGGCAGGCACTCACCTTGGCGTTAGCAAGTCTGGTCAGTGTGACATTGTCCCCGACTCTGCCAGGGCCTGGGGAACAGGGGTAACTAGGTTGACTCAAGAGAGCAGCGTTGTAACCATCTAGGTCGGGGCAAGGAATTATAGAAGCAGCACGCTGGAAGAGCCTCATAAGCTGTTCAATCCGGCAACAGCCTCCATCCTATGATCTATAAGTTGTCCAACTTGGTAAACCACGTTAAACAAAATCAGGCTTCCCTGACCGCTCAGCTGATACAGACTCCGCCTGCAATGCAGGAGGGTTCAATCCCTGGGTTGGGAAGATCCCCTGGAGAAGGGAAAGGCTGCCCACTCCAGTATTCTGGCCTGGAGAATTCCATGGACTGTGCAGTCTATGGGGTCACAGAGTCGGACACGCCTGAGTGACTTTCACCTCACTTAAGCAAAATCTCTTTCTTTTTAAAATGGATTCGTTTGGCTGTGTCGGGTCTTCATTGAGGCACGTGGGTTTCTCTCTAGTGTGGTGTGTGGGTTTAGTTGCCCGTGGCATCTGAGATCTTAGATCCCTGAAAGGAATCGAATCAGCGTTCCTTGAGTTGCAAGGCACATTCTTAACCACTGGACCTCCAGAGAAGTCCCAAAGGAAATATTTTTGGGAAGACTAATTTGTGAACTGGATGTTAACGGAAGTGCTCTAATGAAAGACAAAAGGGGCCGGAAGTCCCACCTACATCACTTCCACTTTGCCCCCACGCCCCCTTTCTTTAGCCAAGCCCCCAGTTTCTAGGAAACAATGAGTATCCAGTGCAGTGCAGTGAAGCTCAAAAACCATCGATCTAGTCCAGGACCCTGGTTTTTCAATTGCAAACTAAAGGGCTGAGAGTTGCCTACAGGCCTGAGGTCACACCTCTGCAGGAGGACACACGGGGAAAGAAAAGACAGATCCTGCACTTACACCTTTTTCTCCTGGTCTGAGTCCAGAAGTCATGACTTAAAAGCTCTAAGTGTTTTGTCATAACTTCAGGCATGTTGAAGTGGATTGGAAACTGGATACCTAAGACAGCTTTTTGTTACATTTCTTGTTAGATTAGCAAAGAATTTTATGTAAGTTTTGCTTAAGCAATAAACCTCCAAGATTCACGTGGGCTTGAATCTTGAAATTTCCATTAGGTATTTGTACCAGAACGTGTAACTTCTGGGCTCATGCTAGTGAGTTATCTATTTGTGAGTGAAAAATAGAACACAAAAATTTAGAACAAAGATCTGGTGATTAATCCTACCAAAACCCTAGCAATGTTTCTGAGAAACTCAGCATAGTTCTAAGAAACTCAAAATGTGTTAAAATTGTATTGCTCTTCCCATCCAAGTGTTTTTTTCTCTGGGATCTTCTTCTTCCCCCATAATCCCTTTTTGGGTGTAAAAATTTGTGAAAGTTTCCCCTGGGAGAATGTCAGCCACAAGAGGGCTTGTAGAGGTGTGGCTGTGTCAAATGACTCCAGTTTCAAAACAGGCTAATTATGCCCACTCTGGCTGCTCTGTGGAAAGACTCAAATGTGTTTGTATTTTTCCATAGTAAAGTCGATCTTGGAATTTCACTTGTGCTTCACATTACTTATGCTTGGAAATTCAGCCTTTTTAATTTCATAATTCAAATTGAGTGTTAGTTGTTTCTTTCTTTTCTTTTTTTGGTCCTGCAGTCTTGAAATGGCCTTTAGCCTGAATGCTGTTCTGTTTCAGGAGTTACAAGAGGGAAAGATTTCTCCCACCCTATATATTCTCCCTTCAAGCGCTTATAGTGGCTTTATGGATGACCGCTGTGTGCCAGACACTCAGACACTTTGCATCTCTGGTCCTTCAGGCCTCATGGTTACCCTCCAGGTAGAAACAATTGACACAACAGCCCTAAGTCACTTACTGACATGTGTCTGTGGAACTCCAGCCCACTTCCTAGCAGTCTACATGGTACTCTTGTCAACCTACATGATACACACCCTCTGGATGGAGAAACTTTGCCTCCCTAAAGAGAGATAATCTTCTGAGATGCTGGGCTGTCTAATGTAATGTCACGTCTGCAATAATGCCTCCATGCCACCATTGTCCCTCAGGGCTGAAACAATATTCCCCTTAAAGCTGCCACTCAATAACCCTTATTCCCTTTAAGAAAATTAATAAAATTGCAGCTTATATTTACTACCTCAACTCAGATCAGTTCAGTTCAGTCACTCAGTCGTGTCCAACTCTTTGCGACCCCATGCACTGCAGCACGCCAGGCCTCCCTGTCCATCACCAACTCCCGGAGTTCACCCAAACTCATGTCCATTGAGTCAGTGATGCCATCCAACCATCTCATCCTCTGTCGTCCCCTTCTCCTCCTGCCTTCAATCTTTCCCAGCATCAGAGTCTCTTCAAATGAGTCAGTTCCTTGCCTCAGGTGGCCAAAGTATTGGAGTTTCAGCTTTAACATCAGTCCTTCGAATGAATATTCAGGACTGATTTCCTTTAGGATGGACCGGTTGGATCTCCTTGCAGCCCAAGGGGCTCTCAAGAGTCTTCTCCAACACCAGAGTTCAAAAGCATCAATTCTTCGGTGCTCAGCTTTCTTTATAATCCAACTCTCACATCCATACATGACCACTGGAAAAACCATAGCCTTGACTAGACGGACCTTTGTTGACAAAGTAATGTCTCTGCTTTTTAATATGCTGTCTAGGTTGGTCATAACTTTTCTACCAAGGAGCAAGCATCTTTTAATTTCATGGCTGCAGTCACCATCTGCAGTGATTTTGGAGCCCCAAAAAACAAAGTCTGTCACTGTCTCCATTGTTTCCCCATCTATTTGCCATGAAGTGACGGGACGAGATGCCATGATCTTAGTTTTCCAAATGTTGAGTTTTAAGCCAACGTTTTCACTCTCTTCTTTCACTTTCATCAGGAGGCTCTGTAGTTCTTCTTCACTTTCTGCCATAAGTGTGGTGTCATCTGCATATCTGAGGTTATTGATATTTTCCCAGCAATCTTGATTCCAGCTGTGCTTCATCCAGCCCAGTGTTTCTCATGATGTACTCTTCATATAAGTTAAATAAGCAGGGTGACAATATACATCCTTGACATACTCTTTTTCATATTTGGAACCAGTCTTTTGTTCCATGTCCAGTTCTAACTGTTGCTTCCTGACCTGCATATTGGTTTCTCAAGAGGCAGGTCAGGTGGTCTGGTATTCCCATCTCTTCAAGAATTTTCCACAATTTGTTGTGATCCACACAGTCAAAGGCTTTGGCATAGTGAGTAAAGCAGAAGTAGAATTCTCTTGCTTTTTCGATGATCCAATGTATGTTGGCAATTTGATCTCTCCTTCCTCTGCCTTTTCTAAATCCAGCTTGAATATCTGGAAGTTCATGGTCACATACTGTTGAAGCTTGGCTTGGAAAATTTTGAGCATTACTTTGCTAGTGTGTGAGGAGTGCAATTGTGCAGTAGTTTGAGCATTCTTTGGCATTGCCTTTCTTTGGGATTGGAATGAAAACTGACCTTTTCCTGTGGCCACTGCTGAGTTTTCCAAATTTGCTGGCATATTGAGTGCAGCAATTTAGCAGCATCTTTTTTTTTAGGATTTGAAATAGCTCAACTGGAATTCCATCACCTACGCTAGCTTTGTTTGTATTGATACTACATAGTTCGTAGTTTGTTTGTAGTTTGTACCTCAACTCAGTAGGTGTTTAAAAATGATTATTGAATGAACTAGTAAGAAAATAAAAGAGTGAATAAATACTATGTGTGTGTTCAGTTGTTCAGTTGTGTCTGACTCTCTCACCTCATGGACTGTAGCCCCATCAGGCTCCTCTGTCCCTGGGATTTCCCAGGTAAGAATACTGGAGTGGGTTGCCTATTTCTTCTCCAGGGTATCTTTGTGATCCAAGATCGGACCCGGGTCTCTTGCATCTCCAGCATTGTTAGGCGAATTCTTTACCACTATGCCACCGGGGAACCCTCAAATAAATACTAAATGTCACAAATAAACGGGCTTGTTTTGTGTTAGGTTTTTTTGGCTCAATTGTCTGCTAAAAGTCTCATACCCATGGCTAGATTTTTATTTATTTCACTCTCCTAAGATTAAAATTATTTAAGACATCATAGGCAAAATCTGGACATATCCATTGAATGGAGATTTGGAATAAGCCACTGCACATTTAGTTTTGGTGACTTGCATGTCAGGCTATAATCGTTGATTCACTGATTATTTTGAGCATTTTAATTTGTTTGCCAGTAATACTTCTCTATCTAAATATTTTGTTAGGAACTCTGGAAGAGTAGCCTACAGATTTTTGCAGCTGTAGTTCTCTTCTAAGGAAGTTCAAACCAAGGGCCCTGCAGAGAATAAGTGCTGCTTGTACCATGGCTCAGCCCAGACACGTTGACACCATTCTCTCCCAGCCCTCTGGTCTGTGCTATCTGGGACATGTGAGGGAGATCAGGACACCCCCAGGAGATTGTGATGAAGAGGCAATGCCCAGACTGTGACTTGCTTGCTAGTTTGGGAGTCTCTGAGGACTGTATTCTGCTGCCTTCAGAACTTTTTTCCTTTTTTTTTTTTTTAAAGCACAGTGTTCACTAAACCCACTAGCTTTTATCCAGTTCTTTTTCATTTCTCTAAACTACTCAGGCCCCCACTATAATTCATTCCAATGACAGCTGGTTTTCAGAGTCAGTCAACACTTATAAGCGCTGAGCAAAAGAAACAGCATTTAATGTTCAGTGAGCTCTCAGTAGCTTTAACATACACGACTATTTTATCTTCACAATAATCCTGTGGAATAATTAGGACAGATATGATTATTTCTACCTCATAGATTAAGAAACTATGGCAACTTTCGTGACTAAGTCTCTAGCTCAGGTTGTCCCATTAGCAAGTGGTAGAGACAGAATCTTTGTGATTTTTTTTTTTTCAATTGAAGTATAGCTAATTTACAATGTGTTAGTTTCTGGCGTACAACACAGTGGTTCAGTCACACATATATATGTGTGGATTCTTTTTCACAGTCTTTCCTAAGTTATTATAATGCACTGAATACAGTTCCCTGTGCTGTACTGTTGGTCCTTGTTGTTCATCTATTTTATATATAACAGTTTCTACCTGCTAATTCCGAGCTCCTGATTTATCCTCCCTGACTCTTTCCCCTCTCATAACCATAAGTTTGTTCTCTATGCCTGTGGGTTTGTTTCTGTTTTTTAAAAAGTTTATTTGTACCATATTTTAAATTCCACATATAAATGATATCACACGGTATGTGTCTTTCTGTTTCAGACGTACTTCACTCAGTATGATAATCCCTGGTCCATCCGTGTCGCAAAGAGCGTTTTGTTCTTTTTATAGCTGAGTGACACTCCATTGTGTGTGCGCCATGTCTGTGCATCCATCTGCTGATGAACATTTAAGCCGCTTCCATGTCTTGGCTACTGTAAATAATGTTGCTATGAACATCTAGGTGCATGCATCTTTTGAATTTAGTGTCTTCTCTGAATTTATGCCCAGGAACAGGATTGCTAGATCATATGGCAATTCTATTTCTAGTTTTTTAAGGAACCTCCATAGTGTTTTCCACAGAGGCTGCGCTAGTTTACATTCCCACCAACAGTGTAAGAAAGTTCCCTTTTCTCCACACCCTGTCCAGTGATGTTTTAATGATGGCTATTCTGACCAGCGTGAGGTGATGCCTCATTGTAGTTTTAATTTGCATTTCTCTAATAATCAGCACATTGAACATCTTTTCATGTGTCTATTGGCCATTTGCTTGTCTTCTTTGGGAAATGCCTATTTAGAGCTGCACGTTTTTTTATTGAGTTGTTTGGTTTTTTGTTATTGCGTTGTATGGGCTGTTTGTATAATTTGGAAATGCAGTCCTTGTCAACTGTGTCATTTTCAAATGCTTCTCCCAGTCCATACATTGCCTTTTCATTTTGTTTTATGCTCTCTTTTGCTGTGCAAAGGCCTGTACGTTTGATTAGGTCTCACTTGTTTACTTTTGCTTTTATCAATTTTTCTACTGTCTTGGGAGACTCACATAAGAAAACATTGCTATGATTTTTATCAGCGAACGTTTCACCTATGTTTTCTTCTAGGAATTTTATGGTGTCTTGTCTTAAAGATTAACATTATTTTGAGTTCATTTTTGAGTATAATGTGAAGGAGTGTTTTAACTTCATTGATTTACATGTGGCTGTCTAACTTTCCTAACACCACTTGCCGAAGAGACTGTCTCTTCTCCGTTTTTGGTTCCTTTGTTCAAGATGAATTGACCGTAGGTATGTGGGTTTATTTCTAGGCTCTCTATTCTATTCCATTGATCCATATGTATGTTTTGTGTCAGTACCACGCTTTTTTTTATTACTATAGCTTTGTAATAATTGTCCGAAGTCTGGGAAGCTATGTCTCCAGCTTTGCTCTTTTTCCTCAGGATTTCCTTGGCAGTTCTGGAGATAGAGTCTTGATATTAGCTTTGGTTACAAAACAAGGTGATGTATTTCTTTAGCCACATAGACGTCTTTCTATACTTGACTTTGGGATGCATTTTTCAGTTCTACAATTCTTTTTGAAACACCGTGGGACACCACAGTCCATTTTTGCTTAAGCTGGCATCTCCCCTTGTGAGTTCAGTCCTTCTCTCTTCCACGTGTGTGTCTCCTTTGGCACAGATCATTTTGCTCATCCTGTGAACAAGTCTGTCCTGAAATGGATCGATGAGCATGGTGATACTATTATCTCAGCGCATTACGCCTCTCTTCACCATCAGTCTCATCACTAAGATTAACCTTGACTTTAACGTCTGGCACTGCACTCTCAATGGTTGCTAACTCCCACCAAGTCAGATGACTTTTTCTCAGTTCACATTCCCACTGATCCTTTTTGATATTTGATGCTCAGTTTTGGAAGTCCTTCTTTCTCTGGCTTGGGAGCTTCTGCATTTTGCTTTTTCTCCTTGTATTAATACTTTTCCAATTACTTCCTCTCCTTCATTGGCTTCTCTTCCTTTTCCCTCCTCTGGAGTCTAGTCATTCATCAAGATCCTACTCTGAGTTCTTATCTTTAATCTCTGGCCATTTTTTGCCCAACACCATCTCATCTACTTCTATAACTTCACCCAACATCTTCACCCACCCTAAACTCTGGCCTTACTGTTTTTCTTGAACTTCTGTCTCAAGTTTCAACCACCACCAAGGCCTCTCCATTTGAACATATCTGGTGTTATTTTCTATTAACCAGGACTCCTAATCCTCACTTTCTTACATCTTATATAGCACAGAACTTCCTAAACCACAGACTCAGGTTCAAATACCTGCTCCACCAACTAAATGATCTATTACTCAATCTTTTTATATGTTGATTTTTTCATCTTAAGAATAGAAATAATAACAGCACGTCCTTAGATAGTATTTCCGAGACTGAAATAAGGTAATCCATGTACAAAAACTAGATTGTTATGGTAAAATAACTGGAACATAGTGAGCATGCAAACGGTGTATAATTAATCTTATGAATAAAGCCTTCAGTGACTGACATAACCTACCAAAGCAAATACAAACCAACTGTAGTACTGAAGACCTCCCATGTTTAAAAATGACTTCCAAGCTTCACTTCCCACTCTTCCAAACAAATTATATTATTTCCCAAATGTGCCTTGCACTTTGTTCCCCTACCTTGTCATACTTTTTATTCCCCTCTATTTCTACTTAATATCATTCTATCTATTCTTCAAAGTCCAGTCTAAATGTTATTTTATTCACAAAGTTTTCTCTTTCCTTCCTCTGTAGATAGGTCCATTCTGAAGTTCCATAGAACATTACACTTGCTTAAATCACTTTTCACGTTTTCCCCACCTTGACTTCACTCTGGTGAAGGGCTGGTGTTTTACCTGTGTTTATGTCCCTGATTGTTTTCCAGGAATATTGGATTTGTACAAATTTGCTTGATATAGAAAATCTTAGGTTAAATTCTTAAGATTGGAAAATGTTGCATGTTAACACTCTTTAAAGTGTTTCTTGTTTCAGAAGGAATTCTTTCAACTGGGAAGCCTAAAAGGAAGCAGAGTCACTAAGAGAATTCAATTACTTAAATCCAAGGAATCATAGTAAACTCCCCAAAATTATCAATATAATTGTCATGTTGCTGTTGTATATGTGGACAAATTCACGTTAGTTAACTATTTCCCTGAACTTTGTATAAAAAATTGAATGCATATAGAAAACATATTCCATTTACTTAAAAGGTATGATATACAAGGCATGATTTTAGTTTTTTGAATTATGAGTTTTAACCCAGATTTTTCATTCTCCTTTTTCACTTTCAAGAGGCTCCTCAGTTCCTCTTTGCTTTCTGCAGTAAGGGTGGTGTCATCTGCATATCTGAAGTTATTGCTATTTCTCCTGGCAATCTTGATTCCAGCTTGTGCTTCATCCAGCCAGGAATTTTGCATGACATACTCCACATATAAGTTAGATAAGCAGGGTGATAATATACAGCCTTGACATACTCCTTTCCCAATTGGAACCAGTCTGTTGTTCCATGTCCAATTCTAACTGTTACTTCTAGACCTGCATACAGATTTCTCAGGAGGTAGGTAAGGTGGTCTGGTATTCCCATTTATTTAAATATTTCCCACAGTATGTTGTAATCCACACAGTCAAAGGCTTTGGCATAGTCAATAAAGCAAAAGTAGATGTTTTTTTGGATCTCTCTTGCTTTTTTGATGATCCAACAGATGTTGGCAATTTGATCTTTGGTTCCTCTGCTTTTCCTAAATCCAGCTTGAACATCTGGAAGTCTTTGGTTCATGTACTGTTGATGCCTCAGTTGGAGAATTTTGAGCATTACTTTGCTAGCATGTGAGATGAGTGCAATTTTGTGGTAGTTTGACCATTCTTTGGCATTGCCTTTCTTTGGGACTGGAATGAAAATTGACCTTTTCCAGTCCTGTGTCCACTGCTGAGTTTTCCAAATTTGCTGGCATATTGAGTGCAGCAATTTAGCAGCAGCATCTTTTAAAGGATTTGAAATAGCTCAACTGGAATTCCATCACCTCCACTAGATTTTTTCATACTGATGCCCACTTGACTAAGGCCCACTTGACTTTGCACTCCAGGATGTCTGGCTCTAGGTGAGTAATCTCACCATTGTGATTATCTGGGTCATTAAGATTTTTTGTATAGTTCTTCTGTGTATTCTTGCCACCTTTTCTTAATATCTTCTGCTTCTGTTAGGTCCATACCATTTCTGTCCTTTATTAAGCCCATCTTTGTGTGAAATGCTCCCTTGGTACCTCTAATTTTCCTGAAGAGATCTCTAGTCTCTCCCATTCTATTGTTTTCCTCTATTTCTTTGTATTAATCACTGAGGAAGACTTTCTTATCTCTCTTTGCTGTTCTTTGGAACTCTGCATTCAAATGGGTATGTCTTTCTTTTTCTCCTTTGCCTTCAGCTTCTCTTCTTTTCTCAGCTGTTTGTAACACCCCCTCAGGCAACCCTTTTGCCTTGTTGCATTTGTTTTTCTTGGGGATGGTCTTAATTCCTGTCTCCTGTACAATGTCACAAAACTCCGTCCATAGTTCATCAGGTACTCTGTCTATCAGATCTAGTCCCTTAAATCTATTTCTCACTTCCACTGTATAATCATAAGGGATTTGATTTAGATCATACCTGAATGGTCTAGTGGTTTTCCCTGCTTTCTTCAATTTAAGTCTGAATTTGGCAATACGGAGTTCATGATCTGAGCCACAGTGAGCTCTTGGTCTTGTTTTTGCTGACTGTATAAAGCTTCTCCATCTTTCACTGCAAAGAATATAATCAATCTGATTTTGGTATTGACCCTCTGGTGATGTCCAAGTCATCTCTTGTGTTGTTGGTAGAGGGTGTTTGCTATGACCAGTGAGTTCTCTTGGCAAAACTCTGTTAGCATTTGCCCTGCTTCATTTTGTACTCCAAGGCCAAATTTTCCTGTTACCCCAGGTATCTCTTGACTTCTTACTTTTGCATTCCAGTCCCCTGTGATGAAAAGCATATCTTTTTTTGGGTGTTAGTTCTAGAAGGTCTTGGAGGTCATCATAGAAAAAAAGCTAAAATCATGGCATACAGTCCCATCACTTCATGGCAAATAGATGGGGAAACAATGGAAACAGTGACAGAGTCTATTTTTGGGGCTCCAAAATCACTGCAGATGGTGACTGCAGCCATGAAATTAGAAGACTCTTACTCCTTGGAAGCAAAGCTATTACCAACATAAAATAGCATATTAAAAAGCAGAGACATTACTTTGCCAATAAAGGTCCGTCTAGTCAAAGCTATCGTTTTTTCTAGTAGGTATGTATGGATGTGAGAGTTGGACCATAAAGATAGCTCAGCACCAAAGAATTGATGCTTTTGAATTGTGGTGTTGGAGAAGACTCTTGAGAATCCCTTGGATTGCAAGGAGATCCAACCAGTCCATCCTAAAGGTAATCAGTCCTGAATATTCCTTGGAAGGAGTGATGCTGAAGCTGAAACTTCAACACTTTGGCCACCTGATGTGAAGAACTGACTCATTTGAAAAGACCCTGAAGCTGGGAAAAATTGAAGGGAGGAAGAGAAGTGGACAAGAGTGGATGAGATGGTGGGATGGTATCACCGGCTCGATGTACATGAGTTTTTCAAGCTCCGGTGATGGACAGGGAAGACTGGTGTGCTGCAGTTCATGGGGTCACAAAAAGTCGGATAGGACTGGGACAACTGAACTGATCTGATACAAGGCATTGGGTCACATGCTCAGAACTGCAAAAAACAATCAGACATCAATTTTGCTCTGGGGGTTAATTCTCTCATGAATGAGATGCAATGTGATATGGTATACATTACTATTTTTTTCAAGTAGCTGTTAAAATCTTAGGTGTAATTTATAGTATACCAATGAACATTTATGTAGGCACATGTCTTCAAATTTTTTATGGAAGACAACAGAAAAAATAAGATTCAAAATACAAGTGTGTACTTTCCAGTTAGTTTATCCAGAAATCTGTTAATGGCTGAAACAAATTAAATCAAAGTCTCCTTTTGCTTCTCATATAAGTGTGCCTCTTTTAGCTTCAGTACTTTTTAGTACTGGCAACAGATGTTGTCATGTTGGCACTAGGAACTTCTGTTGGCCTTGCTGGAGAGGTAAGTGGAGAGGGAAATAAGGTAGCTGTGTGGTTGGACAGTTGGCAGGAATATCTTTCAATAAGCCCTCCTTGGAAGGTCTTCTGCTGGGTCCTGGGAGCTGATGGAAGTGAGAGGCTCTCAAGCCATTTATACACCAAAATTCACATATGTATTAATTATTATTCTTTTTCTTTCTTTCTCCCTTTCTTTTTTCCTTCCTTTTTTTCTTCTCTCTTCCTTCATCTACTAAATATATCACACACAACTAGAATATTTTCTGGCCAGAAAGTGCTAAGGAAGAGTTAGCTTTATTGTTTTTATTATTATTTGTCTTCTACCAATTAAATTCAACATAAAGTATTTGTGTTTCTCTTTCTGACTTACTTGTATAATAGGCTCCAGTTTCATCCACTTTTTGGAACTGATGCAAATGCATCCCTTTTTCTAGCTGAGTAATATTCCATTGTGTATATGTTCCATAACCTCCTTATCCATTCATCTGTCGATGGACATCTAGGTTGCTTCCATGTCTTAGCTATTGTAAATAGTGCTGCAATGAACACTGGGCTACATGGGTAAAGTACAGAGATAGGCACAGCCATAGCCTGCCAATTCCAATCAGGCTCTGTGGGAGGCCTCGGCCTGGCACAGCCTACTGGAGTGGGTTGCCATTTCCTCCTCCAGAGGATCTTCCTGACCCAGGGATTGAACCCTCATCTGTTACGTCACCTGCATTGGCAGGCAGGATCTTTACCACTAGCACCACCTGGGAAGCTCCTATAGTACAATACATTCATAAACAAATATACTTAACAGAGTCCCTACAAAACAATATGGACATATATTTCTATAGACAGTATATGTCATGAGATAGTATGTTGAGATGTAAAATTGCATTCTATAGTTTCCCCTGATGTTGCCAAGGATTCTGCATTCCCTGATCTTAGATGTGCCTTCACGACTACAATCAAACACTAGTTGATTGAAGGCAGTACCTCCTTCTAAACTTGGGAAAACCTAAGATCATTTGAGAAGGCTATGTCCGTTGTCTTCAACTAAGAGGGAGAAGGAAAAGGTTTGAGGGAAGCATAAGAGAAAGGAGCAATTTCTTTAAACTGGAAAATGGGACATTTGGGCAGTTCCCATCAGGAATAAAGATCCACACTCCATTTCCCACTCCTTGGAAGCTGCTGGGGTGGCCAGGACGTGGACCTCTGGAGTCTGGATCCTTTAGAGCTGGAGACTTCCATGGTGTAGGGGAGCAAAAATTGAAACTCAGACATTATCTTCTCCAAGGCACCAGGAGGTGGCGGAGTGGAGATTTAAGCCCAGAGCTGTCTAGAAGCCAATGCACGTTCTGTTAGAAATATCTGAGATTTATGCACAAAGCAGTGGTTTTCTAACTGTAGTGAGTGAGGAGAGTTACCTTACATGTGGGGAGGGCATTTTCTTTCAAGTACTTTGCAAAGGGTGTGGCAGGAAAAGCTCAGAATTTTGAATCAAATGACATAGGTTTGAATCATAGCTGAGCAATCTTTGATGTTATCAACTGCAAAAAGGAAATAATAATGCCTAGCCCATTTGTTTACAGTATAATGGAACTGATATATACCTTTTAAATGGAAGGATTACATATTAAAATTTTCACTTCCTGCCCTTGAAGACTGTCCCTGTGATCGGGTATTACATAACAATACAAGATAAATACTAGGGGCCCATAGACATGAAACTCATTTTCTGGATTCAGAAACAAATCCAGATTCATTTTCTGGATAAGTATTTTCTTGAAATAAAAAGGCAAACTTATCCCTAGAATATTAACCAAAATTATATACGTATATAAAATTTGATGTACTTTTACTGCTTGATACTCTAGAAAGCTTGATTGCAAATATAGAGTTACTACATGTACCCAGAAACAATATAGAACCAAAACAGCATTCAGATTTTTGTGTAAGGAAGATTTGGATTCAAAACTCAATTAGAGTTTTGCAACAATTTAGACCACTAAGCTTAGGCATGTTGACCTCTATGGTATTTCATTTTCTCACATATAAAATGAAAATAGTGATATTAAGATATGCCACGGCAATGTGTAGGATAGTGAGTTCCTCAAACACAGGATGTATCTTGCTGTCATAATAGCTGCTCAATGAATATTAATTCCTCTAAGACTAGAAAGACACTCCAAATCACTTACCTTAACCCAATTACATTGAGATGAGGAAATCATGCCCCCAAATTTTATTTGCTTTAATTCATTGGAAGCAAAGCTATCAGAACTATTAGAACTATGAGTCCTGACAAGAATGTATCTATAGCTAAATATTAATAGTAAATAATTACCTATAACATAAATTAAATACAAGTACTGAAGAAAGTCTTATTATGCAATGAGGGAATTTAACTTTTGGTTAAATGCACCATGTAAGCCAGCACAGTGAGTTACCTCCTTTATTACTTTTGGAAACTTGCTCAGGAAGCAGCGTGTTATAACGGGTCGCATCATCATCATCACCTTCAGTGCCATAAGCTAATTGTGATTCGAAGAGTAAATGTCAAGGTGGAAAATCTCTTAGTGGTTTAAATCATGACCAGGAAGTCAGGTATCATAAATACTCACCTTTAGTTTTGTCTTAGGAAACTGAAACAGCTTCCTGTTAATCGTGCTGAGGAGCTCTTGCTGATAGAGGTGGTTATACTAAGAATCAGCTGTTACTCTGCAGCCTGACCCTTACCAGGACCAAACCCCAGAGTGGAATTTCCCCCCAAAGCATCTTTTTGTTCTAACGGCCATCAGATTAAGGGCCTCCCTGGTGGCTCATACAGTAAAGAATCTGCCTGCCATACAGGAGAGCCAGGTTTGATCCCTGGGTTGGGAAGATCCCCTGGAGAAGGACATGGCAACTCACCCCAGTATTCTTGTCTGGAGAAGTCCATGGGCTGAGGAGCCTAGCAGGCTACAGTCCATGGGGTCGCAAAAAGTTGGACACAACTGAGCAACTATCACTTTCAAGCATTAAATGACTTAAGTGGATCTTCAAGTACCTCTCTTTCAGTAAAAGCTGGGAAGGCCAGGTTTTTTTTTTTTTTTTTAATCTCTCTATATTCTTTGCTTCTTTGCATCAGGTGGCCAAAATATTGGAGCTTCAGCTTCAGTCCTTCCATGAATATTCAGGCCTGATCTCCTTTAGGATTGACTGGTTGGATCTCCTTGCAGTCCAGGGGACTCTCAAGAGTCTTCTCCAGCACCAGAGTTGGAATACTTTGGCCACCTGATGAGAAGAGACAACTCACTGGAAGAGACCTTGATGCTGGAAAGGATTGAGGGTAAAAGGAAAAGAGGGAAGCAGAGGATGGCATGGTTAAATAGCATCACTGACTCAATGGACATGAATTTAAGCAAACTCCAGGAAACAGTGGAGAAGAGAGGAGCCAGGCATGCTACAGTCCATGGGGTTGCAAAGAGTCAGACATGACTTAGCAACTCAACAGCAACAACCTTCTTTGCTTTTCTCTGAAGCACTTTTAATCAATTTCAGATAAGTTTAAGAAATTCTCTGTGTGTGCAGAGGTAAGGCTCATTAGCTGAGTAAGTTAGTAGTTTAACTTGTTTATAGCCTGACTATTTCCGAAATAGATTTATTGCTGAATTATTCACTGACTGAGTTAATTCATATGCTTTGGGGAGCACTTTCTCAGTTGTCACATTTATTGAATAACAGTAATGGATTTTTTTTTTTAATTTAATATTCCTAATTAGATAATTGGGCTTCCCTGGTGGCTTAGCTGTTGAATACTTAATATTAATCTCTCTATAATTTAGTTCAGAAAAAAAAAAATCGTCTTCTCTTTAGTCCCCAGCTATGACATGTCCCCTCATATCATCACCCTTCCACGTGGTTCTGATCCCGACCCTTTCTCTTCACACTTGACCTCACAGGCTCCTGCTGGCTCTTCACATCCAGAAGTAAGCACTGCTTTTCAAGAGCAAGTCAGCTGAGAGAACGTTATGTGTGTTTTCCTGGGGAACCATCTGATTGAAACTGAATTCAAATGAAGTTAATTTTAAAGACTCAGAGGAATCATATAGAACCCAATAGCAAGAAGTGGTTTGAAGGGATGTGTTGGGCAGGGAGTTGGATCCCTCCAGCTCCTCCACCGGATTTCTCAACAGTCTCCAGCCCATTTCCCATCACTCAGAGCCCTGCCATTACTGTTAGCACTCAGTAGGGCACAGCAAGGAACGGATACAGTTCAGCCAAGTGGATGATTAATTTCCAGACACATTTTCATAATCTGAATATGAATTCAGACTAAAAGGGCTTCCAGCAACAGTTATTTACTTTTTTTTTTTTTAATTTTCGGTAGGGAAACCGGGACTGTAATATATCCCTCTCCTTGTAGAATTTGGATGACAAGGAGTAACTGACAGCTTCAGACACCTTACTTTTCATCCCAAGCCCCTAAAACTTTGCTGTCAGGGAGGCCCTGGCTTGAGTTTTCAGGAGACAGTTCAACACAGATAGCAGATGAACCGGCTGCCCTTTCTCCACTTTTCATAAACTGCTGGCTGTGCCTCGACATTGCATTTTCCTCTGCCCTGCTGGGACCCCACAGCAAATCTCACATACACTTTGAAAGCCTGTGGCTCACCAGTCCACTCCCAACTTATATCTAAGCCAGGAATCATTTCATTGGAGGATGATTACAGTCGACTTATTCTAAGGAAATGGAAGAATCTCATGGAATCCAATCTCAGGACGGCCTTCCTGAGAAATGGGACAATTACAGGCTCTGTCTTCATCTCCCCCTCTCAGTCTCTCTCTCTCCCTTGTGTTCTCAGCTTTAGCCTGCAGGTTCGCTGTTCTTTTCTCTTTCTGTAGATCAGTTTTGCTTCAAGGAGGATGCTTCCCCATGAGAATATTCTGTGCAGGACTTTGACACACCATGGTCCTGATTTGGGTTCCAACCCTAGGGGATCTTATAGATTCTGTCCACAGTATGGTCTGACTGTGTATTATGGGTTGCTTCTAATTCTGGAAGAGAGCACCTCATAGGCTCTATCTTATTCCTGTGCCTTTCTGTAATCCAATCAGATTTTTGCATGACTGTGGGACTGCAGGTACAAGCATGACTGCTTAGCCCAACCACACCTACGGGGACCTTAGGAGGATATGTCCAGAGAAGGGAAATGAACTGGGAAGATATCCACAATATCCCAGACAGTGGGTAAAGCAAACATGAGACCTGAACATAAGGATGGGAGGGGACAGAGAGCTTGGCATAGAGAGGAAACCTCAAGTGGTTCAGCGGCTGGAGTGTAGCATTAGGGTGGGCCATAATGGGAGCTGTCATAAAGACACAAACACATAAGGCACTTTGATGCCATGCTAAGGGGTTGAAGGAGTAAAAAGCCAAGGTCCCTCCCCTTCAGATCTTGACACATCTTATGCCTTCTGTCTGGTGGGGATATCATCCTTCCTTCCCTTCATTCACTAAGTGCTTGCCCTGTGGGTTTCAGCTTAAGTGTATCTCCTCTGAAATTCTTCCCTGATGTCCCCAGACTGGGTTAGTTTCTGTGTCTGTCCCCAGCTCTTTGGGCTTGGCCTGAGCAGCGCTTATATTCCAATCTGTTTCCTGATTGCCCTTTCTGTCTCTTCCATGAGAATATGAACAGGAATCTTATCTCAGTGTATCTTCATTCCTAGCACAAGGCCTGGCAATCTCAGACATGCAGTCTGTTTAAGGAATGAATTCATCAGGGCACGAATGGGATAGAGATAAGTCAGATCACAGCAGCACCCATTTCCTGTTTAAAGGGTAAGCTTGGTTTTGCTTCTCAGGTAAACTAACTGGCCCTTCCTTGGTCCCTAGACTAGGAAGAATGAAGGCTCTCCTATAGGTTCTCTGGGCTCAGCCCTGGGACTCTGGATGCAAATTCTCTCCAGACGCCTCCTTGTTCACTCTCCACCTCCTATGTGACCAATCTATATTCCGTTCCTTGTGTGATTCCGTATTTCATCACCTTAATCCTTTGCCCTCTCCACTCGCTCCTCCCTGATTTCCTCCCTTGACCTGCTGAAACACCCCTCCTCACTCATCATCTGCTCATCCTTGGATCACTCAGGAGGATTCACACATTCTTGCCCCAAACTGTCCATGCCAAGAGCATATCCTACCCTCCTCTCTCTGTCAGACACACTTATATAAAAATAGCAATTCACACCTGGACTCTCACAAGTAGCAAAAAAGAGGCAATCTGTAACGGTAGATTATGATAAACTTTCTACCCTGCTTTGTTTCATAAATGACTCTGATGCTTCAAGTCAGTACCATCGAAGACTGGTGGAATATAAATTCATTGTTCATGTGTTCTTTAACTCAATATTGGGGTGCCCCAGGGATTTTTTTCTTTCTTTTCTTTTTTTTTGAGGCCACTTCTCTTCTATATTCTTACACCACTGTTAAGCTCATCGAATTACAAGACTTTAAAACCATCGATGTGGGACTTCCCTGGTGGTCCAGTGGTTAGGAATCTGCCTGCCAGTGCAGGGGTGGAAGCTCAGTCACTGGCCTGGGAAGATTCCATGAGCTGCAGGGCATCTAAGCCCCTGTGCTACAACAACTGAAGCCCACACACTTGAGAGTCCACGCACCATCACAAGAGGCGCCTCCACAAGGAGAAGCCCACACACCACGACTGGGGAGTAGCCCTCACCCGCCTCAACTAGAGAAAGCCCGTGTGCAGCACCAAAGACCCAGCACCACAAAAATATTAACTGATTTTTTTAATTAAAATTTTTAATTTAAAAATAAGTAAATAAAACAAAGAAATTTTAATAAAAAAAAATGAAGCCATCTATGTGCTGATGACTCCCAAATTTACATTTCCAATCCAGAGCTTTTCCTTAAACTCCAGACTCATAAATCCAGCATCACTGTATGGATGTAAGATAGACATAGCAAATACACAACAAGCCCCAAACTAAACTTACGGTCTTCCCACCACAGCCTGCTCACGCCTCAAGTGAGGGCCGCTCAACAGCTTTGTCCTAAAAGACTCGAGGTCCTCCAAACTCTTCTCTTTTTCCTACACTTTACAGCCTCACACTTTCACACCCTAAATCCTGTTCATTCTATTTGCAAATACATCTCAAATAACTTCTCCCCACGACTACGGTTCCCACCTAGCTGGAGTCACCATCCTTGCTGGATTAAAATAGTACAATTGCCTCCTAACAGGTCTCTGTGCTTCTACCTATGTTCCCGTTTGCTCTATTAATGATCTAACAGGGTATCCAGAGCCTCTTCTGATCTATTCTCTCCTACGGTTCTTCCACTTCACCCAAAAACCAAAGTTTTAAACCGACCCGTATCACCTCGCGGACTTGCTCCCGCCTCAGCCCGCATCTCTCTGCCTTTCTCTTCTAGGGCTCCCACCCGCTCCCTCTGACTTCATTGCCGTCAGCAGCCCCTTGCTGTTCCTTGAACACTGGGCACGGCGGACTCGGGCCTGTATCTCCTTCCAGCATATGATGTAGTGTATTTATAGTTCTTATTGTAGTTTCTTGTCTGCCGCTCTCATGCATGGAAGTTTTAAGACGACAGAATCTTCACCTGTTTTGTTCACTGATTTATCCAAATGTATCCAAGCTTTTAGCACTGTGCTTAGCATACAGTGAGTACTTAGTAACTATTGCCCAAAGAGTGAATGAATAAGGAGAGGAAGAAATGGATGTCTCCTATCCTGTCTGCCCTTTATGTTTATTTCCATATCAGTGGTATCATCCCCAAATTGTGACCTCCAAAAGTGTTGGAAGCACTTCTGTCCTTTCTTAGCAGAATTTTGACCTAGATTTCTGCCAACTGTAGTCTTGCGGTTGTGACTCTCCTCCCAAGTTTTTACTTGCTCATGAGGATGTAATTTGAATCTGATTAATCACAAAACTGACATGGACTGAAAGCACTGAGAAAAAGACTTTTTCATTTGCTACAGATGGTAACATGTTAGGACTTCACGGAAAATGAAATTCAAAGCAGGTTAATGTGCAGAGACATTTAAAAATAAATTGTCATTTTCAGAATGTGTCAGGGAAAGCAATTTGATGTTCTGTAACAGATCTATATAAAAGATTTTCACGCCTTTGAAAATGTATCTGTGGTCTCATGTGTCACACGTGTTGTCCCAGAAGTGTGGGAGTCCTCTACAATGCTCTCTTATGAATCACCCATGCCCTTTCCTTTAGTATCGGATTTTGCAGTGGTTTTTTATTTATTTATTTTTTTTTAAAGGAAGGCTGGGCGCCGTGGGCCTCTGGGGGGTCTGGGCCCAGAGACCGGTGGGTTCCGCCGACTGGACCTCCTAGGCCCTTCGCCGAGAACCAGACGCAGCCTCCGCGGAAGCGAGAGCTCCGAGCGTGCCGACTCTTTGTCTCGCTTCAGGTCCCCCTGCAGTGGTTTTTTAAAACCACTAATCTATAACTAAGATTAATCTATGACTCTCTTAAGGTAGCCAAATGCCTCATCATCTAATTAGTGATGTGCATGAATGGATGAGTGAGATTCCCACTGTCCCTTTCTACTATCCAGCAGAATCCTAATTGACAAGTCATTAAATACTCTTGAATTATGAATGAACTATTTATTTTAAAAAACCATATTCCTGTACACTTAGATGCGTGTAAAATATTCTATCACCTGAGTTAATATTCCTTATTTAAGTGGAAAAATATAAAGCAGCACTTGTAGAAATTACTCGAGTTACAAACCTTTGACTTTTGAAAGTCTGTATTACACCCATGGCTAGGCCACTCCAACCTCCCCTTTTGATTCAGCTAGCTATAAAGAGCCAGTTCCTTTATCTCTTTTCCAGCTCTTGACTTATTACCTCTGTCAGTCTTTCCTTTGCTTCATCTCTTTTGTTTTTCGTCACATGTATAGTCAGTTCATGTCGATACAAAGAGTAGGGAGCAGCAGAGTGGATCATACATAAGTTTGGTGTCAGCCAAGATGGATTACATCTCTGGTTCAGCCATTTATTATCAGCATGACCTTGAGGATATGGCCTATCGTCTCTGAGCAGCAATCCTTAGATTTGTAAAACTGAGGTAATAATCTCTACCTCCCAAAGAAGAGTTAAGTGAGGTGATGTATGTAAACTACTTGTTTCTGCATTAAAACAGGACAAATAATATATGTCAGACCTTCAGTTGGACTAGTTCATGTCTGAGAGCAGCTTTTTTTTTTTTTTTTGCATGCCAATCAAATAATAGAAATAATAGTGAAATATTTAAAATCACCTACTGATACACTGAATACTGAAAATAGTATACTGATGCCTACAATTTTATTTGATTTATTTACTATTTTTCCCAATGCTACAATGAATATCCTTGAATATACTTGCATATCTGATGAAAAGCTTAACCTTCAAGGTCTGAGCAGAGATGGAGGGGTAGGGAAACTATTGTTTAAATTCTCCACCATGTGGGCCATTTGGATACTCATGACAACCACAAATTACACATTACTGAATAATCATTTAATGTAATAGTTTTATTTACTTTAAATATATTTTTATTTTTTATTATTTTACATTTAAATTTTATTTCTTTGATGCATGCATTTATTTAATCACTAATTTAGTGACCAATAGGAAACTGAATAAGTAAATCACATATTTATCTCACAGAATGTAGTCATGAAAAGTGAAGCAAATTCTGCATGTACTGATGTGGAATGGTTGCCAGGCTATAGTTAGTGAAAATAGCAAATGACAAAGCAGTGTGAGTTTATATGCTACCATTTTAACTTAGGGCTTCTCTGGTGGCTTAAAAGGTAAAGAATCTGCCTGCAATACAGGAGACCTGGGTTGGGACGATCCCCTGGAGAAGGGAATTGCTACCCAATACAGTATTCTTGCCTGGAGAAGCCCATGGGCAGAGGAGCCTGGCAGACTATGGTCCATGGGTTAGCAAAGAGTTGAATACAACTGGGCGGCTAACACACACACGCACTTTAACCTATAAAGATAATATTATTGCTTGCATATGTATAAAATAGTTCTGAAAGGATTCCTAAAATTCTAGTTTGTTTCCTCTGAATAAAGGAACTAGATAGTGATGATACACGTGCAAGGAAAATGAATTTTTCATTGCATGTTTTTACCTTTCAAATTCGTGCTGTGGCTGCATAGTGTCTATCAAAAAATAAACCAAATGAATTTAGTTAATTTTTAAAATAAAGACATGTTCAATCCTTAGCAAAATATTGTTGTTTATTAAGGTTACATCATAAAAACCTTTCATTTGGTATGTCTTGCACTACAAGACTAATAAAATGCTGAAAAATCCCACATATTCATATCTTCTCTCTTTTTTAAAGAGAAAATTTAGGTATAATTGACATACAGCATTGTATTAGTTTTAGGTGTACATCATAATGATTTGGTATGTGAATGCAATGCGAAATGTTTACCACAGTAAGTTTAGTTAACATTTATCACCAAACATCATCACTATATCTTCTTTTTTGAGTTCTAAGCTCATTTATTTCATGGTATTATTTGGGCATCTCTCAGACGTTTCAAAAATTAGCAAACTGAGCAATTCTTCCGAACTATTGCCCTTTCCTCACAAAACTGCTTCTTTCCAGTTCTTCCCCCATCAATCCATAAGCTCAACAAAGCTATCTGGGAGTTATTCTGGCCACTTCTGTCTGTTAAATAAACTCCATGTCTAAGCCATCATAGAGTTCTGCTGCCAATCATATGCACATTCATATGCCCATCTGATTCTCCCCTGTGACTGCTTTAGTCCAAACCATCTTGTCAGCTAGTTTTCATGTCTTCCTTCAAAACCTTCCAAAACTTCTAAAACCACCCAGCTCAAAGGAGTTCCTCCTGTTATTCTATCAAAGAAGCCGAATTTTTCCTGTATGACTCTTCCTAAAACCACAGTTGCGTATCCATGTTTGTCACTCTTTGCATACAGTCTTTCTTGCTGGATTATAATCTCAGTGAGGCAGGGACAGTGTCCATTTCCTCAGGCTCCCATGCCCACAACCCAGCACAATACCTGAGACATGGAGTACTAGTAATAAATTATTCTCAAATGAATTAATAAGTGATAGCATGAACGAGCTCTTACTGTGTAGCCAGTACTGTGCTACATATTACTTAGGAGTGGCAACCTGGTTTAAGATAACCATTTGTCCATGGGGGCTTATGGGGACATGGACAGATACAAAATGAGTATAGGAGGGCATTTTCATGTGTGGATAGAGGCGATCTGAGCACAATTATTTACCTGTGCAGGGAAAGGAACTCCATTGATGCAATATATAAGTAAAGGGAGAAGATAAAGAACGGGTTTATTTCCCCACCAGAAAAAATGAGGTGTGTGAACTAGGTGATTTGCTTTGATTATAGGATTCTGCCTCACAACTTTTTTCAGAGCCTGCCCTGTGTGGTGACAGCTCCCTTGATCTTTCTCCTTAGGTGTGTCGGGAACACATATGAAGCCTTGTTGGCGGAAATAGCATCCCTTTGGTAGGGCACCTGGGGAGGGGAAATGGCAGATTGTTTCCAGTTCTGGTTGAGCCCATTTTGAGGTCCCAGCCATGGAGACCCTGATCCTGTACCTCCATTGTTGACTGATCAGTCCACAACACACCCAAGATGGTGAGGAAAGTGCATTCATTGAAACAAACAACATGATAAAGTTAACTGACAGATTCTCTTTATTAAATAATAAGCAAATAGTCTATATACAGTCTCTTGCCTGTTGCAGAGTGCTAACCCTGTTCCCGTGGGAGGCTGATGCATGTGACCAGAGTACAAATGCACAGCCCATTTGAATGCTCTGTGATATATGAGGCTAGTGGGCAAGACACACAGCTCACACTCTTGGTCTCCATCACTGCACACACAGGAGAACACGAACCATTTCAGTTCACAGAGACTTAGGTGAAGAGTTATCGGCTTAACTTAAAATGCCCAGTTATGCCTTCTAAACATCTCTCCTAACAATTCAACCAGCTGTTACTCTTCAACACATGTGTCACTTTCTTTGCATTTGGGTCAAATTCAAACTGCGAAGATCCACTGAAGAAATAATAAAACCCTGCAAATGCAGATAGGGGAAATAATGAGATATTTTTCTTCAAGTAAATAAATTTGGCAACACACAGAACTCAGAATAACAGATACCTAAAAGTAGAAAGTGTTTGTAGAAATTTACTATGTGCCAGGAACTATGCCTTGGAGAAGGAAATGGAAACCCACTCCAGTGTTCTTGGCTGGAGAATCCCAGGGACAGGGGAGCCTGGCAGGCTGCCTTCTATGGGGTCGCACAGAGTCGGACACGACTGAAGCGACTTAGCAGCAGGAGCAGCAGGAACTATGGTAAGCATTTTGCATGACTTTTATTTTCATTTCTTTCTGTAAAAGTCCTATGAGGCACATATATCTAACTCCATTTTACAGATAGGAAGTTGAGATTCAAACAAATTTAAATGCCTGCCCAAGGTCACTCAATAAGGAAAGGATGGGAACAGCACCCCACTCCAGCTCTCTCTGACAGCAGAACCAGGCTCTGGGTTATTAGGTTATTCCACTTAAAATCAGATAAAATTCTCTGCATCTTCAGAAACTGTGTATCTTTACATTTTTCCTTCCGAATACTCCTCCTCCCCTTTGCTGACAAAGAAGCCTGATTCTCTGGCCTCAGAGAATCTCAGGTACTCTTTCAGAACCAGACGATCCTTTCTGACTCTGCCATCCTGGTGCTCAGGTTACCTTTCAATAAAGATCATCTATCCCTCCACCCATCTATCCCTGAGGCAGGAGAAAATCCTTTTTTTTTTTTTTTAAACTTTGGGCTCATGGAAAGTTAAATATTGGCAGCTGACTGACTACTCAGAAAAGACAGAGAAACTCTCCATGAGAATTAGAGGTGGGATGGAGAAGCCAGCTGGCCACTGTTGAACTTGGCCACACCACTTGAGGGGGTTTTTATACAGCTTATTATACGAAGTAGTCATACAATTGATATGAAATTTGTAAGCTGAAATTTAGGGTTGGGAGGAGGAATCTGGTTAAAGAAAACTTTATTAAATACTTCAGCTTTCCTCTTTCTTCTGGTACTACAGAATGTTTCAAGTGCCCCACTGCCAACAAAAGGAGTGTCCTCTTACCAAATACTTCAAAAACAGCATCCACCTCTGGTTCAACCCCTGGAAAATCTTCCACTATTTGCTTGGGAAAACCTGGCTCCATGGATTGTGTCTTCTCATCAAATCTGCACCAAGTAAAAGAAACAAAGCTCAGCATTGCACAGAGGCCGTGTTATCAAAATTGGCAAAAAATGTGGAATTCTAATCAACTTTCCGAGATTTGCAAATAAATGTCAGGCATGTTTAGTGCTACAGAAATGTGTGACTTTAATGGTACTGCAAACTTGGCTCTTAAATTTGTATCTCTACCAGAAAGAGAGGCAACATCTTGATCTAGCAGATGCTGTTTGCTACCATATTTCTTAGGTCTGGAGAGAAAGAATCTTAATCATCCTTCTATCACAAAGATGTGAACACAAAGTGAATCTAATCATTCATTTCAGATACAAATTTCAAGTTTTCTACCATATTTGTTCATATATGTTGTCACTGGGGCTTCCCAGATGGCTCAGCAGTGAAGAATCCTCCTGCCAATGTAGGAGACACGGGTTCGATCCCTGGGTCAGGAAGATCCCTTGGAGGAGGAAATGGCAACCCACTCCATATTCTTGCCTGGGAAATCATGGACAGGGGGCCTGGAGGGTTACAGTCCATGGGGTCGCAAAGGGTTGAGCATGACTGGGGTCTGAGCACACACACAGGGACTCCCCCACAGCTGTCTAGAGCCCCACCGTTCCTCCTGTGGGGGACGAAGGTCTAAGTGGAAGGCAGGCGACTTCCTTAGAGAAAGAAGATAATTACCCTAACTATTATCATACAAAGTTATTACAAACAAATATTACCTCCAGTATTTGTCCTCTGCAAAGAAGTACGTTTTCTTCTTTTCCTTGTCAGAAAAGGCTGCGTCTATTTTCCTTACTGTTGAAGGAAAGCCCAAGGTATGGATGCCTCTTGGGTAACCTGCTTGCATCTCATTTCCTCTGATGGCCCAGAACTGATTTCCTGTTTTTATGAGAAAAAAACACAATCACACTGAATCTAAAACAATTGAGTCTTTGGTTTTGGAAATACTTCTTAGCACCTTTCATTTTCATAATAGAAAAAGAAGCCAGAATTTTAGGTTTAGCAGCCCCAAATAGACATTAATCAAAAACTTGTAGGTTGAATGAATGAACACAGATGGAATGAACACAGTTGATCATTTACTGTGGGAATGAGGGAATTTACAACTGGGCTATTTCTATTCTTGTGTTCATTTCATCATCTATAAAATATAAATAAAATAATGCCAGTCTCAATTACAGCTTTGTTACCTTTAAGCAATAAACCAGACAAAATTTGTTGTAGAAAAAAACAAAGTCTTAATCAAGTTCTCTTGACTTCCTATTTTTACATTCCAGCCCCCTGTGATGAAAAGACATCTTTTTTGGATGTTAGTTCTAGAAGGTCTTGTAGGTCTTCATAGAACTGTTCAACTTCAGCTTCTTCAGCATTACTGATTGGGGCATAGACTTTGATTACTGTGATATTGAATGGTTTGTTTGGGAATGAACAGATATCATTCTGTCAATTTCAAGATTGCATCCAAGTACTGCATTTCAGACTCTTTTGTTGACTATGATGGCTACCCCGTTTCTTCTAAGAGATTCTTCTTGGGCACAGTAGTAGATATAATGGTCATCTGAGTTAAATTCTCCCATTCCAGTCCATTTTAGCTCACTGCTTCCTAAAATGTCAATGTTTACTCTTTGTTCAGTCTTTAGTAATGACTTTGTCATACTATTCCCTACTTTAAGCTAATTTGCTAGTTAGGCAATGTCTGATTGGTAGAAAAACAGATCACACAGAGAAGGTTTAAAAAGCAGGAGGAAATCTTTGGGAAATGGAAAAGCTGGTGATTCTAGGAGCCAGCTCTCTGTTCTGAGGGGAGGAAGAGCAGGAGCATTTCACATATCACCAGCCAGTCTTCCTTAACTCTGGGGGGTAAGAGCACACAGAACCCAGGAGCAGGTTAGGATCAGCAGAACTAAGTACTGAACTCCAATATTTTTAAAAGTTCACAGAATGCTCTGTGAGTTATGTCCATTATAGTGTAGAAAGTAAGGGTCTTTTTTTAAGACAACGTAGACTCAATAACAGGATGTTATGTGTGAGGTAGAGTGTATCTCTTTGTTCTCCTGTGTGATCATAATCTTGAGATTGTGTAAACAAACAGACAGAAAAGATTAATCTGTATTATGTCACAACTTTTTAATGTTGAGACCACACATTGCAAATAAGAAGGATGTTGTCTGATCGGGGTCAGATAGCTTTTAGTTTTGTGGGGGTGCAAGGAGAAGGCAATGGCAACCCACTCCAGTGTTCTTGCCTGGAGAATCCCAGGGATGGGAGAGCCTGGTGGGCTGCCATCTATGGGGTCGCACAGAGTCGGACACGACTGAAATGACTTAGTAGTAGTAGTAGTAGTAGTAGTAGTAGTAGTAGTAGTAAGGACCCTACAAAAAAGCAGAGCCTGCAGGCTGAAACCCCAGGACGGCAGAGGCAGGGAGCCCCTGGTTTCCTTCAGCTCAGAAGAAAAGGAGAGGCCAGCATTCCCCGCCTTCCCCTGCTGCTGCTGCTGCTCAGGAGCCTGGGGTCTCATGGGTTTCCAGCCACTTCAGAAACACAAGAGCAAAACACGGAGATGGTCCAGGTAAATGCTTAATTTCACGTGCCAGAAATTCAAGAGCCCTACCTTCTCATTTTTCCAAGGTCAAGGGATAGGAGTTCATGGAAGTCTGGGATTTATTCTGGGATAACCATTTTGTCAGAAACAGATCCCCTCATACAAAAATAAAAATCTACTTAGATTGAGGGCAGGAGCAGAAGGGGGCAACAGAGGATGAGATGGTTGGATGGCATCACCGACTCAGTGGACATGAGTTTGAGCAAACTCTGGAGATACTGAAGGACAAGGGAAACCTGGTGTGCAAAGGGGCAGATATGACTTAGTGACTGAACAACAACAAAATCTCTCTGTAGACATTTTTGGAATATAGAGAAAGAGAAAGCCAAAGAGAAGCATGCAGACTGGTTGCTCTAATTGTAATTCTGACTTCTAATTGAAATTCTGTAGACCTAGCAATAGCATAGTTTCTACCACTGCACTGACATTTCTGTATCAACAGTAAGCATAAAAAGGGCTATGAAATTCAGACAGAAATTCATTGCAGAAGCAGATTTTCTTTTCCCCTCTTGACACTAAACCTTTAAGGTAAAAGAACTATTCTGTCACTACAGTGAAATGCTGGGAATTTTCAGAGAAATAAGAAAGATTTCATATCTTCTGTTTGAATTTTTTTTATTTATCAGAAATACCTACAAAACTATTACGGCTTAGGGGTTGGAACCAGCTGATTCGAAAGGCAGAGAAACCACAGTACAATGATTGAAAAATTAAAGCAAATGCAGGAATTCTTTGGGCTAAAGGTGACGGGAAAGATAGATGCTGATACCCTGGATATTATGAGGCAGTTCAGGTGTGGAATGCCTGACATTTCACCCCAGTATGCACTCACTCCAGGGAACCCTGGTTGGCAGAGCACACACCTGATCTACAGGTAATTAGACGGAGCCCCAGAGTGGGGACACTGTTTCCCACCAGAGCCGTGAGAAATGAGCTCTGACATGTCTGTGAAGGGTTGAAAATTACACCCCAGACCTGTCGAGAGCAGACATAGAGCAGGCTGTTGAGAAGGCCTTTCAGCTCTGGAGCAGTGCCTCACCTCTGACCTTCACCAAGGTCTCTGAGGGGCAAGCGGACGTAATGATATCCTTTGTCTGGGGAGGTGAGCTCTTTTCTCCCCAAACCATTCTGAACCTCGCCTCACACTTCTTTCAGACACACTGAGCTTCCGGTCAGATTTTCCCTTTATTTGAGGGTGCTGATTTTACGGGCTGAAGAAGGGACCCCTCACAGGTGAACAATGCTTTTTGGCTCCTTGTCCCTACTCTCTCGTCTCTGGTAGGGAAGTCTAAATAGAAAAGGAGATTTATCTTTGCTGCCCTTTGTCCCTCACAGATCATTGTGACAACTCTCCCTTTGATGGACCTGGGGGCATATTCGCTCATGCGTTCCAACCAGGAATAGGTATTGGAGATGTTCATCTTGATGAAGAAGAAATATGGACCAAAGTTTTGAATAGTGAGTCAAGGAATTCTCCCTTTCTATTTTTATTTTCCCTTTTCATGGCTTAGTGCAATATGTTCTGTTTTGTATAAAAGAATAAACCAATATTATGATGATAGTTAAATGCTTTAATAAAGATATGCTTTTTAATGGTGGTTCAGAAAGATATTGCAACACTATAGTTACAGTTAGTGATAATGTCCGAGGATATTGTTTCTACCAATGGCTGCATCTTAAGGGTAAAATATGTTTTTGAAATTTTAAAATACTCTAAGATTACAAATGATATTTTTGTATGTGTACAAATATATACCAAAATTAAATAGTGGTAACTTTTGGTGGGGTTGCTTTGGAGAATATGTGTTTTGGTACATGGTTATCCAAATTTTTATTTTGAATCTGTATTTGTTTATTTAGAATTTATATTAGATCAAAGTAATAAGCATTAATAGAATGCCACTGTTTCTCTATGTAATCTTTCTTCCAATTTATTTATAGCTGGACTTACTAATTAATATTAAAATTTTGCATGTCAGCTAATTTTTTCCCTTACATTTTATCAGTTCAATTATAGAAATTTAGACTTGAAGGCTTTCTAGTGTTAATTAATTCTTCTCTTATGATTATACACACACACACATCTCAGACCATGTCATAAACCAAACCACAGTGGAATTCTTGTGCGGTTTGGAGATATGTTTGCTCTTTGAGGCCTGAATACTGTACTGCCATCTGCTAAAGACTGACTGATTCTGTTGCCCTTTAGATTACAACTTGTACTGGGTTTTGGCACATGAATTGGGCCATTCCTTTGGACTTTCTCATTCTACTAACATCGGGGCTTTGATGTACCCCAACTACATCTACACTGGTGAAGTTTATCTGTCTCAGGATGACATCAGTGGCATCCAGGCCATCTATGGTAAGTGAAGCTGGGTGAACCAGACACATGCTTGTGAGTTATATGTGTGCTTCAAATATAGTGGCAATGACCTGGTCCTTGAAAGACTCTTCCTCATATATATATTTGGGTCAATGTAGTATGTAAAACTTCATTAACTTCAGGATCTTTGTTTATTTTTTAAGAGCCATCTAATAAACCACAGCTGGTCCCAGTGCCACAAATCCCACAGCCCTGTGATAACTGGGCTGTCTCTGACTGTCTGGCTGGAATCAGCTCTCTACACTCTGCTGAGTGTTGAACAGCCCAGAGTCCAGACAGGGAAGGCCTCCCTTTCTGTGTGTGAGTGTGATAACAGGATAACATTTGATGCTGTTACCAAAATTCGTGGGGAATTGCTCTTCTTCAAAGACAGGTACAAGTTATAATTAATCCTGACGTATGTTTATAATGATTATACATGTGTGCGTATTTTTTTTCTTTTCTTATTCTTCAGTATTATATTCATACATAATAATAAAAATCCATAAAATAAAAGCTCGCCTAAGTCCTACTCCCACCACCCTCCGTGACACAGATATATGTAGAGCTTGGCAGAGAGAAGGAATATGACTTTCCAAAGGCTGCACGTGGTCCACGACGGAGCAAAAGCTGGTCTGCCAACTCCGGACTGAAGCTCCTTTCCCTAGCACACTCTGCAATGGCAAATGTGATGGTGGGGTTGAGGACAAATTGCTCTCTGACTGTCTGGCTGGAATCAGCTCTCTACACTCTGCTGAGCGTTGAGCAGC
Source organism: Bos javanicus (assembly GCF_032452875.1). Taxonomy (NCBI): domain Eukaryota; kingdom Metazoa; phylum Chordata; class Mammalia; order Artiodactyla; family Bovidae; genus Bos; species Bos javanicus. The sequence goes on from NC_083882.1 coordinate 5,898,203, forward strand.
CCAGAGTCCAGACAGGGAAGGCCTCCCTTTCTGTCCATGTCGTCCTCCCATCCGCACAATGCCGCACTCCCTACCTGCCATCCGACAGATCCTCACTGTGCCCCGGAAGCCGTGAGGAGGAAAGAAAACAGTGTTTGAAGACCAGCCCCCAACCCCACCCCTCAGGCCCAACTCCCACCCTGCCTTCTGAGGAACTTGCTACTTTCCTCCCCAAAGCCTTACAGTCCTAGAACTCAGTCTACTGTGTGTGGATTCAGAATAGAATGATCTCACACCTGGCTTCCTCTTCTCATCAACACTGACTCACTGAGGGATAAGAGCATAGACAGTGTGATCCTCCCCCTCCAAATGAGAACTATCAGGGATTTTGAAAGAAGTCAACAGCTTTCTTTAAGCCTATAGAATGTTTGATGTTTTGCATTATCTTATGTTAGTATCTACATGAGATAAATGCAGGTCATCAGGAGGCTTAGTTATAAATCTAAATTACTTTTGTTTGTAAGTATCTGTACAGACATGGGAGGATCATTGATGAGAAAGAGATTTTTTCCTTTCCTCCCCTTCCTCCTCCTCTTACTGTTTTTTCTCCTCCTCCCCCTGTCTTTTTCTCTTCCTCTTCCTCCTCCTCTGCTGCTGATGCTTCTTTTTCTTCACTTTCCTCTTCTTCTGTTTTAATGGAAAGCTGCCAGAATGTCAAAACACCTCCGTTGTGAAAAAAAAAGTTCTATTTGGCAGGAAGAGTTCAGATGGGGTTGGACTAGGGTAATGAAATTTGGCATTCCCTGTGACCTTGAGCAGAGAAGGCAATGGCACCCCACTCCAGTACTCTTGCCTGGAGAATCCCAGGGATGGGGGAGCCTGGTGGGCTCCCGACTCTGGGGTTGCACATAGTCGGACACGACTGAAGCGACTTAGCTGCAGCAGCAGTGACCTTGAGGGAACCAAAACTTGGACAGGTCACTGATTTGCACAAGGTCCTTAGCCCCTTGGGAGGAGGTTGAAGCAGGGACTGACATGAGAATTAGGAAGCACATAGTTGGTCTGGAGGCAATCCCACGAGGCATGGCCGAGGAGTAAGGAACTGAGATAAGTGAGTAGAGACAACAGCGGTGTGCCAGTGAGCGGTTACAGCTCTGGCCAACAGAGGCCCAGTCCCACTGCAGACCCTTGAAGTCCTCACAGAGCGCCCTCCAGAGCTGTCCCACCAAAGGGCAGGGGAGCTGAGGTACCTCCCACCAACATTTCCCCTCGGTGGGTTGTTTGAGGAGGTCCTGAAGCCGTCACTAGACAGTGACTTGGCGGGCACCACACTGGCCCAGCCTGCTCCTGGGCTGGGGAAAGCTTGAGGCTGAGGGGGATGATGGGGACCACCTGTCAAAGCTGCACATCTGGTGGTGGGCCCAGGGATTTGGGCATCAGGAGGGTCTGCTCCAGAGACTGACAAGGAGGGTGCTTTCCACACATCAGCCTTTGTGGGATCCTTTTTCATTTCCCAAGGCTAGCTGGCTATGGGGCTTCCATTCTGTTTCTCTAGTTTTGGGAACACGTGTGTCAGCCCACATGGAAGTCTCTGCTGTGCTTTTACTCCAGTATCCACAACTGTGAAATGAACACAACCAAACTCCCAGCTTAAAGATCATAATAAAGAAGAATTTAGTCTGAGCAGCTGTTGCCTCTTACTAGCTTTAGACATCTCTAGCCTCCTGGGGTAGAGAAGGCAATGGCACCCCACTCCAGTACTCTTGCCTGGAAAATCCCATGGATGGAGGAGCCTGGTGGGCCACAGTCCATGGGGTCACTAAGAGTCGGACAAGACTCAGCGACTTCACTTTCACTTTTCACTTTCATGCACTGGAGAAGGCAATGGCAACCCACTCCTGTGTTCTTGCCTGGAGAATCCCAGGGACAGGAGAGCCTCGTGGGCTGCCGTCTACGGGGTCGCACAGAGTTGGACACGACTGAAGCGACTTAGCAGTAGCAGCAGCAGCAGCCTCCTGGGGTCAACCTGCCCTGGATTTCTCATCCACTTCCACGTAGGACTTTTGTAGACAGGGTGTAAGGCAGGTAAAGGACTTATGCTGGAAGTGGTTACTTTTGTGAATATTAGGCTTGTGTTTCAGAGATAAGAACAGATTGAGGGAAGTTAGATACAATCTGACTTGTTATTTTCTTTTAACATACACACAGATAGATGTCTTCCACAAAATAGTTGACCTAAAATTTATTCCTGACTTCTAGACAGTACTATTAAATGGAGTTGAGATTGCTTACAAAGTTGTTAAAAGAGATACATCTTATTTTTTAAAGGTAAAGCTTCTGAGTTTTTTGTCAATATTTTTGTGAGTTAGATTTTTCATTAGTTTTTTAGTTGAAAATTAAGGGGGTACTGGATACTTTTTAAGCTGTGAATTTCTCTTGAAAACTAAGAGTTTCACTTACCAAGTCTGTGACTCCATGATGGTGATTAAAATTCACGGAGTCTGTTTCTCAAAAGTTTTAGTTACATATTACATGACTGCAATCGTAACTTTTCTTACCGACTGATTGTGATACTAGAATGAGGAAGCTTTGCTCTCAGTGCAAACTGCAAATGTATTTTAACACATTCCACATTATTGGATGTATTCAATTATATATATTGTATATGTAATACATAAGTAAACTTGGTCTGGGTCAGTATACACAAATATATCAATATAAATATTGATTATGTTAATAATATATAAAATGAAAACCTGGCTGGGTCAGTATCTATATATTTATATGTATAGATAGATAAAGATCTCTAAATCAATATATAGACATACAGACATAGATATAGATACTGACTCAGACAAAATTTATATATATATTTATAATTTATTATATGTATATGTATTCCATTTCTTGTAAATGTGGCCTGAGTCAATATATATCTTTATATATAAGTGTGGAGACTTGTCTTGGGTAAGTATATGTATTTAGGTATTTTTATCTATTTGTGTAAAAAAAACAAACAATAAAAATATAGAGAGAATGAGAGAGGAAAAGAAAGTGAGAGAGAGTGAAACCAACTCAGGACACATTTACAAAAAACATTAATAGAATACATACCTAATTCAACTATTCCAAATCCTGAAACATGATGCTGTGAAAGTGCTGCACTCAATATGCCAGCAAATTTGGAAAACTCAGCAGTGGCCACAGGACCGGAAAAGGTCAGTTTTCATTCCAATCCCAAAGAAAGGCAATGCCAAAGAATGCTCAAACTACCGCACAATTGCACTCATCTGACACACTAGTAAAGTAATGCTCAAAATTCTCCAAGCCAGGCTTCAGCAATATGTGAACCGTGAACTTCCTGATGTTCAAGCTGGTTTTAGAAAAGGCAGAGGAACCAGAGATCAAATTGCCAACATCCGCTGGATTATAGAAAAAGCAAGAGAGTTCCAGAAAAACATCTACTTTTGCTTTATTGACTATGCCAAAGCCTTTGACTGTGTGGATCACAATAAACTGTGGAAAATTCTGAAAGAGATGGGAATACCAGACCACCTGATCTGCCTCTTGAGAAATCTGTATGCAGGTCAGGAAGCAGCAGTTAGAACTGGACATGGAACAACAGACTGGTTCCAAATAGGAAAAGGAGTACGTCAAGGCTGTATATTGTCACCCTGTTTATTTAACTTATATGCAGAGTACATCATGAGAAACGCTGGACTGGAAGAAACACAAGCTGGAATCAAGATTGCTGGGAGAAATATCAATAACCTCAGATATGCAGATGACACCACCCTTATGGCAGAAAGTGAAGAGGAACTCAAAAGCCTCTTGATGAAAGTGAAAGTGGAGAGTGAAAAAGTTGGCTTAAAGCTCAACATTCAGAAAACGAAGATCATGGCATCCGGTCCCACCAGTTCATGGGAAATAGATGGGGAAACAGTGGAAACAGTGTCAGACTTTATTTTTCTGGGCTCCAAAATCACTGCAGATGGTGACTGCAGCCATGAAATTAAAAGACGCTTACTCCTTGGAAGGAAGGTTATGACCAACCTAGATAGCATATTCAAAAGCAGAAACATTACTTTGCCAACAAAGGTTCGTCTAGTCAAGGCTATGGTTTTTCCTGTGGTCATGTATGGATGTGAGAGTTGGACTGTGAAGAAGGCTGAGCACCGAAGAATTGATGCTTTTGAACTGTGGTGTTGGAGAAGACTCTGAGAGTCCCTTGGACTGCAAGGAGATCCAACCAGTCCATTCTGAAGGAGATCAGCCCTGGGATTTCTTTGGAAGGCATGATGCTAAAGCTGAAACTCCAGTACTTTGGCCACCTCATGCGAAGAGTTGACTCATTGGAAAAGACTCTGATGCTGGGAGGGATTGGGGGCAGGAGGAGAAGGGGACGACAGAGGATGAGATGGCTGGATGGCATCACTGACTTGATGGACGAGAGTCTGAGTGAACTCTGGGAGTTGCTGATGGACAGGGAGGCCTGGCGTGCTGTGATTCGTGGGGTCGCAAAGAGTTGGACACGACTGAGCAACTGATCTGATCTGATCTACCTAGATTATATGTATCAATATCTCTAATTCTATATTTATCTACCAACGTATGTCAAGTTTCCATATCTATAGGAATATCTAAATACTACTAAATTTATTAATATATCAATTCAGGCCACACTTATAGGAAGTGGTATATATACATATACGTATACACACACACACACACATACACACACACACACATATATATATATATGGAAATTTGGTCTGGGTCCGTATACATATCTATAGATATGTATGCAGATTTCTCTATATAGATATAGATGTCACATTTATAAGAAATGGAACACAAATACTTGTTCTTTGGTGTTCTGAGTGAGTCCATAAATATGCATCACCATCTTAAGGGAGGTGTAGAGTGAGTCCCCCACCCACTGCCCACATGATAGATCTACATGTGGTCTACATGAAATGATGGACAAAATGTTTGGATTTTGCCATATCCAGTCATTCTAATGACCAACTCTGTGTTCATTACGATAATGTTAAGCTCTTCAAAAACATTCAGGAATTTGGCTTTTACATGTACAAAATATAAAGACACTTTGACATGAATGATTTAATTAGTTTAAGGAAAGAATCTTGGAAAATATAAATTTAAAGTATATATCTTGAAAATAAGGATTTATATAGATGAAATTTTTGTGAGGTGGTAATGTGTATTTGAGCAGGGATACTCTGCCTCCATGATTTAAGATAAATTACTATTCTGGGGTAACTAAATGAACAAATACTGAGTTTTTCGCCTGGACCCAGCTGAGTCAAGAGGTGAGGTGCCTTCCAATCAGATGCAGAAGTGTACATTACCTGCCCACATCTGCAAGACCACTTGTGCCGACCCACACTGCCTGTGCAGCTGGAGAAGTAAGCCAGTCACACTAGGGATGGATGCTCCACTCAAGTGCACCTCACTTTGGATAAAGCCCTCCATTGATTTCTCATGAAGTGAACATCTGGGGGAAACCCTGGCTACTGGCTTCTGGCGTGCGTGCTCAGTTGTGTCCAACAACTCTTTGCAACCCCATGGACGACAGCCCACCAGGATCCTCCGTCATGTAATTTCCCAAGCAAGAATACTGGAGTGGGTTGTTATTTCCTACCCCAGGGGATCTTCCCAACCCAGGGATCGAACCAATATCTCTTGCATTTGCAGGTGGATTCTTTACAATTGAGCCGAATCTGTCTTCCAGAATCCCAGGCAAATTGCTTTCATAGCCAAATTTTTAACTGACAGGCAGTAAATTCCAACTCTTTAAGGGAGATCAGATGCTGCCCAGTTACCCTAAGGACATCTACAGCTCCTTTGGCTTCTCTGGAAGGGTGAGGTAAATCAATGCTGCTGTCCATGAGGAGGAAATTGGAAAGATGCACTTTTTTGTTGACATAAGTATGGGAGGTAAAGAGAGACCCTTGGAGATCTTAGCACATCAAATCCCTCCTTAGTGGAAAGAAAGTTGCCTTTTAAAATAAACCACCACAATATTGTAAAGTAATTAGCCTCCAATTAAAATTAAAAAAATAAATAAAATTACTCTAAAACTGGGATAAATCTCCATCCTCTTCTGTGAATGGACGCAGCCAAGCTGAGTGTCATTTAGTCCCCTGCCTGTTGTCATCACACCACACCTGTCCTTGAAGGCAATGGACTTGCAGGATTGAGTTCCAGAGATTTTTTAAAGGGTTGGAGCCTGAGATAAAATTTGAATCAGATTTTTTTAGAACTGATGCCTCTTTAGGTATGGTCTAGGCTGTCTCAGTCTCCTATAATCCTGTTAAAACAGGACACTTTTCAGTCAAAATTCCCTATTATTTTATACCAATGATGAACCTACCCACAGTTGTTTTAAGCAGCCATTGGATTTCAGCACAGTGGACATAAAGGTAGCACCTACCTCTCAGATTTGTTGTGAAGATGAAATGAATCAAGTGTTCAAAGCACTTAGAACAGTGATTGGCACCTGGAAAGTTCTTTGTGAAGGCTAAGTGTTATTTGTTATTATATTAATCACACATTCTGATATTTTTAATCTATTTTTTATCAGTTCATGGATGCAGATTATCCCAAAGAGATAACTCAAGATAACTCATATCCCTGGGATTGGCAAAAAGTTCATACTGTTTTCTCCATTTTTTACTGTAGAAATAGCATATGGGCTATTACTTAGATATGAAAGTAAATTGCATTCATGAAAACTTGTATTTTTTTAGGAGTTCATGTGGAACATCATTATTCATCTAATATGATCATTATCTTTCATTTTATTTCCAAGATTTTTCTACTTCTTTTATGGAAAAGAGAAGTACAAACCTGATCCTAAAACTAAGCAAGTTTCTGTCCTCCTGAATACTAACAGCTGGTTCAACTGCAGAAGTAACTGATTGATGTCTCTGATTGATTGATTGATTCTCACAAAGGAGATGGAAGAACTATTTCTAACTCACCCAAGGAAGGTGAGTTTTCTGAGAAACCAGATATTTCAGTATTTTATTTGAATCTCTAGGTAATAACAAGGCGGCTGCTGCTGCTGCTAAGTCGCTTCAGTCGTGTCCGACTCTGTGCGACCCCATAGACGGCAGCCCACCAGGCTCCCCGTCCCTGGGATTCTCCAGGCAAGAACACTGGAGTGGGTTGCCATTTCCTTCTCCAATGCATGAAAGTGAAAAGTAAAAGTGAAGTCGCTCAGTCGTGTCCGACCCTCAGCGACCCCATGGACTGCAGCCTTCCAGGCTCCTCCATCCATGGGATCCTCCAGGCAAGAGCACAGACACATAAACACAACCTTGTTTAACCTCAGTCTGGACATATTCCATGTTGACTAGATCACACTGCTTTGTGAACTTATACAACTTAATTTTAATTGAGTGGTGAGCACGTCAAGGTCATAGTTTATCTTTAGGTTTTCACAGAGCAAAACTCTTTACCAATATTCTATGATAGTTCAGTAATTACATTTCTCATAGTAACTACATTCTCAAATATTATGTCTCTGCACCTGCATGCCCAGTCACTTCAGTCATGTCTAACTCTTTTCAACCCCATGGACTACAGACTGCCAGGCTCCTCTTCCACAGAATTCTCCAGGCAAGAATACTGGAGTGGGTTGCCATGCCCTCCTCCAAGGGATCTTTCTAACACAGGGATTGAACCCGCATCTCCTGCGTCTCCTGCATTACAGGAAGATTCTTTACTGCTAAGCGACCGGGAAGCCCAAGAACCAAGTAGGTGCTCAATAAAACACTTTAATAAATGTATGCAGAATTGATGCTGGATGCCAGCAAAACTTGGAAGTCAATAACAAAGTGTGTAGTCAGTTTGACCAACTATGAAAGGACTCCTCTCTCTGTCCTTCCTGCCAAGATACTAGAAAATTAGACACGGCAGCAACCCCAGAAATTGTTAGAAGCTGAGAGAAAATTTCTGAGTGGTCCGTCATGGGAGGATCCACTGATGAGAATGAGAAACAAGAGCCACTGGGTACAGACTTTTATCACCAAACACCATGTTCTGAGTTGCTTGCATTCCGTCCCAGTTCCTAAATTGGAGAAGAGAATGAGCCAGGACCCAGGTTTAACTCATCTGAAGAGGCCGGGGAAGCTACAGTTCATGGAAACATGAAATCACAGGAGGAATATGTACTTGGAATGCATATGTATGACAAAGGACTTTCATCTAGAATATGTTAAAAGGGCCCTACCAACTGTTAATAAAATGACAAATAATCCACTTAAAAATATACAGAGGTCTTAGATGTTTTTTGCAAAGAAAGACATATGAATGATCAATAAACACATGAAAAATGTACTTACCATCAGTTATCAAGAAAAAAAAAATTCTCGTAAGGTGCTATATAAAGCCACTAAGTGAAAGTCGCTAGTCATGCCTGACCCTTTGCGACCCCATGGACTGTAGCCTGCCAGGCTCCTCTGTCCATGGAATTTTTCAGGCCAGAATACTGGAGTGGGAAGCCATTCCCTTCTCTAGAGGATCTTCCCAACCCAGGGATCAAAACCAGGTCTCCCACATTGCAGGCAGATTCTTGACTGTCTGAGCCACCAGGGAAGCCCAAGAATACTGGAGTGGGTAGCTGACTGTAACCTGTTCTCTAGCCTGTAGGCTGCTCTGTCCATGGGATTCTCCAAGGCAAGAATACTGGAGTGGGTTGCCACGCCCTCCTCCAGGATAAAGCCACTAAAATAACTAATATTAGTAAGACTGACATCACCAAATGTTGATGAAAAGCCAAAATATCTACAACTCTCATACAACATAGAAATTGCTCACAAAATTAATTTATTGAACCTATGATCTTTTGCAAATATTTTCCCAAGCTCAATGAACACATAATATGCAAAAAGCTCTTTCAAGAATGTCCATAGAATTTTTATTCATGATAGCCCAAGTCTGAGTCACACTGCTGCTGCTGCTGCTGCTAAGTCGCTTCAGTCATGTCCGACTCTGTGCGACCCAATAGACGGCAGCCCACGAGGCTCCCCCGTCCCTGAGATTCTCCAGGCAAGAACACTGGAGTGGGTTGCCATTTCCTTCTCCAATGCAGGAAAGTGAAAAGTGAAAGCGAAGTCGCTGAGTCTTGTCCGACTCTTAGCGAGCCCATGGACTGCGGCCCACAGGCTCCTCCATCCATGGGATTTTCCAGTCTTGCAAGAGTACTGGAGTGGGGTGCCATTGCCTTCTCCGAGTCTGAGTCATACAATAGAATATTATATAAAACTGAAAGTGAATGACCCACTGCTACTACTGGCACACCTCATTTTATTGCACTTTGCAGATCCTGTGGTTTTTTGTTTTCCACAAAGTAAAGATTCATTAAAATCCTGAATCAAACAAGTCTATTTTCCAACAGAATTTGCTTACTTTGTGCTGCTATGTAACATTTTGGTAACTCTCAAACTATTTCAAACTTTTGAAGTATTGTTATATGTATTACAGTGGTCTGTGATCTTTGATGTTACTATTATAATTGTTTCGGGATACCATGAACCATACCTGAATAAGATGGCAAGTTTCATTGAAAAATGTTGTGTGTGTTCTGACTGCTCCAATAACCAGCTGTTCCCCACCTCCCCCTCTACACAGGCCTATTTCCTGAGAACAACAATATTGAAACTAGGCCAGTTAATCCTCAACGGCCCCTAAGTGTTCAACATGCAAGGCCCTCACTTCAAATAAAAAGCTAGAAATGATTCAGCTTAGTGAGGAAAGTACATCAAGAGCTGACTTAGATCACAAGGTAGGCCTTTTGTACCAAACAGCCAACCTGTGAATGCAAAAGAAGAGCTCTCGGAGGAAAATAAAAGTGCTACTCCGTGAACACACACATGATAAGAAAGCAAACCGGCTTTATTCTGCTCTCACCACACAGCACGTGTGGGGACAGTGTGGTCACTTTCCTACTAATTCTGGGAGTAACAGAAGGATGCCTACTATCGCTGATATTTGTCCTGGGACTCTGTCCAAAAATTAAGACAAGAAAAACAATGATGGATATAAAGATTAAAAGGGAAGAGTCCAAATTACCATTATTTTCAGATAATTAGATCATTTGCATAGAAAAGTCCAAAGGACCAAAACTCTTTAGGCAGAAATTTCAACATTTTCAAATATAACATAAACATATCAAAATTATTTATATTCCTATATACTCACAATAAAAAAAAACTAGGTAAAATGTAGAAAGTAAAAGACTAATGGTTACAATAAAATCTACAATCTATATAGGAAATAATCTAGCAAAAACAGACCTTAAATGTTTAAATAAAATTTTAAGAGTTGTTAGAGATACACAAGAAGCCCAAACACCATATTCATGAATGAATGACCTGATACTCTAAAGATAATCCTTTTCCCAAAATTAACTTATAAATACAATGAAACTTCAATGAACCAAACCGTATTATTTGGAAAACAAAAACTGATTTTGAAGCTTTTGTGAAGGAATAAATACAAACAAAGAGCTACAGATTTTAACAAAGCATAAAGATAGAATTGCACCAGACATTAAGATATCTCACAAAACCATTATAAAACTAACATAGGAGGAGAGATAACAGCTTATGGAGCCAGATATGAGTCAAGAAACATATCCTTGATATGATAGAGGAGGCATCACAATTTAGAAGGAAAACAAAGAGTAGTAAATAATGCTTGGAGAAAACTGGTATACTATATGGAGAAGATAAAGGTGGCTTCTCTCTCCCATTCAGCGTTCATGATTAATGCTCTTTACCATGTATTGGCTTGGCCAAAAAGTTCATTCTGGTTTTTGTAAGATGTTACAAAAAACCCAGACACACTTTTGGCCAACGAAAAGGTAAGTTTTCATTCCAATCCCAAAGAAAGGCAATGCCAAAGAATGCTCAAACTACTGCACAATTGCACTCATCTCACACACTAGTAAAGTAATGCTCAAAATTCTCCAAACCTGGCTTCAGCAATACGTGAACCGTGAACTTCCAGATGTTCAAGCTGGTTTTAGAAAAGGCAGAGGAACCAGAGATCAAATTGCCAACATCTGTTGGATCATGGAAAAAGCAAGAGAATTTCAGAAAAACATCTATTTCTGCTTTCTTGACTATGCCAAATCCTTTAACTGTGTGGTTCACAACAAACTGTGGAAAATTCTGAAAGAGATGGGAATACCAGACCACCTGACCTGCCTCTTGAAAAACCTGTTTGCAGGTCAGGAAGCAACAGTTAGAACTGGACATGGAACAACAGACTGGTTCCAAATAGGAAAAGGAGTACGTCAAGGCTGTATATTGTCACCCTACTTATTTAATTTATATGCAAAGTAAATCATGAGAAACACTGGGCAGGAGGAAGCACAAGCTGGAATAAAGATTGCTGGGAGAAATATCAATAACCTCAGATATGCAGATGATACCATCCTTATGGCAGAAAGTGAAGAGGAACTAAAAAGCCTCTTGATGAAAGTGAAAGAGGAGAGTGAAAAAGTTGGCTTAAAGCTCAACATTCAGAACACTAAGATTATGGCATCTGGTCCCATCACTTCATGGCAAATAGATGGGGAAACAGTGGAAACAGTGACAGACTTTATTTTTGGGGGCTCCAAAATCACTGCAGATGGTGACTGCAGCCATGAAATTAAAAGACACTTACTCCTTACAAGGAAAGTTATGACCAACCTAGACAGCATATTAAAAAGCAGAGACATTATTTTGTCAACAAAGGTCCTTTCTAGTCAAAGCTGTGGTTTTTCCAATGGTCGTGTATGGATGTGAGAGTTGGACTGTCAAGAAAGCTGAAGAATTGATGCTTTTGAACTGTGGTGTTGGAAAAGACTCTTGAGAGTCCCATGGACTGCAAGGAGATCCAACCAGTCCATCCTAAAGGAAATCAATCCTGGGTGTTCATTGGAAGGACTGATCCTGAAGCTGAAACTCCAATACTTTGGCCACCTCATGCAAAGAGCTGACTCATTGGAAAAGACCCTGATCTGGGAGGGATTGGGGGCAGGAGGAGAAGGGGACGACAGAGGATGAGATGGCTGGATGGCATCACCGACTCGATGGACACGGGTTCAGGTGGACTCCGGGAGTTGGTGATGGACTGGGAGGCCTGGTGTGCTGCGGTTTATGGGGTCGCAAAGAGTCGGACACAACTGAGCAACAGAACAGAACTGAACTGAACCTGCTGGCCACAAGGAAGGATTATATTGATACTTCCTATCCTACTTGCGGTAGGTGGAGCCACATCACTAGCTCCAGGCAATGACCTGTAAGTGGTGGTGACATGTGGCTCTTCTAGGATGGAACATTTAACTGCCTGCATCAAACCCTTCAGTGTCTTTTTCCATCCAACATAGCAACTGATAGAACTCAAAACTATGGCTCCTCTGGGAAACAGCGTTACGGCCACAAGCAGAGTCCCTCTGTCCAACCACGATGGTTGCATAGCATGAGTAAGAAGTAAACCTTTGTTGCTTTAAGAGACATTAAAGGATTCCGGGCTTACAATCACTGAATAATTTAACCCATCCTCTCTGGTATAAACCATGTATAAAATTAAACTTTGAATGGATTTAGGAATCTCAGTTTTCTTGCAGGTTCTTCTGAACCTCATTTCTGTTGATGGTAAGTAGTCATCAAATATTCAACTGTTATTTAGCAGACTTAAAAATTTTCCTTTTACCAGCAAATTGTGCAAACTGTCCAAAGCAAATTGTGACATGTGTGACAACCAGTGTGTCCATCAGTTCAGTTTAGTTCAGTCACTCAGTTATGTCCGACTCTCTGCTACCCTATGAATTGCAGCACGCCAGGCCTCCCTGTCCATCACCAACTCCCAGAGTTCACTCAAACTCATGTCCATCGAGTCGGTGATGCCATCCAGCCATCTCATCCTCTGTCGTCCCCTTTTCCATAGATGACCCTATAGTGGCCTTCTAAAGCTGCTCCCCACAACATCACATTAAAATGTTCCTCTGTTAATGGAGGCCAAAACTCTGTGCTTAGGGCGTCTGTGGGGTTTCGCATTCTCTGTTCTCACCTACAGCAAATTACACTGTATTAAGCCTTGGTGAGTCCCCAGCTGCCTTGTTCAACCGGCCTTGTTCAAACCTTCACTAAAGGAGATAATGGCCACCTGTGTTCACATTTGTTTCGGACTACTGATCTGATAGCTCAGTTGGTAAAGAATCCCCTGCAATACAGGAGACCCCAGTTCAGTTGCTGGGTCAGGAGGATCCCCTGGAGAATGGATAGGCTACCCAGTGCAGTATTCTTGGGCTTCCCTTGTGGCTCAGCTGGTAAAGAATCTGCCTGCAATGCAGGAGACCTGGGTTCAATCCCTGGGTTGGGAAGATCCCCTGGAGAAGGGAAAGGCTACCCAGTCCAGTATTCTGGCCTGGAGAATCCAATGGACTGTATAGTCTATGGGCTCAGAAAAAGTCAGATGACTGAGCAACTTTCACTTTCACTTCCACTTTTCACGGACCTGATCAAACAGCTCAGTGCCCAGATGGACTCTGCGTGCCCTCTAGTGGTTTTATATGCACATGACCACCGCTGGCTTGGCTAAGAGTGACAGGTCTGTCTTCCCTGACTTTTTTAGGCCTTGTTTGCTACTCTACACGGGCTTCCTTGATGGTTCAGGCTGTAAAGAATCCGCCTGCAATGAGAGACACCCAGGTTCAATTCCTGGGTTTGGGAAGATCGCCTGGGTAAGAGAGCAGCTACCCACTCTGGTATTCTTGCCTGGAGAATTCCATGGACAGAGGAACCTGATGGGCTACAGTCCCACGGGGACCCAAAGAGTCAGATAGGACTGAGCGACCAACACACACACACACTACACCACATAGCCTTGAAGCATTTGGTATTTTACACTCGGGACACACTATAGTCCTGGAAACTTGCTCTATATCTAATAACGATAATTAATCTTTAACATTAAGACATAAGAAAATATCTGGATAGAGACATATCAAGATGTTAACAGTGGTTAACAGTGGTTAACATCCCTTCCTTCTCCTGAGGAGGGAAGCTGAATGAGTGAGGGGCTGCATTTCATACTTCTGAGTGTTTTTTATGTTGTTTGTTTGCTTGTTTAAATAAGTGAGCACATGCTCCTGCATTACTTTTAAGTAAATGACTTTTAAGATAAGTCTTTGGAATAGCCCTTTATGGTTTATAGCCTGCTTTTGGTCTGCTACCTCCTTGGAACCCATGGCTATCCTGCGAAGCACTTTCCTGTTTAGCTATCAGAGAACTCTTACTATGCGACATGTGCAGGCACTTTCCAGGCAAATCCATGTTTAATCTTCACAACATTCCTACCATGTAGGTGTTATTGCCACCATTTTACATGGAAGGAAATTAAGGCATAGGGATATGAAGCGACTTGTCCAAGGTTCACAGCTGTAAGTGGCCAGAGGCATGAAATAGAAGCACAGAGATGAAGGAACCTGTCCAAGGTCAAGCAAGTGGAAGAAAGGGATCAAACCCGGGTCTCCAGACTTCCCCTCCCAATCAAAAGATAAACTGGCTCCCTGTGGGGTCCTGGCTTCACTTAGGCTTCCTCTGAAGTTCTGTCCTCACGTGCTAGGCAACCAGGCTTGCATAATTTAGAGAAAAGAAGGGTCAAAATATTCCTATGGGGACCTTCAGTTCAGTTCAGTTCAGTTGCTCAGTCGTGTCTGACTCTTTGCGACCCCATGAATCACAGCACGCCAGGCCTCCCTGTTCATCACCAACTCCCGGAGTCTACTCAAACCCATGTGCATCGAGTTGGTGATGCCATCCAACCATCTCATCCTCTGTTTTCTTCTCCTCCTGCCCCCAATCCCTCCCAGCATCAGGGTCTTTTTCAATGAGTCAACTCTTCGCATGAGGTGGCCAAAGTATTGGAGTTTCACCTTCAGCATCAGTCCTTCCAATGAACACCCAGGACTGATCTCCTTCAGGATGGACTGGTTGGATCTCCTTGCAGTCCGAGGGACTCTCAAGAGTCTTCTCCAACACCACGGTTCAAAAGCATCAATTCTTCGGCACTCAGCTTTCTTCACCATCCAACTCTCACATCCATACACGACCACTGGAGACCTTAGTGTCCCTTTAAACTAAAGAAGCTACTAAGGTGAAAGGCGACATTAGACCATGACTTTATTGAGCTTTATTGGAAACAGTTTGAAACCAAACAGTTATGAAACCAAAACAGAATTTCCAAATCTACTTACATTACAAGCTTGCTAGCTATGTGACCTTGGGTAATTCACTTAACCTCTCTGATCTTCAATTTCTATATTGCTTTAAAAACACATATAAATAGATTCACATGAAAGTGATGTTGCGAAAGGAACTGCTATAGCCCCTGATTTAGAATGGGTGTTTAGTAAGTACTCACATGATATATTCTTGGCCCTGGAAGTCAAAAGGGGGACCAGGGTGGGTGTAGGTCATCCTGGGGTCATAGGGCATTATCTTCTAAAGAACTGTAAAACCACAGGCAGACCCACAGGTTCTCAGCTACCCTCCTCTGTGCAGTCACCCTCCTCACACTCACCGGGCCCTCCCGTCTCTTCCCGTTGAGAGTTGCTGCTTGTGGTGAGCATGGTGACAGCCCCAGATATGTCCACACCTGAATCCCTGGACTTCTGTGAATACGCGAATCTACACGGTAAACGAGGTTTTACACGTGTGACAAAGGTTCAAGGCTTCGAGCTGGGGAGAGTATCAGGGGTTATCCACGTGGGCCCAATCTAATCACAGTAAGTCTCCTACGTACCATACCTTCAAGTTGCAAACTCTCAATGAAATGAACATAGGTTCACGTGTCCAATCACGTAAGTTAGTTCACGTGTCTGGTGTACAGTTTCACACGCATGCATCCTCTACAAGGGGCTGTGCTTCTGTGCACTGTTTTGCACAGCACTGAAGACCATACAGTACTGTGCCATCTTTATTTCAGGCCTAGGGCATCTGGACGCGAGCATAACAGCAGCATGACGCAGCTGGCACTGCTGTCCTTTCCAAGGTGCTGTGCTGAAGATTCAAAGATTTTATGTGTGTTTGCTGTTTTTCATGTACTATTTGTGTGAAAGTGTTATAAACCTATTACAGTACAGGACTATATCGCCGATTGTGTTAGTTGGGGATCTAGGCTAAGTCTTGCGGACTTATGAACAAAATGGAGTTGGGAATGAACTCTCGGAACAGAGCGTGTTCGTACGTAGGGGACTTGCTGCTGCAGAGAACTTCTCCCAGCTGCTGTCAGGGAAAGACGTTAAGGACAGAAGGGTTAGAGAGGAGTGAAGGGCTTGAAGACGGAGGATGGGGCCACAGCCGACGCGTCCAGGCTGCCTTGGGAAGCTGAAAGCAGCGAGGAACGTGATGCCCCCGGGAGCCCCTGGCAGGAGACAGAGCCGTGCTGACACCTGGATTTTAGCTCGGGGAGACCCGTGTCAGACTCCAGACTGCACAGCTGTAAGAGAACGCACGTCTCGTCTTAAGCTGTGGGCTGGCGGTGGGCTGTTGCAGCAGCCGCAGGAAACTCACACGTGGCCGGAGTGGAGAGTGGGTCTCCAGCGGGCGGGCGCGCATCCTCCTGAGAGTCCGGCTTTAAACGTGAGATGCCCGAACCAAGGCGTCTCTGCTGCTCAGCTGGGATTTAGTGGCCTCATTTGCCTGTTGCGTTCACTTTGCGACACCATAGACTGCAGCATAGCAGGCTTCCCTGTCCTTCACTATCTCACTGGAGCCTGCCCAAGTTCCTGTCCATAGAATCAGCGATGCCATCTAACCTCTGTTGGACTCTTGGATTGCAGCAGGCCAGGCCTCCCTGTCCATCACCAACTCCTAGAGTTTACCCAAACTCACGTCCATGGAGTCAGTGATGCCATCCAACCATCTCATCCTCTGTCATCCCCTTCTCCTCCTGCCCTCAATCTTTCCCAGCATCACGGTCTTTTCCAATGAGTCAGCTCTTCGCATGAGGTGGCCAAAGTATCGGAATTTCAGCTTCAGCATCAGTCCTTCCAATGAATATTCAGGGTTGATTTCCTTTAGGATTGACTGGTTTGATCTCCTTGCAGTCCAGGGAACTCTCAAGAGTCTTCCCCAACACCACAATTTGAAAGCATTGATTCTTCGGCGCTCACCCTTCTTTATGGTGTCACATCCGTACATGACTACTGGAAAAACCATAGCTACATGGACCTTTGTCGGCAAAGTGGTGTCTCTGCTTTTTACTACACTGGGTTTGTTATAGTTTTCCTTACAAGGAACAAACGTCTTTTAATTTTGTGACCAGGAAGGATCAAACCCATGCCCTCTGCAGTGGAAGCATGGAGTCTTAACTGCTGGAGCACTAGGGAAGCCCCCACTTATCTGTGTTTTTAATACAGACTCTGATATAGAGCTGAGACTGAGAATTATTGTCTTAATTTGAATCTTTCCTCACCGGGAGGACAAAGAGGAGATTACCAGGAAAGATAAATGGAAAGGAAAGTGTGAATCAGATTTCTGGACCTCAGTTTAGTTACCTTTAAAATGAGGATAATAGACCCTTCTTCCTTGGGTTATTATGAAGCTTAAGGGAGGCAATATGTAATAAACATCTAAGACTGACTCCTACAGAGTGAAGACAGTACACACATTCCGCTCACTTAATAGTAAAGGCTGCCAGCTTCATGCAGTGTTTAATACAGCTGGTTTGTGTGATCTTTAACTTAACCACTTATGTTCTATGTGAAGGGTGTGTAAGTTACACCCTGACTGCCCTGAGCTCTGGATGCTGAAGAAAGCTGGATGGAAATTACTTCATCACTCAGTGGCTTAACCTTGAAGCACTTCTCTTTCTGGAAACGTGCAGCTTTTCAACATTGCTGACTCAATTTACAGAATGAGCACAAGAAGAAGCATAACTTAATCACATTTGCAATGCAGAGAAGAGTGTGCTGGAGGGTTTACATGCGACTTTCAAATGCACTGTCTCATCCAACCTCCCTGAAGCCATGTGAGGGAGAAGTTAATGTCCCAGTTACATAGATGTGGAAGTTGAGGCCCAGAAGAACTTAGATGATTTGCTAAAAGTTACCTAAGTAGGAAGTGGCAGAACTGCGGATTGAACCCAGTTAGTGTTAGTATGATTTCATGTCTGATGCTCTTTACCTTCACCACCAATGATTCCAACAATCACCTGTTCATTTGGTCAGAGGGTACAGACATCTATGCTGATCATCACAGTTCAAAAATGCATGATGCAGGGAACATTTTTGCCTGTTCACAAACTATTCAAAGATCCATCCACTTCACTGGGTAAACTGCACTCGGCGTGTGCTCTTTCTTTTACTGGCTCATATTTCCTACTGGCAAACTCCTACTCAGCCTTGAAGACTCAGGCCTCCCTGAGCACCTCCAGGTAGCTTTCCCGACTACCTATGCCACCCCAGCTAGCCAGACACATTCTCCTCCTTTTTTCTTTTCTTTAAAGCTCAAGGGAAAACAAGCTGTATCTATGCAATCAGTTTCTTCTTGGGCCTAGAAACCAAAACAGCTATAAAACGACGACTTGCTACCTCTGGAGTGGAGCAGCACATTGGACGGTGAGACAAGGTTGCTGTCTACAGGGGGTGGCAGGATGGAGACAGGATGACCCTTCGCTGCCTTTCAGTGTCTCTGTCCAAAACTAAATTTCCAGTGTCTCCTTTGCTTGCTCTGAAACTCACAGGAAACAAAACCTTCATTAAAAAAATGTCAGTTTTTTTTTTTTTTTTCTAGTAAGAAATTGGCTTAAAAGGCAAACGGTCGCCAAGTTCACACTAGAGTGGAAGTGACTGATAGCTGGTCTTTTCCCAGAAGCAGATTTTCAGAGAGGGGAGGGCCTGAGAGAACTCTGTGTCCAGGAAGGGAGGCGCAGACACCATGGAGGCGAGTGTCAGTCACGCACAGAGAAAGGATTCACAAAGCAGAAGCCAGAGACCCTGACAACAAGCGTGGCCTTCTCCACCTCTGTACTGGGGCTGGACCTGTCATCTGGGATCCAGGTCCAAAATCCTGTTTCTTTTTTTTTTTTTCCTTTTATGTGTATATTTTTTTCTTTTTAATTTATTTTTTTTTATTGAAGGATAATTGCTTTACAGAATTTTGTCGTTTTCTGTCAAACCTCAATGTGAATCAGCCATAGGTATACAACACAACATTTACACAAACACTAGAGAACCGAGTTCACTAGAGTTTGGGATTCTTGTCTAAATCATTTCTCATTATGTTCAGGAGAAAGTACATTGCTAAACCTTATAAACAAGACAGTAAATCACAATAACTGAACACAGGGCGTTCTCATTTAGGGAGAAAAGGCTTTTTCACTGAAGACCTAATGCACAGAAAGCCACATCATGACTAAGTCATGTACCCAGGGAGGGTTAACATGGAGAACAGCTTGAACCACATGGAAAAAGTTAGAACATGGGGACAAGGACCGGATCCCACATCTCTGCACATCCACATTCTGCTTCCTCTGAGGACAAGCTCAAATTCTGCCTCCCTCAGGAAGCCTTCCCTGATTCTACCCACCCTGCACCTTCCACCAGACTCCCACAGTACTTCACCTGAACCACTGTTAACTTGTCTCCTGCCAGGAGCAGGCGCTCCACCCGTGGCAAAGGTCATGAGGAAGGAGGCTTGGCATACGCAAAGGCGGGGTCGAGCCTCAGGAGTCCCCCTGGAAATTCTCGAGCATCTACCCCCAAAACCAGAGTCTGCCTACTTTCTGCTTTGTGCTCTCACCTACACCTCTGACTTTACGGGGGGCTGTCCCCCACTACCTCTCTCTGAAAAAGAGTTAGCTTACAGCTCCAGTTACTAATTCCTGGGTGTGACAGTGTTTCAACCTACAAACTCCTTTGGAAGTCCTCTAGCCTGCCTGAATAGGTTTTTCCGGCCACATGTGATTGCTCAGAGCCTCCCAACTGTGAGAGGCAGGAGATGTTCTAAACTGTCTAAACACAGATTCCTTTGAGCAGTTAAAAGATTGATTAGAAATTGTATTGGTGAAGGGTTTTTCACTTGTTGGGCCAATGTTTGCTGCTAAGTTTCCATATCCCTTACCTGCTGTGTCCCTGGCAGTGTATTGATTAATATAACTGGTGTAAGTAGTAGCTTTAATGTTTGTAACCTTGGACCCTTGAGTTAATTCTTTTTCTTGTTATAGCCCACCACACCTTTGCCCTGTAGGAATGCAACTTTATCTAATGCTTTTGGAGGGTGGCGCCTGACTAATCACCTATAGAGAAAAATAAGTTTTCTGAAGAAAGGGTCTTAAAATGTTAACAGGCCTCCGGGCCAGAAGATGATGCAAATCACCTAAACTTTTGCATATGATAAGTTTGCAGGAAGAAAGCCTGGCTTACTGCATGACTCTACCCTTTCCCCCATTATCCTCTATGCATAACTTAAGGTATAAAAACTACTTTGGAAAATAAAATGCGGGCCTTGTTCACTGAAACTTGGTCTCCCCGTGTCGTTCTTTCTCTCACCTTCTGGCTGAATTATTCAGCCTCTTTTCTCCACTAAATTTTCTCACTGAGCTATCCTTATTTCACCACTTTTTATATCTTTAATTAACGCTTGATTGATCTCTTGTTTCCTGATCGCTGAAGCCGTCTCCCCTTCAAATTCCCTGGATCCACCGGGGCTGGACCCCGGCAAGTCTCTAATAACCCAGCACAGCACCTGGCGCACAGGAGGTGTCAGGAAATACTTCTTGAGTGAATGTGAGAATCTACCTCATAAACATTCATCTGCTCTCTAGATAGGTTCTAACCCAAGCCATGTTTCTTCAGCTTGTTTTAAAAGCTGTTAAAAGACTTCAGGAGGGAACTGAAGCACTTACCAAAGCCTCTCAAATAGAGATATTATTAACACATTAACACATGCTGTACATGTTGGCATATACATTTAAGCACAAGAACAGCCTGCCTTTACAGAATACAGTTGACCCTTGACCAACACAGGTTTAAACTGTAGGCCTACTCACACTTGGACTGTTTTCTTCTTTATCCCTCATTTTATTTATTGGGATATAATTGTTTTCCCACGGTGTGTTACTTTCTGCTGCACGGTGAGATGAATCAGCTGTATGTACACAAGTATCCCCTCCCTCTGGGAGCTCCCTCCCAGCCCACACCCCCATCCCCACTCCTCTAGGGCATCACAGAGCTGAGCTCAGCTCCCGCGCAGACAGCGGGTGCCCACCAGGCTTTTGATACATGGGAGTGTATGTATGTTGATCCTAGTCTCCCAGTTCACCCCACTGGATTTTCTCAATAATAAATACTAGAGTATGACAGGATTGAGCGTTAGTTGAATCTGCCGACATGGAAGTGAAGATACAGAGGAACTGAGTATACTGAGGGCTGACTATAAATTACATGCAGATTTTCGGTTGCACAGAAGGTCAGCACCCCAACCCACCCCCTTGGTAAGAGTCAACTGTATATATGTTGTGCTTAGTTGCTCAGTTGTATCCAACGCTTTGAGACCCCATGGGCTCATGAGGTCTTTGAGACAGTAGCCCACCAGGCTCCTCTGTCCATGGGATTCTCCAGGCAAGAATACTGGAGTGGGTTGCCATGCCCTCCTCCAGGGGATCTTCCCAACCGAGGGATCAAACCCAGGTCTCCCATGTTGCAGGCAGATTCTTTACCATCTGAGCTACCGGGGAAACCCAAGAATCCTGGAGTGGGTGGCCTAACCCTTCGCCAGGGGATCTTCCTGACCCAGGAATCAAAACAGGGTCTCCTGCATTGCAGGTGGATTTGTTACCAACTGAGAAACCAGGGAAGCCCCAACTGTTATATTAACATGTGTGAATGAATCTATTCAGAGCCCTTGTGTGGTAGCAGTGGATATGCACATAGAGTCAGAATTAGTGGGACTGAGGACCATGGTTTAAAAAGCAGGCCCAAGGGCCCCTGCCCAACATAGCTGCTGCAGAGCCACATTGTCTGGGAGTCCTCTCTGAGTCCTTTGGGCGTACACAAGGCATCCTGTGCCCCTTCTTCCTGTCTTCTCCATCCACACAGCCAAGGTCTCCCAGCTGCTGCAGGCCTGGACCTACAGCTCCATCTGGGCCAGCCAGGTGCTGGAGGGGAGACTAGAAAATAAGTCCTGATGAGTCAATCATAGCTGCCAGTTCAGCCTCTAAACACACACCCTACGATTGAATCCTGGCTCCTCCACAATGTTAGCATGTGTCTTATATGAGCCATCTCATATCTCTGGATTTGATTTTATCTGCAAAGTGCAGGTAGTAGTAGCATCCACCCTCCAACGCCTTGTGAGCATGGGCCAAGGTCATATACATATAGCACATAAATCTGGGATATAAAAAGTATTTAGCAAACGATCGTTATTATCATTGCCATCAGAACTGTTTTCTGTGTCTTTCCAAGGAAAATCCAGCTGTGGACTGGGGTTTTCTATTGCATTGATGCCAAAACCACATCTTCCAGAAACTACTCTAGGACCCCAGATGCATCCAACTTCGTCACAGTACACACAAGCACACATGCTCCTGACCTACAACAATGGAGGGGGGGGGGGGGTAAGTGCAGAGATTCTCCAGTTAGACTCCTTAGTCCCAAGACACCTACCACTAATCAAACAATATTCTACTGTTTAAGTAACACAGCCTCAGCCTCTGACATATCCAGAAATGCTGTTTATTAACTTCAGAATTAGTCTCCTATTCCTTTTCCTCGACAATTTTGCAAAAGTAAATATGTAAAAGCCCCAAAAGCAGAGTAGCAAGTTGTACTTTTTTCCATTGAAAGACTCCCCCATTTGAGGGTACTCGATCACATTATAACATTGCAGAACTGTCAGAGTGTAATTAGCCTGCATTGCTTCACGTTCCTGGTGGGGCAATTGTTTAAGACACAGCTTTATAAGGGACCAGATGAAACAGTGAGAGACCTGTGATGCTGTGACCTTCAGGGTACCCAGCAGGGGAAGGGGCAGAAGGCAGGCCGGGAGAGGTCTTCCTTGAAGACAAGGAAGGCCATGTTCAGCCTGAAGATGCTCCCACTTCTGCTCTTACTCCACGTGCAGCTTTCCAGGGCCTTTCCAGTATCTTTTGCATCCCTAGAAGAGAAAAACAGAAACATTGTTCAGGTAACTCAACTATCATTTAGGTGGGTGGTTGATTTGCTGGTGATGAGAAAATTGTTTGGGTTATCTTCTGTTTTTAGTTGAAACCGCCTGAAGGAATTATGTGAATGATTTGCTTGAGGCTGAACATCTTGTTTCAATGATTAGGAGAGTTCCAAACAGGGCTCTCCGAAAGCCGGGCGTGCAAACACGCTGGACTCTTCAAACCCTCGGAAAACACGGCTGCCAAGCTGCTCCAGCAGGGAAAACCTTTTAGAAGGAATGGTTTTAATTATAAAATGATTTTCTTTTTCACTTACCTAAGACTTCCTTTCTAGAATGTCTGCAATGCAGTTACTACATGATTGGTGCTTTCTGTATGAACTTGTTTGTGCAGCCAAATATCTCAGGTGTACAAGAGAGTGTGAGGATGGGAAACTATAAGAAACCAGAAATCAGTTCATTATGTGGTCTTATTTCCTAAAATCAGACTATGGGGCTGTTTATAAACTCTGGGAAGCATTGTAAAAAACAAAACGGATAGCTTTTTCCCCATTGTTTAACAGTATGAAAGGCCAAGTCTTTAAAGAAAAACAAAGGAATGCTGTCAGAAATTTGTCATGCACAATTTTCTCAGCATTACAGTTTTAGAAAAGCATTTTTTTCTTGTTGATTATTTTTGTTTGACTTAAAAAAATACTTCTTACCATGATACAGTAACCCATGGCTGATAGCCAGAAGTGATTAAGTACTTATTCTGCACAGGGTGTCCTGCTCAGCATTTCTCAAATATTGTCTCATTTCATCCTACAGCAACCCTGTGATGACAGATTATTAATTCCACTTTAGAGATAAAAGTGAATCTTAAATTATCTAAGTGATGTGTCCAGGACACACAATTAATCCGTGACAGAGCTAAGTTTTTAACCCAAAGCTATCTGATCTCAAAGCCTGTGTGAACACAAAATTGCTGTGTCCTGTGTCACTTGCAAAGTGCCACTTAAGGATGCTTAAGGTGAAAGAAAGAAGTCTCATAATTGGCTCATTAACAACCTTCAGAACCTGTACTTAATGAGTTTCTGGCCCCTCTTAAAGAGTTACTGTGGTGAATAAAAGGCTAATGAGAGTGATGCTGCTGCTACTCCAAAACATGTTTGGCGTTCTTCTCTTAAAATTCTCAGTTCTCATTTGGGAAGCAACATGGTGAACTGGGACCCGATTATCATCTTGGCAAGTTCCTTATTTTTTTGCATCTTTATGTCAGTGTGAATGATTAACCCTCCTCTACAATAGTGAAAAGAGGATTAAAAAAGAGAATCTGCGTTGCTGCAACTAATACTTCAAGAAGTCAATAAATGCTTATGCTGTTTTGTTTTGTTTGCTTTTTAATAAAAATAAGAAGGCAGTCTCCTAACTGTATACTAGCATTTTGCTTGAGATTGCTTGAGATGTCTATCTTACCCTTCATGAAATACCTATTTTTATGAATAATAGTAACTGTAGCACTGAAGGGATAAACTGTTCTTTCCAGTAGGCCCTTTTCTCTCAAAGTCAACCAACAAATTTGTGCTTTTATTTTTGTGGCGATCAAGTTATTAGCCCTGTAATAACTTAAAAAGGGATGCAAAACCCCAGAGAACTGAAGGCAATTTCACAGCAAATCCCTTATGTTTGTCTTTTTCCAGAATTACCTAGAGAAGTTCTACCAATTGCCAAGGTTCAAATATAAGTCTGAAAGGAAGAGCAAAACTAATGTGATTGTCGAGACACTTAAAAGAATGCAGCAATTCTTCGGGCTGAACGTGACAGGGAAGCCAAATGAGGAAACCCTGGAGATGATGAGAAAGCCTCGCTGTGGAGTGCCCGACTCGGGCAGCTTTATGAGAACCCCAGGAAACCCCAAGTGGGAAAAAACTAAGCTGACCTACAGGTGATATTTCTCGAGTTTCAGAGTTTATTCCCTGAGCCAGTGTTCACTGAACTCTTACTGTGTTAGACACTGATACAGAACTTGGACTCCACTAGAGACAAGTAAATATTCCTGTTCTTACACAGTTTACATTCTAGTGAATGAATGAGAGGATGAAGTGGAGAAGATCCCATGGGTTCTTATCAATCCAAAGCCTGCCATTTTGGTCTCCTTTCTCTAACAGTCTAAAGAAAACTATGGCAAAGTTAGGCTGTCTGTCCAAGAACTCATGTAAGTGGTTTGTGGTTTAGTCACTAGGTTATGTCTGACTGTTTATGACCCCGTGGACTGTAGCCCACCAGGCTCCTCTGCCCATGGGACTTCCCAGGCAAGAATACTGGAGTGGGTTGCCATTTCCTTCTCCAGGGGATCTTCCCCACCCAGGGATCAAATCTGAGTCTCCAGCATTTACAGGCAGTCTCCTGAATTGCATGCAGGTGAATTCTTTACTACTGAGCCACCAGGGACCCCCCCCCACCTCCTCCAAAAGACTTAATCATTGCTGGAGATAATCTAGCCTCACTTTTCATCCATTTTGAAGATAGTAACAGTAATAATGATACACTATATTTATTGAAGACTACTATTTGCCAAGTAGTGAACTAAATGCTTTATATATATTTACTCTCACAAAAACCTTATGAGAGGGTTTTATTTTATTTTATTTTACCATCCTCATTTTATGAATAAGGAAGTGAAGTTTAAAGACATGTAGTAACTTGTCCAGAACCCAGGTCTGTCTTCAACCCTAAGTCCTTCACCCACTCCTTACACACTGTTCAGTGGTAGCATGTTATACGTGCAACAAACTCCAAACTAGAGCAATTTAATCTACCGAGGGACTGCTGTTCTAAAGACTAATGTGCCTTCTCATTTTGAAGGATTGTGAACTATACCCCGAACTTGACAGAGACGGATGTGGAAGCAATTATTGAGGAAGCCTTTAAAGTCTGGAGTAAAGTGTCACCCTTGACCTTCAACAGGACCTTGGACGAAGAAGCAGACATCCAGATTTCTTTTGCCCAAAGAGGTGGGCTCAAAGAACTCAGGCTCAATGTTGCTTTCTCTGGCTAAACTGAAAAGTGGCTAATACCTAATACAAATTGTTTTATTTCAGATCATGGGGACAATTCCCCATTTGATGGACCCGATGGAATTCTTGCTCATGCCTTTCAGCCAGGCCCTGGTATTGGAGGAGATGTTCATTTTGATGCAGAAGAAACATGGACCAAAACCTCTGAAAGTAAGTTAACCAAGGTTATGTCCACATGTAGCTTCTAACTGAACTTTCCCATATTAGAATTTGCACGTCTACATGCATACACACACGCACACACACACACACACACACACACACACACATTATTCTTATTACCTCAAGATACTAAGCTAATTTAGGTTGAGAAAAAATCTTAAAAGCTAAATCCTGACCTTGTTTCCTAAGGCAGGAGTCAAAACAACAAATCATGGCTAAGTCCTTCCTGTTCGTATTTGTATAAATGAAGTTTTATTGGGACAGGGCCACATACTCTTCTTTTTATGTATCATCTATGACAACTTTCATACCACAATATCAGAGCTTATGGCTCACGAAATCTAAAATATTTACTATCTGGACTCTCATTAAAGAAAGTCTGCTTACCACTGATTTAGGGCGTATCTTTATTTTAATATTGTGAAATTTTATGATGTTTGAAAAGATTTCTACTTTTGGAAATTCAGAAATAATAAGGTTTATTTAGAAAACTGTCCGACTTAGGAAAGAGCAGCCATCTAGATATTCTTGTTTATCTAGTCATTTCATCTTAATAGAGCTATTTTTTCAAAGATATGTTCCCATATAGCAAACTACCCCTTTCAGGAGAAGACTCAGGGTAAGAATAAGATCACCTGAAGGGAATAACTGAGTGGTGCTTTAAAAGGTTATAGGGTAACAAGAGGCCATGGGACACTTTTTTGAAAATAATAAGAAAGGAACATTTTATCTTCGCTTGGGACCTGTTCCTCCCACCATTTCCTCAACATCAATGATCTAAGTATTTATTCTATGTAAATCCCTGTGCTTGGAGCTGTGTGTTCACAGCTTTGTGTGTTCACAAAGATAATAAACTCTCCCCATGACTTCGGATTCTTGTTGCCCTTCCCACCAGGTCAGATGGTCACTACCGCTCACCTGATCCAGAATCCCACCTGGACTGTTCACCTCTGGTCTCTGTCCCTCTAATTCTCCCCAACACTTCAAGGAGTTTTGTTCTTGGAAAGCTCATGTCCACATTTGGAAAGCCTGGTATTTACATTTTCTAGGCCAAGTATGTCCACTTGACACTGAAAGCTCTTGGGGATCGTCCAACATCATCTTTCGTGGCTTGTCTTCGCATTTCACACAGAGCAGCCACACTGCAATTCACTGCTCCCAGATGACAGCATCTGCTTTCCAACCGTCCTACATTGGCTCACGTTGCTTCCTTTTCCTGAAATGCCCTTGCCCACGCCCAAAGCCCCACCTTTCAAAATCTCTCTTTTTCCATACTATGTCAATTGGTATGGAAACACCCCATTTTGTCTTCTTCTCAGAATCCTAGTAGCCTTTGTTTTGTCTTCTCTGACTTCCCTCCTCACTATTCTGCACATTCAAGTTGTTTGCACGTGTCTCCCCGGCTAGTCTATGCATCATGATAAATCCTCCAGAGCCCCTTGCCCAGTACTTCAGGCACTCAAAGATGTTTTTTGAAGCATTCATGAATGCAAGGTGGAAGGATGTGATGATCAAGAAAGTAAGTCGTAGAGCATGGGTAGAATATTCAAGGCTAATTATCATCAGGAAGTGTTGAACACTGGAAAGAGCACAGGTCTTGCTATCATAACCGGGTTCAACCCCAGCTCTACCAGTTGTTAGTTGCAAGACAAATAACAAGGTTCCAAAATCTCTGGGCTTCAGTTGCTTTCCTGTAGAAGTATTTCTAATAATACTTCATAAGAACGTTGCTAAGATTAAATATTATTACAATGACTAGCATATAAGAAAGTGCTCTACAACTATGCTTTTTTTTTTTTTTTTTTTTAAGTAGGCAGTGTTAGAAAATGCCTGTGTGTTTGTGAGATGGCACGTAGACCAGCTGGAGGGAAGGGCTCACATCAGACATCCAGTCCTCAGACATCTGCCGGAGCCAAATGCAGTAGTCTTCGACTTGGCAAAGGAGCTTGGGCTTTGTTTGACAGGAAGTGCAGGCCTTGAAAGTTTTTCAGTTCCTAGTTACAAAAGGCACCGTACTCCTGGAAGTCAAAAGACAAGAGTAGGAACCAATAAGGGGCGGGGTTTGTCTCTTTCTGGTGGAAAATTCCCGATGCTTCCTGGAGAGCTCAGAATCAAGGAAGAGCTGGCGCTAGGCTCTGGGTGGTCAGGAAGCCAACGGGAGTCAACCCCGCACGGGAGGCCTGGCTGACCGGCTTCTTTTCCATGTGCCTCTTCACTTCGACTCGGCTTGTGGTGCTGTGGGTCTGGGAGGCTGGCGAGGAGCAGGTGTGGGGAGAGGACCTCTGAGAGTCTTGAGACTTGTGATGGCCTCGTCATCGTTTCCCTAAGCCTCAGGTCTGTCGATTATGAGAACTGGAAGAAAGGCAGTCCTCTTGTTTCTAAGACCTGATGAGGCGCTCATTACTCCTAATCACAACCTGTGAGTCCTATCTTGTTTCCTTCTAGCCTCTATTTCATCAGATAATGAAGAGGGAAGGGAGAAGTCAGGCAGTTTGGGCCTCAAAGCTGCGTTCCTTGAGATCCTATTCCCACCACCCTTCAATCCACTTCAACCCATTCACTGCACACGCTTGCATTTCAGATTACAACTTGTTTCCTGTTGCTGCTCATGAATTCGGCCATTCCTTGGGGCTGGCTCACTCCTCTGATCCTGGGGCCTTGATGTATCCCAATTACGCTTTCATTGACCCCAGCAGCTTCTCACTGCATCAAGATGACATCAATGGCATTCAGGCCATCTATGGTAAGGTCGTCTGAAGTACATGGTGACGCCTGGGCACGTCAGGGATGCTCACTGCAGTCTGCTATGATGATGGATGTTGGAGGGCACCTGGGAGCCCATCAGGAGAATAAACAGGGAAAATGTGGTAGATGCAGGCCATACAGTAATGTGCAGCCCTGAAAAACTCTGAATCAGGTGGACACCGATAAGTCTTTTGGAGAAGGAAATGGCAACCCACTCCAGTATTCTTGCCTGGAGAGTTCCATGGATAGAGCCTGGTAGGCTACAGTCCATGGGGTCTCAAAGAGTCGGACATGACTGAGCGACTTCACTTTCTTTCTATAGTTCCTTTTGAAGAAGGAAATGGCAACCCACTCCAGTGTTCTTGCCTGGAGAGTTGCATGGACAGAGGGGCCTGGTAGACTGTAGTCTATGGGGTTGCAAAGAGTCGGACACGACTAAACAACTAACACACACAGATGTGTCTTTAAAACATTGTGATTCCTGGATAAGAAACAGAATGATACATATTACACAGTGTGCAAATTATGCAATATGTTGAATCCACACAAATTAAGAATGCATACAGACAAAGCAAAGCATTTTCAAGAAACATGCTAACAAACATATATTTACATATATATACATGTTGAACATATCAAGATAGTTGTCTGTGACAGAAAGAAGGAAGTGGGATGGAGTATGAAGAGAGAGAAATGTTTTTTAAAGCTGAGACTGACACTTTTCAGGGAGGGATATAGAGGCCTTTGGCTCTGTCTAAGTGTGGTCTGGACCATTCCATCTCTCCTTCCTCTTGCCCTCCTGCCCCCTAGTAGCTGTAGGAACAAGAAGCCAGAGAAAGGTTTGCAGCTCTTTCTATCTCTAAAAAAAAAAATTAAAGTGTTGATGGGACAGGAGTGTTGTGGAGTCACATTGGGTAAAACATTCTCCCTTTCTGGTAAGACAGCAGTATCAAAACCAAGCAGGCTAGGGTCCCACAACTATGAATGTTTTTCATGACAGTAGAATTTTCAGGAACAATGAGACCTAGTCTAACTGCCCCTACTTCCCAATTCCTTTTCCTCTGAAAACACCTCCTTTTCTCACTCACCCATATTTTAACTGCTTGCAACCTTTTGTTCTGCAATGAGAAAATACATTACAATTTAAATATTTATAGGAAAGATATTTCTAAAATTGGACTTAGATTTATGCTGTTTGGCAGAAGACTGATGGATAAGAGCTTCTTGAAGGGGGATTTTTGTGGGAAACGAGAAAGTAGATATTGAGTGACTAAACATGCAGAAAGAGGAACCAAGAAGGGAAAGAAACGTGGGATTCTGATTTTAAATTGGCAGAGGGGAAGGGGAAGAATTCACACTTCTTTGCTTCACAACTTAACCTGGAACTGTCCTTAAAGTCACAACTATTCTTTTGTTTATTTTTTATCTAATTCTTCGGGTGTGCTGGGTTTCTGTTGCTGCCCAGGTTTTCTCCAGTTGCGGCCAGAGGTGGCCTCTCTTCGCTGCGGTACACAGACTTCTCACTGCAGTGGCTTCTCCCGTCGCGGGGTACAATCTCCAGGGTGCTCAGGCTGCAGTGGTCACGGTCCGTGGGCTCTCTACTGGTGGTTCCCGGACTCTAGAGTGTGGCAGACGGGCTTAACTGCTCTGTGGCATGAGAGACCTTCCCAGATCAGGGATCAGACCCATGTCTCCTGCATTGGCAGGCGGACTCTTTACCAACTGAGCCATCAAGTTGAGCCTGTTTAATTTTTTAATTATAAAAAAAGACTTTTAAGAGAGCCTTAAAAGACTTTTAATGTGTGAAGGCAATGGCAACCCACTCCAGTACTCTTGCCTGGACAATCCCATGGATGGAGGAGCCTGGTAGGCTGTGGTCCATGGGGTCTCGAAGAGTCTGACACGACTGAGCGACTTCACTTTCACGCATTGGAGAAGGAAATGGCAACCCACTCCAGTGTTCTTGCCTGGAGAATCCCAGGGACGGTGGAGCCTGGTGGGCTGCCATCTATGGGATCGCACAGAGTCAGACACGACTGAAGCGACCTAGCAGCAGCAGCAGTGTGTGATTGGAGAAGGAAATGGCAACCACTCCAGTATTCTTGCCTGGAGGATCCCAGTGACGGAAGAGCCTGGTGGGCTGCCGTCTAGAGTTGGACATGGCTGAAGCAACTTAGCAGCAGCAGCAATGTGTAACTACTTTAACACCTTGTAGGATGGCCAAATAGCATTTCTTTTCATATGAAGACCCTTCACTGACCTGAGATATATCGAATGTACACCCTGGGCTTATGTTTATAGAAAGTCTTTTTTAAATTTCAGGACCCTCAAGCAACCCTGTGCAACCTACTGGACCAACCACCCCCACTGCCTGCGACCCCAGACTGACGTTTGATGCTGTCACCACACTCCGTGGAGAAATACTCTTCTTCAAAGACAAGTATGAGAATGAAATATTCCTTCTTTTGACTTCTTTTACTGGCTAACTTGAAACTGTATTCTAATTAAGTCACATATTACACATTACTCAGCTTTTCCTTTGAAATCTATGCATGTGAATGTCATTGGAATTGATAGTGCTTTCTGGGTAACTTAAAACATCCTGGAAGAGAAAAAATAGTTAAAACATTTGTAAATATTCAGATGTTTCTGGAGATGTATACAAACATGGGCTCTAGCTGTTAGAAATTCTGTGGCTGGGTTTCCCCAAGACCAAAATAGTATTCGGTCCTACCCAAATTCAGTCAGGTGAATGGAACCAGTCACTTCGTAAGATGCGGGAAAAATCATCTGACTGAATTTTTCAATTTTCCATTGGCTATTTTGTGACTGTGTACCCACAGGCTGAGTGTGCTTGTATTCTAAATATCTTCATCATACTGTAGCACAGTAATGAAAGAGCCTAACAAAATAAGACTTGTCGGTGTGTGAGAACGGAGGTAATGTAAAACGCAATGGAGTAAGGCCCCTCCTGTCAGCTCCCCTGACACCTGCAGAGTTCTCACCAGATGGATGGCGTCACCACAAAGGACTGGGCATATGCTGGTCACCGAGCGGCCAGCGTCGCCTTCACTGGGTGTCATATCCTCTCAGCAGGCTTACAGGGCCAGTTCCAGCCCCAGACTTGCAGAAACCGCCTACGTAGACTGTCACGCGTGCTTCTCTCCTTGTGTTCCACTAGGTACGTCTGGAGGAAGCACCCTCGGCTACGAATGGCGGAATTCAATTTCATTTCTCTCTATTGGCCGTCCCTGCCAAACGGCATACAGGCTGCTTATGAGGATTTTGACAGGGACCTAATTTTCATATTCAAAGGTGACTGCCCGAGGTTTTCCTCTTCTTCTTGTTCCTGGTGGAGGGAAGGGCAGGACTCCTTTGTGCTCTTTCCCAGGTTCAAAGAGGTGAGTCAAGGAGAGAGTGTTAACGCTGGCTGCGTTTTTGTCGAGAGACCTGGGTTGGGTCCTCTGTCCACCACTAACTGCTGTGTGAACTTGAGCAGGTTGTACCCTCTTCAGGCATTAATCTCCTCATTTACAAAATGAGAACACTTCATTAGACCACCTTTAGCGTTCCTCCAGCCTTATCCCAGGTATAATTCTCTAAGATTCCCCCAAGGTTCTAGTTAAATCTCTGTATAGAAGTCACATGAGATAAGACATTCAAGTGTGGGACCCTGAATGCCAGGCTTAGAAGTTGGGAATATTTTACAGGTGTTGGGGAACCATGAAATCTATCATAGCCCAGTGATCTTAACTTGACCACCTTTTTCTTTTCAAGACTGTTTTTTCCATTTTTATTCCTATGATGAATGTATGCAAAGGTTAAGAAGTGATATACATTTTGTAGGAATGGAAAAACTTTATCTGACATACACCTGAATCGTTGACAGGCACCCAGTACTGGGCTCTGAGTGGCTATGATACTCAGCAAGGTTACCCCAAGCATATATCAAGCTATGGCTTCCCGAGCAGTGTCCAAGCAATTGATGCAGCTGTTTCCTACAGGAGAAAAACGTACTTCTTTGTAAACGACCAGTTCTGGAGGTAAGATTTTTTTCCATTAGAGATTGAAATCTATGTTTTTCACCCTGTCTAGAAACCATCGATGATCAGGTATCTGAAGGTTTAACACATCTAGATGGTCTCTGATAAGCATTCTTTTTCACAAGATGATTGATGTTGCTATGGCTTTTGAAATTTTCATAAAGTTAAGACGCCTGCCCAATGGTATTGAGCACTCTATATCCTGAAAAAGAGCTAACTTGAATAGAGCACTAAAGTGGGATCCAAAGAAAGAATTAGTCTAAGTCTCATTTATTCATGAAATTCTAAGAGTTAAATTCTACTACACTCAAGCAAATGTTATACAGAACTTGATTCCCAAGTTGAAATTATTATTTATATTTATTCAGATAGAGATGATGAATCAATTAAGTAAAAGCCTTAGAAACATAAGCTCTCCTTTTGAAAATAACACTGTACCAGCAATCAGATATCTGTCTTAGTACTAGTGATAGCAGTATATTTTATAAATAGGTAGGTACCCTTAGGTAGAGAAATTAACCATCATTAGTTTCAATAATAGGATATTGTGAAGAACTAATGAGAAGATATGTGTGAAGGCACTTTTTTAAAGTATATACAATTTAAAGAAAAAAAAATAAAGAAAATTGTTATCATTGTATATTGTATTGGTCTTAAAACATGGGATGATTTTTTTTTTCCTCATCAGCTATGATGACCAAAGTCAATCTATGGAACCAGGTTATCCCCAAAGCATAGCAAGTTTTTTTCCAGGAATAGAAAGTAGAGTTGATGCAGTTTTCCAGGAGAATTGTAAGTAGAAAATAAACTTAATAAATTTGTTTAATTTTTTAAAATAGTTCATTTGCATGTGATAGTTATAATAGGACTGGAATGGGGTTTTTTAATTGAAAATATCCAAGATCTTCTACAAGCTAATTCAATACATTATATCTTTTCTTTTATATAGCCTTGTTCCTTTTCTTCAGTGGACCAAGATATTATGCATTTGATTTTCATGCTCGTAGAGTTACTAGAGTCGACAGAAGCAATACGTGGCTTAACTGTAGGTACAGTTGAAGCAAAATTAAATGTGATTGTATCCATTTTCTGAATATGGAAGGGAAGTCTAATTTGCATATCTATTACACTGTATCCTATTTATATTTTCTGAATAATAAATAATGTTGTTTGCTATCACTGTATTCATTGGACTTGTCTTCAGTGAAATTACATTTGGAGTATCCACTGTTTGCAGAGGTTGATTTGGTTCTCATACATTCCGTCTCATGTTAGTGAATCCATCACAAGAAGGAGATTAAGTCTTCTTTGCCACCTCAATCAATATTCGTTATTTCCTTAACTTGTTTATTTGACTTCTAAAATGCCCATTTATTCTTAAGTCTTTTAAATACATCTTAAGTGTACCTGCTACATGTTATTTAGCACTGTACTTTGGTTAGAAGTAAGGATTACGACCCCAGAAAAGGAAATTGTAACTCACTCCAGTGTCCTTGCCTGGAAAATCCCATAGACAGAGGAGCCTGGCCAGCTATAGTCCATGGGGTCACAAAGAGTAGGACACAACTCTTCGAGTGAATAAACAACAACAACAGGTATTATGAACAACATAAGCTGTATACGTTGCCTTGACAAAAATGTGATGCTATTTTCCACTCTTGGAAAAAAATATTGCTGATACCTGTTGTGGATTGAATTGTATCCCCCTAAAAATGGTATCCAACTAGTGCATCCTAAAAGAGATCAGTCCTGGGTGTTCATTGGAAGGACTGATGCTGAGGCTGAAACTCCAGTACTTTGGCCACCTTATGCAAAGAGTTGACTCATTGGAAAAGACCCTGATGCTGGGAGGGATTGGGGGCAGGAGGAGAAGGGGACAACAGATGAGATGGCTGGATGGCATCACCGACTCGATGGACATGAGTTTGAGTGAACTCTGGGAGTTGGTGAGGGAGGCCTGGCATGCTGTGATTCATGGGGTCGCAGAGTCGGACACGATTGAGCGACTGAACTGAGCTGAAAAATGGTATGCTGAAGCCCTCACCCCAGGTACCTATGCAACTAGCATCTCTGTTGATGTAATTAGCTAATATGAGGTTATACTAGATCAGGGTAGGTCTAAAAACTGATGTTTTTATAAGAAGAGCAGACACTAGATATCCAGTAGAGAAGGCCTTGTGAAGGTGGAGCAGAGTGGGAGTGGTGCACCTATGTGCCAAGGATTGCGGGCAACCACCGGAAGCTGGAAAGAGGCAAGGAAGGATCCGCCCTAGAGCCTTTAGAGAGAAGCACATGACCCTCCTGACTCCTTGATTTGATCTGTAGCTTCCAGACTGTGTTAAAAAAAAAAAAAAAGGTTTCTCTTGTTTTAAGCTACCAAGTTGGTGACAGTTACAGCAGCTCTGGGAAGCTGAAATAGTACATCTGCACTTAAGGAAATGAATCAATACAGAAAGTCAGAATTGAAACCCTGGTAAAGATAATTGGTATCTTCCCAGAGGAACAGCAAAAAGGAGGGGTACCACCTCCTCTCCTGCCTCCTCCTTGGCTTCTAGAGTCTGAGCAAATGGGCGAGTTAGATCTGTTGTTCTTTATTTCTGTTTTCCCTGAGCTTCTCAAAAGGACACCCTCTACAGAAAACTAGGGTTTGCCAGACAAACAGAACTGTGCTGGGCACAAAATTCAGTAACTATTATTTAATTCAATTACACTGAGATGAGATGCATAAATTTGCTAATGGATTTTCTATTAAGAACTTTAAGATTTGTGGGATCATAATGGTTAGTCCCAGAAAAGGCAATGGTAACCCACTCCAGTACTCTTGCCTGGAAAATCCCTTGGACAGAGGGGCCTGGTAGGCTGCAGTCCATGGGGTCGCTAGGAGTTGGACACGACTAAGCGACTTCACTTTATTTTTTCACTTTCACGCATTGGAGAGGGAAACGGCAACCCACTCCAGTGTTCTTGCCTGGAGAATCCCAGGGACAGGGGGAGCCTGGTGGGCTGCCGTCTATGGGGTCGCACAGAGTCGGACATGACTGAAGCGACTTAGCAGCAGCAGCAGCAATGGTTAGTCCAGACACTGAAATTATTATAATATCCAGGGGGCCCAGGCTGGTGCTCTGGGATGACCCGGAGGAGTAGAATGGGGTGGGGGAGGGAGACTCAAGAGGGAGGGGACATATATATAATTATGACTGATTCATGTTGACGTACAGCAGAGACCACCATAGCACTGTAAGGAAATTATCCTCCAATTAAAAAATCATTATAATATATTGGCAGTTGTTGGAATGTAATACAATGCAGCTTATTACATAATAAATATGTGAACTGTAAAATATATTTAACACTATCATATACTTTGTTCTTTTTCTGTTAGAATTTTTAAGCCCAGCAGATGATTAATTTAGTATAATTTTATACTTAATTTTGGTTCAAAATTTATCTATTAAATGAATTTAAAATAAATATTTTAAATGACTGACTTGTGATCTACTGAATTTCTTAATATACTACCATATAGTCCATCTAAAGTATAAAGGGAATTTTCAATATATTTGTGGGTATTTTCCCTTATCAGAAATATTATACTATTGATATTAAACTTTTAGGTATTGCTTCATAGGTTAATGAAATATTTTGTCAGTATTCAATGTCTTCAAAGAGTCTCTTGAGTATGTCAATACTTTATTCTCAACTTACTTTATAAGATAAAATACAAACTAGTATATACTATAATTTCATTTATTCACTTGTTCTACAATTAATCACCTACCTGTTCCAGGTACTGTGCTAGGAAAAGTGAGGGAAATAGATAAGCAATTCATTGTATCAATGTCAAATGGCAAAAGGACCTGTAAGAATTTGAGATTTCATTTTTAAGAGTCAATTTCAGACTATGGCATCTTCTAAAACTTCTTATGAAATCAGTTTTTACAGGCACAAAGATGGGAGATTCATTTCAGAATACCTGCTAGTTGTACCAGCTATTTATGACAGATTCTTGGCCCAAGCCTCATCTATGCATTTTCAACACAAGAACAGAATTCATGTTATTTTTTTAACCGTATTTCACAGGCAAAGAAAGTGAACAGCAATATAAAGTATAGTAAAGAATTTTAAACATTTGCCCTTTTCAAGGTTTTCTTGACAATGTGTGGTATTTTCTGGATGCTGTGTTGAAGTTTTGAGTACAAGAGATGTGAGAATCTAAGCTTAAAACTTAAGAATGATATTACTTTTATCTTAGGTTGAGTTTCTTCCAAAGCAAAGGCTAAGACAAGACCGTAGCACAGTCACTTTATTGGGGACGTGGTCCCAGCAAGCAAGAGTGAGGTTGAGCAAGCAGAATGAAACAGAAAGAGAGAAAGTTCGTTAATTCAAGTACGTATCGCTGAGGTTTCTGCTGCAGGAGCTGGGGCTCAGTTCCAGCAGGACTTACTGAGAAACTTACAAAACTCCTTTCAGTTGTTCACTTGTTCTCCAGTGGGTGGGAGGCTGGAACATTCGTCCTTCAGCTCCCCGCCCCACCACCAGGTAGCTCTAAGGAGTTGACCTGTCAGTCCCCATGGCAGCTCAATGCCCGGGCAAAAAGCACAAAGACACCCAGTGAGTGGTTAAGGGTGGACTGTGTAAGGTGAGTTATGCACAGCTGCACAGCTAAGCTCAGAGGTATGCTGGGAGACTGTCACACAGGGTGCCAGAGGCACCTCCTATAACTTTGTTGCTGGGAGATTAAAGTGAGAAATTAGAGTTGTCTTCTCTGGGGAAACTTACTCACCCGAAAAAAAAGGGTTTACAAATACCCAACCTATAGAAATCTCAGTGGGGCAAAGACTTACTAGTTACCCCTATTAACATGATCCCCCTCTTCCTTTGCTGCAGTAAATTTCATCTGAGGTAGCAATGCAGCTAAAAGACTGCTTTGTAGCCTCGCTTATGGCTAGATATGGCCATGTGTCTAATTTCTTGCCAAAAAGTGTAAGCAGAATACTGTACGGGCTTCTAGAAAGAGACTGGGCATTTACTTTCTCTTCCTTCCTCTTTCCTGCTGCCTGTATGTGCTAAGTCACTTTTGTTTGACACTGTGCAACCCCACGGACTGCAGCCTGACAGGTTCCTCTGTCCATGGGATTCTCCAGGCAAGAACACTGGAGTGGGTTGCCATTTCCTTGTCCAGCTGCCTGTAATGCAGACGCAATGGCACAAACTTGAGAAGCCCCCTGGACCACGAGGCACTGCCCCTGAGAGCTGGTGTTGCCAGGTGTCTGTGCCTACATCCCTGATAACGTGGTGTTGTCACACAAGCCTTGGACTACCAAATCTGGACGTGAGGGAGGAAGAAATGTTTCTTAATCATTTGGTACTTGGATTTTTTCTATTACATTCTAACCAAGAAGTCCAACTAATGTACCATATAAAGTGTCTGGAATCCACCCTACTGCCTTGCAGTAAAGGTCATCAACCAGCAGTCCTGCCAAAGCACACGTAGTTTCCAGTCAACTTTCTTGTCTCTCAATATTAAACAGATTTCAGATCAATCTCCAGACATTTTTTTAAAAGCTTCTAGTATCAAAAACAGACACCAAAACAGAAATTTTGAAGAAACAGACAATCCTGGAAGCAAAAGAAAATGTCAAAATAAATGAAAAAATACTTAACATTCTTTAAAAATAAGACATAGCTTACATCCAAAAAAATTAACAAAATACAAAAAAATAAAAGGATACTCAGAGAACTAGAAAAATCTCTTGGACATTAAAAATATAACTAAGATAAACTCAATAAGTGAGCTGGAAATAAAGTTGATGGAAAGTAATAAAGGATATATTGGAAACACAGAGATTCAACCCAAGAGTTCCAATAGCTTTGCATTCCAGAAAGAAAAAGCGGAAACTAGGTAGAAAGAAATTATCAAAGAAATAATAGAGGAAATTTTCCTTGAAGTTTTCATAATGAAAGAGCTCTCATTGCCAAGCAATGTACTGCAAAAAGACTCACATTAAGAGATATCTTTATAAAATTTCAGAATACCTGGGTAAAGAGACTTCCAAAATTATTCAGAAATAAAAAGAAACATACCAAGAATAAAAGGCTTTTCAATAACAACACTAGATTCTAGAAAAACAATGAAACAGAAACGTCAGAATTCTAAGGCAGATTGATATCAGCCTGATATTCCATAATCAGGCACACTCTCTGTAGAGTATGAAGACAGAATAAAGGGTATTCTAGACATGAAAAGACTCAAAACATGCACTTTCCTTGCAGCCTTTCTTAGACCCCCCACCCCCATTACCCATGGCTGCCTACATGTGTATTTGCTCCAGTCCGGTCAGACCTCCTGCAGCTCGTCTCTGCCGTGGTCCCTGCTTCCTTTCATTGCACCCTTTCTTAGACATGGCTGCCTACACGTGCATTTGCTCCAGTGCAGTCAGACCTCCTGCAGCTCATCTCTGCCATGGTCCCTCTTCCTTTCATTGCACCCTTTCTTAGACATGGCTGCCTACACGTGCATTTGCTCCAGTCCAGTCAGACCTCCTGCAGCTCGTCTCTGCCATGGTCCCTGCTTCCTGTGGCCTCCCTCCGCTCATATGCCTTCTCTTTTCCTCTTTGAGAACCAATCCTACACACTCTTCAAGAGCCAGCTCAAGCTCAACCTGCTTGAAGCCTCTAGATCACACTCATCTGCAGTGATCTCAGTGCCTTTTGGGCCATTTCAGTCTTCAGAATCTTTACTGTGCATTTTGCCACTTTTTTCTGTTTTACCTGGGGTTAGTCTGTGTATGTCTGAATTTTCCAACAAGTTTGGACCAGTGTCTTATTCTTTCTTGCATTAATAATGACAGGCAAAGAATGAGTGCTCAATAAACATCTGGTATTTACCCAGTTAATTAGGATAATCTGATTCCTAAATCAATTGTCTTTTCACAATACTGTGTCTTTGAAAACTTTGTTCTTTGAAAAACAGACATGCCTTGTTTATTAGAAGACAGGAAGTAAGGAAGTATCTGTATCAAGAGCAAGACAACAGCTGAAATCATATTCCTCAGAAGAAGCAAAAAATTATAATTTTGCAAGCATAACAGGTGATTGCAACAAAAGATAAAAATTTTTACAAAGAAAATTTTCTTGTTATACAAATATTATGGGCTTTGATTCAACCGAAAATTATTCAACTCCCAAGAATTTATGCATAGGAAAGCCTCCAACTTTGCAAGGGCAAAAGTAGCTTGGAGCCTCAGTTCGTATTATTTTAAATTCAATAATAACAGTGACTGTATTTACCAAACAAATCATAGATTATGATTGTGAAATCAACTCAACCTAAGAAAAAAAAAAGCATACCATGACACACTCCATGGCAAATGTCCTTTTCTGTTTTTAATTAAAGGATAATACAAGCCAATTCATGCCACGTCTCACTATTATTTTCTAAATTCTATGCAAACAGAACGAGGCTTCAACTGGAGAGAGAGGAATGAAGAACCTTCTTCTGCTTTTGGTCTTTGTAACACTGTCCTCTGCATTTCCTGCAGACCAAAGGATGGAAGACGAAGAGAACCTGCAACTGACTCAGGTACTGTCTCAGTAAATGTCATTCGTGGCTATCCATAAAAATTTCACTTTACTGATTGTCCGAGGACCTAAAAAGACAGCTCATTCTTACCAAAGAGTCCTGAACTTTTTTGTGAGGAGCTGATTTTCCTTTCCTTGGCCCTAAAGACGTCAGGAATGGTAGAGGGTGGAGAGTGGGGTGGGCTGGGAGAAAGGCAGGATTTGCTATTTAAGCACTGGATACAAGTGAGGAGAGAGTGAGCAGAGACAGAGTCAGCTCTGTGAGAACGGAGATCTCCATAAAAGCATCTGAAGACCAGCCAGGGGGACCCAAGTGTAGTTTGGAGCTCCTTATCCTACATGTACGAAAACCACGCTGCTTTGGAGATTCCCTCTAAAAATCAATCCAGGTACTTTGCCATATTTGATGGAATTACTTAAATGTGATTACATGTGAATAATCATATTTTCTCCATAATTTGTTTCAAGGAAACACCAAATGAAAGTAACAGTAAAAATGTGTATGACACAAGATCATCCAACACATAGAAGAAGCATGCTTCTCGTCTGTTAAAGTTTGGAGTTCCATAGCTCTATGGGTGTAGCCGGTTCTGGTCACACACAGCTCAATGAGCTTTTGGAAACTGAAAGAGAGGGTGACTCTTCTCCTTCCTCTTTGTTTTCTTCCTCTCCCCTCCCTTTCCCTTGTTATTTATTTCCTTTTCCCCTCCTGCTGCCGGAAAGGATCTCGGAAAGCTTGCTTCTCCTGAGATGGAGGTCTGCTCCCCTGTAGTCCGTGCCTTTTTTTGTCTTTTCGGTTAGGCATATCTCAACCAGTTCTACTCTCTTGAAATAGAAGGGAGTCATCTTGCTCAAAGCAGTAACAGAAGTCTCATAGATGGCAAAATCCGTGAAATGCAAGCGTTCTTTGGATTGACAGTGACTGGAAAACTGGACTCAAACACTCTGGAGATCATGAAGACACCCAGGTGTGGGGTGCCTGACGTGGGTCAGTATGGCTACACTCTCCCCGGGTGGAAGAAGTACAACCTCACCTACAGGTAATGCTCCTGCTCTTAATCTAAATTAACGTGAATGTTATCTCTAAGAAGCAAAGATAATAATGGTTTATTTTACCCAGCACTTCCTGTGTGCATAGCACTTGATAGGTTTTATTTATTCCACCCTCTCAAAAAACTTGCGACCTAGGCACCCCTGTT
The DNA here is from genome assembly GCF_032452875.1 of Bos javanicus. NCBI lineage: Eukaryota > Metazoa > Chordata > Mammalia > Artiodactyla > Bovidae > Bos > Bos javanicus. Next base: position 5,940,166 of record NC_083882.1, read on the forward strand.
ATTATCACCTTAAACACAGGAGAAACTGGAAGAAAAAAAAAAAAACTTGTTTAGCATAGGCCAGTTTGCACAGCTCTTCTCAGCAGACTGGCTCTGCAAATATGCTCTAATCTCTAGCCTCTGCCACCTCCATAAAAACTCTAGGACCAGAACCTCTATGGTCTGACTGCAGATGCTTAAAGGTACAATTGAAGTGTGCTCAAGGGAAAATGAGAAAATGGAGTACAACCAGCTCATGTTGGAGACATGTATGAGTTAGATTGTCAAATCTCAGGTAGACCTCGGATATCGCAAAGGAGCTGGCTTATCGGCAGAAAGAGGTTGAAGGGTGACCTGTGACCTGAGATAGAGGCAGTGGCCTTGAGCACTGCTCCAGAGCCCTCCTGGCTGGCCTTAAAAAGTCTAATAGTCCTTCCTTCTTCTTCTTGAGCCTTAGGGATTGAGGTAAAAGTAGATTTAGCAAAATAGAGAATATAAACAAAAGCAAGAGCTTTTCCTGAGAAACAAACTCTTTGTGGCTCTCAAGTGAGACTTAACATATGACACATGCATAAAACTGATTTCTATAAGCTGTTTGAGAAAATGAATCTCAGTTCTCTTCAGAAGATCGTATCATACAGTCATATGCACAGCAAATCCATGCATAAAATGATCTTCCACCTTAAGACATGACCTTAGGGAAGTCATTTAACCTCTTTGAGCCTCATTTTTCTAAGTGCAATCATACTACCTGATGAATAGCACAGATGAAAGACTGAATTATTAACATATAGCAAATGTAAAAGCACCTAATTTAAATGGTAAAGCATTGTAGAAATGTAGCGATAGCACCATACCAAAAGTTACTGCAGCATGTGATGGATAAGATAGAAATTATTTTCTTTTCCTAGTATATGTGTTTACATGCTTGTATAACAGCCAATTGATACATATCTGTTAATTTGTAAGAATTGTAAACTACACTCCTGATATGGCTCGAGCTGATGTGGATGAGGCTATCCAAAAAGGTTTAGAAGTGTGGAGCAAAGTCACTCCACTAATATTCACCAAGATTTCCAAAGGGATCGCTGACATCATGATTGCCTTTAAGACCCGAGGTAAGGTTTTCAGCAGAGAAAGCAATATAGCCATTTTCATCTTGGGAGCTTTGACGAGGCTGATCCTCTTACCCCCTGTTTCCCAGTCCATGGTTCGTGTCCTCGTTACTTCGACGGCCCCTTGGGAGTCCTCGGCCACGCCTTTCCCCCTGGTCTGGGATTGGGTGGAGACACTCACTTTGATGAGGATGAGAACTGGACCAAGGACGGAGTAGGTGAGCCCAATTTTCTTTACAAACAAAATGTTACTATTCATACAAATCCCTGAAAGGAATAGCTTTGCAATTAGTTGCTTTTTACTTCCCGGTTTCCCTATGATGTTTCATATTCCAGATGACATTGATGAAAGTGTTCAGTGTCTATTCAGACAACTGTGCTTGTACAGTTCAGAGCTTTATCCACACAGCACTTTCATAAAGCTGCTAATCCTGTTATTATCAGAACATTCTTCCCTTCCTCATATGTTCATTCATACATCTGCAATGCCTGAAGGGCCACTACATGTCTGGATCTATGCAAGGTGTCGTGCAGACCACAAAGTTGTTTTAGAAAAGTTCAGAGCTTCATGGTCTTGGGTGGTGTATAAGGCCTAGACCCACTCACCACCATACAAGGCAGAAAGTACTGTGTATTATACCAATGGCAGAAGTCATCTCTAGCTTGAAGATTGAAAGAAGACTCTGCTGCTGCATCGCTTCAGTTGTGCCCAACTCTGTGCGACCCCACAGACGGAAGCCCACCAGGCTCCCCAGTCCCTGGGATTCTCCAGGCAAGAATATTGGAGTGGGTTGCCATTTCCTTCTCCAATGCATTCATGCATGCTAAGTCGCTTCAGTTGTATCTGACTCTGAGCGACCCTGTGGACAGCGGAGCCCTTCAGGCTCCACTGTCCACAGGATTTTCCAGGCAAGAATATTGGAGTAGGTTGCCATGACTCTGGGAGGTGGTAATTCCAAGTTAGTGATTGAAAGATGCTATGTGGGTACATGGCCCATAGGACGTCCATTTATATACATGAACCTCTTCACCTAACTCTTGCTTGTCTGCCAAAGAATTGGATCCTGGTCTTTATATTTGACTTATTTCTTTAGGCCATGGGCAGTGATTTTATTTCTCTTATTGGGCCTCCCTGGCATGAAGATAAGTGATATTTTATTATGTTTCAAATAAAAAAACAAAACTTTGTTATCTCAATCCCATGGATGGAGGAGCCTGGTAGGCTGCAGTCCACAGGGTCGCTAGGAGTCGGACACAACTGAACAACTTCACTTTCACTTTTCACTTTTCATGCATTGGAGAAGGAAATGGCAATGCACTCCAGTGTTCTTGCCTGGAGAATCCCAGGGACGGGGGAGCCTGGTAGGCTGCTGTCTATGGAGTCGCACAGAGTCAGACACGACTGAAGCAACTTAGCAGCAGCAGCAGCAGCAGCAAACAAAGGAGCAGTTCAGTAGACTCTCAGGTTCTCTCTACTCTTTTTTTTCTGTCATTTACCACAGTCATCATGTCTCTGGTATCTGGTTTCCAGGGTTCCAGGAAAGAGGATGCTGTGGCTTTCTGGTGGGTGGTACACAAGCCCACAATTCAGTCCTGACCACATAACTCTATGTAGTCTGTGAGTCAGTCATAGTTTCTGCAAAACTGAAAGCCAGTGACTCAAAATGACGCACAGCCTCTCCTTGCTAAGTCTGAGCACGTGATGGAAGTGTTCTTCCAAGAGCTAGGCAACAAAGAGAGGAAAGGACTCCATGCTGGCTGGACTTCAAGTGGAGTTTGGAGGTGGTGGCTGCACTGCCACAGAGGTAACATTACAGCCAAGAAAGTGAAAGAGGTAGGGTGACCCCAGGATCCAAATGACAGAGGAGTTGAAGGGACCGGGTCTGTCTCCTGCTGAGATGTGTTCCAATATTTTCCTGGATTTGGCCTGAAGGTCGGGTGAATACATCCAATCAGGCAGGTATAGGAAATATTCTAGTGCTCACCAAAGTCAGAAATGACTCCCCTCACTCAGCCAGGCTTTACTTGCATATCTAGAAGGAGAGATTAGTCTCAGGTTTCACTATAATTTTTTAAAAATATTTATCTATTTATATTTAGCTGCATTGGGTCTTAGTTGCATCAAGTGGGCTCAGTTGTTCCATGGCATGTGGGATCTTAGTTCCCTGACCAGGAATTGAACTCATCTCCCCTGTACTGCAAGGCAGATTTGTAACCACTGGACCACCAGAGAAGTCCCCTCATTATCATTGTATCCCTATTAGTTCCAATTTGTTGCTGTTTGCCGCTGAGTTGTATCTGACTCTTTTGCCACCCCGTGGACTGTAGCCCACCAGGCTCCTCTGTCCATGAGATTCTCTAGGCAAGAATACAGGAGTGGGTTGCCATGTCCTCAACCAGGGAATCTTCCCAATGCAGGGACTGAATCCATGTCTCCTGCACTGGCAGGCAGATGCTTCCCACCTGGGAAGCCCATTAATTCCAACACTTAGTGGTAAAAGGCTTCCCTGGTGGCTCAGAGGTTAAAGCATCTGCCTGGAATGCGGGAGACCCGGGGTTCAATCCCTGGGTCGGGAAGATCCCCTGGAGAACGAAATGGCAACTCACTCCAGTACTCTTGCCTGGAGACTCCCATGGAGGGAAGAGCCTGGTAGGCTACAGTCCATGGGGTCACAAAGAGTCGGACACGACTGAGAGACTTTCCTTACCTTACCTTAGTGGTAAAAGTACTATTCCCCACACTGCAACTGGCCCCTTGCCAAAGGGGATGTGTGGGATGGATTATGAAAAACTCCAGAGGGTCCTGGGCCCCAAGCTGGCAAAACTTGCCTGAGCAAAGCAGAGGATAAACATAGCCCTCCACCAAGTTCCGGGTGGATAGCCAGGCAACAATATTAAAAAGGGGTGTTTTGTAACTGCTTTATTGTAATACATTCCCTCAGGGTTGAAATTATTGGACCTGGGGATCCCTAATCTTATAACTCTCAGCTTTCTGGCCTACATGGGAAAATGTTTTCCTGTTCTCTAATAAAAATGTAAAATCTCAAGCATCCAATCAAGCATCTCCAATCAAATGGATTTTTTTAAATAGAAAATTTGGCAATAATGTATAATATACCTTTTTACATATATGTGGGCTCTCTTTATGCAAAGGGCACAAAAGTCTTAGTGCCACTCCATTAAAAGCAATAGACAGCAGTCATCTGCTAATCCCACTGCTTCCTAAGGGGTTGGAAGTCACTGCATGGTGATATCAGAGATCTGAACACATGGAGAGGGTTTCCTGGGAATCTCCCAAATTGAGGCCAGTTTCAAACCTGTATGTGAATGTAAATGCTTCACACACATATGCACTGGCACCAGGCAACTGAAACAGCCCTCAGAGACCACTACAGATGCAGGGCTGGGCTGCAGAAGAGCAGTGGTCTGTGGCATGGGGGAACCTACATGCAGGAAGATGACACAACTTATCTATAATAAGGGCAAAAAAAACTTGCAAAGCACCAGTCCTTAGCAAACATTCAGAGTGTTTGACACTGATAATTATCTTGGTGATTATTAATACTAATGATAATGGTGATGATTAAGTGATTTCTAGGAGAAAAAAAAATTCACAAAGGTACTGATGTATAATGCCCAAACTTATCTATTTAGTTGCATCTCCAAGAAGGCAGAAATGAAATCTTTTTTCTACTGTATCATACAGCCTATAATATTGTCAGTACATGAGAAATGCTCTACAAATAATAGTAAATGAAGCCTTTCAACAGTCCTTTACTCAAAATCTACTCTAATCCATGCTTTGTAATATAACTGGAATATACAATAGCGTACAACACACAGACTCTACTCTCCAGGGGTTTACAGTCTAGACGGCACATTCTATAAATGGCATTTAAAGTTAGTATGATCAACCTTGGGATAAAAGGTACTATGGCAATGTAATAGGAGCACCTAAAAGAAATTCCAGCCCATATACAGAGGTCAGAGAGGAAGTGACGCCAACCTGAGACTTGAAGGCTCTGCAGGAATTCTGAAGCAAAGTGGAGTAAAAAGTGTTCTAGACAGAATAACCCAACCAACTCAAGTATCAGAACTGTAATGGAGCAGAAGGCTAAAATGGTGTAGATTAGAATCCTATATAGAGGGTCTTGAGAGCCAGAATAAAAGTTTGCACTTCGTTTAGATGATCTGAATTTTAATTACTTCTTTAAAGAGTCACTTGTCCCATCCCTGTTCAAAAGCACACAAAGTGATGTTGCCAGCCAGACAAGGGGAGGCAGCAAAAGCCAGAGCAAAAAGCATGAAAGTCCATGAATAATTCTTTGCCTTTCCATGGTTGTTTTATGCAAACATCACTGGACAAGGCTCCATCACAAAAGGCTCAGCATTTTCCTTAGTATCCATAGGTTTAGCTGCAAGTCCAAGGACAGTCTTTTTGATATACTTAGAAGCTTACAGACTGTAGGAGAGACAGACAAACAAAAAGGCAATTCCAACCACGCATGGTACAACTTCTGGTGTAGATAAGTAGAGTATTCCAGTCTTGTCCAGGAGGAACATCTAACCATCCTTTCATCCAAATAAAAGCCTGGATATCCAGCACCCATTACTAAACTGTTTATCAGTCCCCAGGAAGATGATTAAGACATGGTCTCTGGACTGAAAGGGTGCACAACTTAGGGAAAGAAAAAAAGAATGCAGTACTTATTTGCAAAGACAGAATTAAGCTCAGTCTACAGAAGCAGAGACAGGTGCAATTAAGTCAACCTGGATAGGAGCTGGGGGAAAGAAGTCTTGTGACGATGACTCTGGAGGAGGTCCCTGAGGCCTATGCAGGACAGATGGGTGAAGGTGGTGAAAGAGATAATACTCTGGGCAGAAGTGATGGAGATACAGAGACACAGATGAAAAAGAGCATGGCATAGATGAGAAATGCAAGTGATTCCACATGGCTAGCTCAGGGAAAATGAAAATAAAATATGAGGCTGGGGAAAAAAGCAGGGACTAGTTCATGGAAGGCCATGTTTAGGTGTTTGGACTTGATCCTACAACCAGTGGAGAATCTCTGAAGAATATAAGTAGGGGAAATATGATCATGTACAGATGCCTAACAACAACCCAAAACTGGTGGCTTTTTTTTTTTTTTTTTCCACTACTATCCATTTCGAGACACCTGTTTTCTGCCATCTGCTTGCTCTGGGTTACATTTCTCCATGATGTGACTAATACCAATTATCACTGTTGAAAAATTTCCCAGATAAATAATGGTTCATATGTCATAAGAATTGTCTGTTTGACAAGCCTTTTTTTTTTCATTTCTCTCAGTTACTTCCTAATCTCAGATGCAATCATTCTTCTGATTGACTAACATACTCATGTTTTCCGTTTTTGTTAAGGATTCAGCTTATTTCTTGTGGCAGCTCATGAATTTGGCCATTCACTGGGGCTCTCTCACTCCAGTGATCAAACAGCGTTGATGTTCCCAAACTATGTCTCCTTGGATCCTAGCAAATACCCACTTTCTCAGGACGATATCAACGGAATCCAATCCATCTACGGTGAGCAATAAATCTGAATATATGTGAACTGAATTGAAGGCTTTCCAGGAAGGACGTTGAGAAAAATCACTTCTCGAAATATTATTATGAGGAAAGTATTCTCTTGGGAAAGATCCTTCTGTAGGTATTTCCACATGCCTTCTTAGTTCACTGAGGTTTTTTTTTTTTTTTCATCAAAGCAGGGCCACCTAAGGTACCTGAGAAGCCAAAGGGACCCACTCTACCTCATGCCTGTGACCCCGATTTGACTTTTGATGCTATCACCACTTTCCGCAGAGAAGTAATGTTCTTTAAAGGCAGGTAAACCCATTCCCTTAAACACCTCAACTTCCTGTGAAGTTTTTCTTTTCAAGAGATTTGGGGATAAGAGAATATATCTTGCTTTTTGTTTTATAACTGTCTACATTGCTTGAATGTATTACTCTGTGCACATACCTCTTACCTGTTTGATAAATTGTTGTTTTTTCAAATGGTTATTATCCACTTAATTTTTCGAGTAACTGCCATTCCACTCTCCACAGAGGTGACACCGCTTTACATTCCTACCAACAACAACTAATGGTCCAGTTTCTCCACATCCTCACCAATGCTTGTGCTCTGTTTTTTCATCCCTGCTCAATGTCACCTCTCGGAGAATGTGTTCTGTGGCCTAATCTCCACCCTCCCAGGTAGAGGTGAGCCGCTCTTTCCTCTGTGATACCATTGTTTTCATTTACACCCCATCCCATCCCCTATCAGTCACTCAGTAGGTCTTGTCAAGTCCTACTGCAGACACATCGATGGCCTATGTCCACTCCCTTCTCTCCGTCTCCACCACCATCTCCAGCTCACCCAAGCTACCATCATTTCTCATCTCCTACTCCAAAAGCCTATTTACGAGCCTGCTTGTTTCTGCTCCCATCTTTCATACATGCAACAATAATAAATTAATTTTTAAATGTTTTTAAGGAAATTTTTTAATTGCCATTGAACCAGAGTCTACTTTCAGTAACTTCTTAGCTAAAATAATACCACAATCCCGACGATGTCCTGGACCTGGCTTACACCTGGCTACAGAAGCGGAGAGAGGTGCAATTAAGTCTAGGAGTTAGAGATTCAATTATTAAATTTTCAAGAATTTTGTAAACTAGCTCATATTGATTTAGTACCTTGAAATTGGCCTTGGTTGGAGTACCTACACCCTGACAATAACCAAATGATAAAAATTAGGTCTTTTTCCCGGAGAAGGCAATGGCATCCCACTCCAGTACTCTTGCCTGGAAAATCCCATGGATGGAGGAGACTGGTGGGCTGCAGTCCGTGGGGTCGCTAAGAGTCAGACACGACTGAGTGACTTCACTTTCACTTTTCACTTTCATGCATTGGAGAAGGAAATGGCAACCCACTCCAGTGTTCTTGCCTGGAGAATCCCAGGGACAGGGGAGCCTGGTGGGCTGCAGTCGAAGTGACTTAGCAGCAGTAGCAGGTCTTTTTCCTACCTGGAGAGTCAGTTGTGAAATATGCATCAATGGACCATTCCTCGAAGTTGAATCAACAAAGTGTTAGCTGTGGTAGGAAATCTCTTCTCTCACTATGTAGTTACTGCACTTAACTTGCAACATGGTGTGCCAGTTATGTATACCATGGCCACACTGTCAGAGCAAAGTGTCAGGACATTTACCATCTGACAAGGATATAGGGGCAAAAGGAAAGAACATGTGAAATCAGACTCCTTCCACCCATGACTATGTAGCACTACAGTTCATGGGGTCACAGTGTCAGATACAACTTAGCGACTGAACAGCACCAACAATGACATGCTGTCATACCATGCTCCTGATAGCTGAGGCTGAGAGGCCACTTGTCAGGGATGGGTTCCCAGCATGGGAAGAAAAATGAACTATAAGGACTTTTCAGACCCTGCTCATGGATCTACCTCAGAGCTTTACAGCCAGAAGGGAAATCTGAGGAAATATTTAGCAATGACAATAATAACATTTTTAATTCTAGCAATCAATACCAGAAATTTTTTCTTAGAATGCTTGGTGTCGACTTAGAATATTGGGAATTGCTGCTTTGGCAAAAATGAAGTGACCAAATACACTGAGAACTGTTAATGAGACTTCCATGGGTAGTTTGCTACTCTAAGTACCCAAAAGAGTGGGCACAAAGGCATGTCCTGACTTTGGTGATCCAAAGGGTAGAACTGAATTCATAACCACCTAAAATTTCTGAGGAAAATTATGCTAATGCTATAAACTGATGAAAATATCAACCAATTAGATAAAGTCAAGTCTAAGTTTGCAGTGGTTTCACTGAAATAGATACACATAGACTGTATATAAAGTATGGTTTCCTGTCTAACACAGGCACATATGGAGGATCTATTATGACATCACTGACGTTGAATTTGAATTAATCTCTTCATTCTGGCCATCTCTGCCAGCTGATATTCACGCTGCATATGAGAACCCCATCGACAAGATTCTGGTTTTTAAAGGTAACATTGCCTATCATTATTCCTCTTCTCCTTGTGTATGCCTGAACTAGTTAGCAGATATTTTAATTCAAGGAATATAATCTTCATGCATGAGCCAAATGGACAGGGCTTCTGCTCTGACCTTAAGTTCCTATTATAAAGAACAACTATCCAAGGATTCTCTCTGGCTATAAAGATAAACGTCATCCCAAGTGCACAGGAGAGAAGAAACCTGTATAACAAAAACTAAAAAGTCTTTTTTTCTGCCAAATAAAGGTAACCCATCTCTCTTCTTATATTCCCTTTTTACTAGGGCTGCTAGATGTGGCAAATAAAAATACAAGATGGTTTCAATTTCAGACAAATAAAAAATAACTTTTTAGTTTAAGTGTGCACATTGTAATATTTTGGATATACTTATACCAAAAATTAATCACTGTTTACTTGAGATTCAGATTCAATTGGTATCTTATATTCAATCTAGCAACCCTACTTTCCAGGAGGATTTTATCAGATTACTTGCCTTTGAGAACATTAGGGCATGGAAATTTAGGAGAACAAATATACTCGATAGTTTTGTCAGCATTAGAGAAGAATCAGTATAATGAACTCAACTGACATGGGTATGCATACCATGAACTATGAAAGTGAAAGTGTTAGCATCCATGGAATTCTCCAGGCAAGAATACTGGAGTGGGTAGCCATTTCCTAGGTATATATTATTTGTGTAATATTAATGATATGTAAGCAGCTAAAGAACATGGTAAGAGTAAATGGAGACATAAGATTACTAAATCTTTAAGATTTGCACCTGAAAGGAACTAGGAATCTAATTATTTTCAAACTTCTTAAGACACCTATTTCTCCCTTTAGGAAATAAATCAGAAGATAATCACTCTCCCTCTCGTCCTAGATGACAACTTCTGGGTGATCAGAGGATATGCTGTCTTACCAGATTATCCCAAATCCATCTATACTCTTGGCTTTCCAAGACGTGTGAAGAAAATTGATGCAGCTGTGTGTGACCGCAGCACAAGAAAGACCTACTTCTTTGTGGGCATTTGGTGCTGGAGGTAAGTTTGCAGACAATTGACCCCTTGTTTTAGTCTGGAGAAAAATATCCACAAAGCATCACTTTAACACTGTCTTCCAAAAGTGTTATGTTGAAGACAATCTTAGGTGGATGGCATTCACCAAACAAAAGAATGTTTCAGTCAGGTCAAAGATCTTTCTCCAGCTTATAGAAATAAAGATAAAATAATAAGGCTGGTGGTGCCAACCAAGCTGCCAGTGACAAACATATTCAGTCAAAATCATTGAAACTCCGGAAAGGGCCCTTTGATTTAACAGTTCCTCAGAATAGAAACGATCTGGTAAATTATGTGGCTTTTTTCCCTCATAATTCCTTGTTTTTAAGACACTGTCAGAGATCTGACCAAATATACTCTTTGCCATTTTTAATTATTGATCCTACTAGTTTTCTTCCAATAGGATTACTTTTTTCCTACATATTTGCTTGACTCCAAGTTGTGCAGTAAAAAAATTAGTCCTCTTCCCTGAAACAAAGGTCCCCCCAAAACCTTTCAAATCCATGTCTCCAGGTATGATGAAGTGACCCAAACCATGGACAAAGGGTACCCACGGAGAGTGGTAAAGTACTTCCCAGGAATTGGCCTCCGAGTGGACGCCGCTTTCCAACACAAAGGTAAGCCTCAGCGCCTGACTATTAGGATACTTAGATGACTTTACTGACTGTGAAAGAATTCAGCATGAAAACTTAAATGTTTCCATTTTAATGTCCTTTTACTACTTTGAGTACATGTAATAATAAACTGTGAGGATCTTATCAAAATTGAATAGTAAGTTTGAGTTATATTCTCTGACATACTACTTCGAAACTATGCAAAAGGTATCAAAATTATCACTGATCATAGATGTCTGATAAAGATACCCCTGAAGAGTTTCAAGTGTGAAACATGACTGGGCATCTGAACTGAACGGTGATTCTCAAACCTCAATGTATATAGTTTAATAAACACAGTTTAGGGTTTGTATATGAAGCGACAAGTTCCTTAGAGTTTCTGAGGCAGTAGGATTGTGGGTAAGATCCAGGAATCTACAGTTTTAAAAGAACCTTGGGCAAATTAATGAATCAGTCCAGCTACTATATCTTCAAAAACAACAGAGCAGACCATGGAGTAAGCAGAAGTCTAAAGATATTTTTGAGTATCGCCATCTTTTATTCTAGTGAAATTTAATACGGAACCTCAGAACTTAAAACAGATAAAGCAGAGCAGCTTTAGGAAAATGAGATAGGGCCCAAGACCATACTCATAGAGGCCTCTTTCTCCCCCTCACTGGGACATTTTTTGGAAACCTAGTCTGAGAACCTCTGGTATAAACTACAGCCCCTTGAAATTCATGTTTCATACCTTGGCTTTTTCCTCAGGGAAATAAAACTAATATTTTTCATATGACTGAGTAAAGTAAAATGTATGTATATAGTTACACATTTATTTTCTCTCCATATCATGTTCAATTATTGTATTCTACATTCATAAAATTGAAAAGTATGGAACAATTATACAGTTGTATAAGATAACTAATCATGATTCTCTCTCTCTAGGATTCTTCTATTTCTTCCGTAGATCAAAACAATTTGAATATGATCCTAAGGCAAAGACCGTTACCCGAATAATGAAAACCAATACTTGGCTTCAGTGTAAAGAACGGTTAAATTCATCATCTGATTTTACAATCAGTGAGGGAAAAGTACATTCAGGAGTGGAGATGTTTCATTATAAAAGTTTAAATTTTCTTATTTTTAGTATTGTTCACATGATGAACAAAATCTACAGTTACCAATAAATTCATAGACCTAAAATAAACCTCAAGGGATCTTTTAATCTGGACTCTGCTTCAAATTAGAACAGAACTGTTCTTTAACATCAAGTCACCAGACCTAGTTATAAATATCTATTGAATGAAGAGTGAAACAGCTGTTTTGAGCTGCCTGATTCTTTTTACAGGAAGTTATGTATAAACAAAACTCTCACTGGACTTGAAGCATATTTTATGTTTTGTAGACTTGAAGAAGTAAGCTATGTGTCTTGTAATAACAAAATACTGAAGACATTTATTAAACCAATCTTTAGCATTCTATTTTGTCTGGACCTTTGGAGTTGGAGAGGCTCAATAAACTGCAACCCACATCCCTACCCATGTTTTGAATCTACTGAGAAATATACAGTTGGGAGAGTACAATACCACCTTTTTTACTGAAAAGCTTATGCTAGAGAATGTATCTGTGGAGGAGCAATCTTCCTAATATCAAATTCTAGAGTGAGACATCCTTACTCACAAGTCATGGGAAGAACTAGAAAGCACCCTGCCTCCCCATGGAAAAGAGAGCTACGTACAGACTGCATGGAGCCCAAAGAGGAAGAAATGAGGATGGAGGCAGATGTGTCTAGTTCCTGCTCCCAAATCCACCAATCAAATAAGTGATTCTGCCTCCCAAGGAGAGGAGTGAGAACCTAGAGAGATGCAGGAAGTGCTACACTAAAGATAACCACCCCCCCAACAATTCAGAAACTAGCAGGAGTAGGCAAGTAATGTTCCCTCTAACCCTCACCCTCCAAGCAGAGACCAGTGCATTGAACCATTCCTTAGAAAGCTTAAAAGCAAGTTTTGTGCACACTGTCCTCATATATCATATACAAGAAATGTGGAAATTTCTTGTGTTTCCTGTGTATGTGGGTCGTGTGTGCTCAGTTGTGTCTAACTCTTTGCAACGCAGCGGACTGTAGCCCACCGGGCTCCTCTGTCCATGGGAGTTTCTAGGCAAGAATACTGGATTGGGTTGCCATTTCCTTCTCCAGTTTATGGGTCAGCTGTCCTTATACCTATTGGTAGAAAGTTCCTGTCCTCTGTTATACATGTACATGTTGGGTTTCTAAATTCTTGTGGTTAAGTTTTGCCTTTACATCCTCAAAGCTGAATGCTTAGCAAAGCTCTACATAAGTTTTGTGACCCCAAAGATGGGAGGTTGTCAGTTGAACTTGATTCTGATTAGGTGATAGATTGAGTAAGTATCAATTGATAGAAAGTGAGAATAGAAAATCTCAGGAATTCCTACAGCTAGTCCTCCAACTCACACATTTTTTCCTTGAGTTAAGTATTATCAGATTCCTAAAAGAATGGGATATTCTTTTACCCCAAAGAAAAAAGTAGTTGCATGTTTGAAACAGAAAGTAAGTTTTAAGAAGTACAGTTTAATACCTAGCATGTAGGAGATAGTAGGTCAGCCTTTGGAAAAAAAGAATAGTACTGGAATAATCAAATATCCAAACACATAAAAAAAACTTAGATTAACTCACATGTTCACAAAATTTACTAAAAAATGGGCCATAGACCTCTAAATAGAAGAATTAAAAATATAAAGCTTCTACAAGAAAATAGTTTTTAAATGTTGTAGCTTGGATTAAACAAAGCCTTGGATTTTTTGATTTTTCAATAGGACATAAAAAGTGTGACCCATAAAAGAAAAATTAGTGAATTGAACTTCATGAACATTAAAAAACTTTGCTTTTCAAAAAAAAAAAAAAAAAAAGAATGAAACACTACACATTGGGAGAAAATATTTTCAAAATATGTGATAAAGGACTTATATCCTGAATATATAAATAATTCTTACAACTCAAAAATAAGAGGACAAACAGCTCAACTTTTTCAATGGCTAAAATATTTGCTATGAGTGGCAAATAATACATGAAAGGATATTCAACATCTCAATCATTAGGAAAATGCTAATTAAAACCACAGTAGGATACTGCTACATACCCACCAGCATGGTTAAAATTTAAGACTGAAAATACCAAATGTTGACAAGATGCAGAGTAACTGGAACACTCTTAGAGTGTTGGTGAGAGTGAAAAATGATGCAGCCATTTTGGGAAATGGTCTGGCTGTTATAAGTTAAACACATATACATCATGTGACCCAATGACCTCACTCCTAAATGCTTAAAAAAAATGAAAACATGCTCACATTAGTTATACAGAAGTGTTCATGATAGTTTTATTTATATCTAAAACCTGGAAACAACCCAAATGTCTATCAAACTGGTACATCCAGACAGTGGAAAACTATTCAGCAATAAAAAACAATAAATGAATGATACATGCAACAATATGGACACATCTCAAAAGCATTATGGCTAAGAAGACGGACACAGAAGACCTCATATCTTATGATTGCATTTAGATGAAAAATATAACAAGGCAGACTATAATGATAGAAAACAGATGGCTGGTTGCCAGCGGTCAGAAGTGGAAGAAGGGATTGACCACAAAGGCATATATGTGATAGAAATGTTCAATATCATGATTATGGTGGTGGTGGTGACACTACTGAATATATTTTTTAAACCATACACCTAAAATTAGTGAATTTTATTATATGCGAATTCTATTTCAATGTTGCTTATTAGAAAAAGTAGTGCAGCTTAGTCGAAGGCAATGGCAACCCACTCCAGTACTCTTGCCTGGAAAATCCTATGGACGGAGGAGCCTGGTAGGCTGTAGTCCATGGGGTCGCTAAGAGTCGGGCACCACAGCGATTTCACTTTCACTTTTCACTTTCATGCATTGGAGAAGGAAATGGCAGCCCACTCCAGTATTCTTGCCTGGAGAATCCCAGGGACAGAGGAGCCTAGTGGGCTGCCGTCTAAGGGGTCGCACAGAGTCGGACATGACTGAAGCGACTTAGCAGCAGCAGCAGCAGTGCAGCTTAGTATTTAACATTGGATTTCTCAGGGTGGTGCTAGTGGTAAAGAACCTACCTGCCAATGCAGGAGACATGAAATGGGGGTTGGATCCATGAGTCAGAAAGATCCCCTGGAGGAGGGCATGACAACCCACTCCAGTATTCTTGCCTAGAGAATTCCACGGACAGAGGAGCCTGGCGGGCTAGAGTCCATAGGTTTTTCAAAGAGCCGGACATGACTGAAGCAACTTAACAAGCACGCACACAGATTTTCAAATGTTAAATCAAACTTCCTTTGTTTCCTTACATCTGTTCTCACTTCTGTGGCATAAACACCTGGGGTATTTAGAGAGCATCTGAAATTGCACTCAGATTTGCTTATAGGCATTTACTTTCTCCTTAATTTTCAACCCTGGAATATCTAAAAACAGTTTTCCAAGGAACCTATGTTGACTATTAGAGCTGTATTAAAGATTTATAAGTATAACTCAAAGATCAGCTGATTTCATTCATCCTTTGAAATTTTAATGAACTTAATTTTGAAAAGCCTCTGGAGTTTTCTAAGGCCCTCCACCAAGTTATTGGGGAAAAAAATTCATATACTTAATGTCCTTTAACCAACCCACCTCCAGTCATCTCACCAGTCACTTCTCCCCTGGACTCCACCCTCCTGCTCCTCTGTCTGACCCCCTCTCTGCTTTGCCCTCTATGAGGAACCCAAGCTCCTCCTTACCGAATTATTTTTCTCTTTAAACATAAAGCAGTTAAGCTGTAACTTTGTTTACTGTCTCTTAAACATGCCATCAGGGCCTCCCTTTACTTGGAGAAGCAGCTTATTTTTTCTCCTAGAGAAGAGGACCAAAATGCACTTGCACCTTGCTTCATAAAGATGATGATTTAGTTTCCCTTTACCACCTTGGAGGCTGGGGAAGGGTATGCACTCAGGAGCCAGGTTGCTTAGACTTGCAGCCCACTTCCTCCACTTAGCAGCTGTGGAACACTGGGCAAGTTACTGACTTCTCTAGACCTCGGCTTCTCCATTTGTGAAAGGAGAATAGGAAGGGACCCAGACACTGAACAACTAGTCACATAGAGCATGTAGAATTAGCACTCAAGACACACTGCTTGGTAACTGTGAGCCATCATTACTGGAATTAGGCAAATTAAACTGTTTATCCAACAGTAAGTTAAACCATTTATCCAAAAGTACAAACAGTTGGAAAAACTAGAAGCCTGCTATATAATACACTTACTGGGGATAAATTAACTGGAAGAACAAACTTTGTTCCAGTTTGCTGTGTCCTTTCTGGTTTTCTCAAGGACCTCTGCTCAGGTTTTCAAAGAAAGAAACAGCTTTAAGATCAAGCGTGAACAAGACTATGTTAACAAATATTTATTCATTTTGGAGATTTGAGCAATTGAGATGGAACAGAATTAAATTCACACGCAGAGAATGTTTTGAATTATTCTTGCCTTGGGACAAAGAGAGAAGCTCATCATAATCTTTCTGTTATTCATCATGGACGGACTCTCCTAAGAGTGTCATCTAAATGAATCATTTGTCCCAGAGGAAAACGCGATGATTTGTTGTTTTGGGTTTTGGTCTTGAAGTTATTCTGAACTCACGACATCTCCTTAGGTTGAAATTCAGTCCCTTGTTTGTCTTCAGGTATAGAGAACCTTAAAAAGGAAGATCAACACCTACAAAACCTTTTAACATACTGAAACTGCTCACAAAATCATTCATTTTGGGTCTTTATTCACTCCTCAATACCATTATCTATCTGCAGTTTCCACATGAAAATAAAAATCTACTTTAAATCACTTAGAATTTGATCTCTAGGAACATCAAAAAAATATGAATAAGATAGTCAACAATGAATTTGAAACCTCCTTACAGTTGTAAGTTCCCAGAACAAAGAAGTGTTTCTGTCTGACCACTATGTACAGTTTCATGCAGTATTTCTTGCTTAATTGACCATAAAGCCAGATTTGATTTTAATCTTGAGCTTTGATTAATGATTTTTGTCCATTTTTGTGAATTATAGTGCTCAATTTCATTAGTAACAAATAGAAGCATTTCAAAGTTCTTGTATTTTTTAACAAACTGAGTTCAAAATTTCAAGTTTCCTGTAAAACTGAGAAGCAAAATACTTCAAATAGGAAATTTCAACTGACAAATTCATGAAGTTGAAGTGGAAACAAAATGGGTCTAAAAACCTCAAGAAATATGATACTAAGACCATATGAGAAAACACATCTTAGATTATGAGGTTTTCAAACAAACCTGATCTGATCTTCTCAGTAGTCTTGTGTTGGAAAATCTGTTGAGATGGATTTCATCAAAGATGGCACATCGTTATTTTTCATGTAACACTTACCTCGGTATTATAACTGCTAATGTCTCAATTATTCAATATATGTTTATCTAATGCCTGCTGTAAATCAGATGCGCTGTTGAGGATTATCCTTTCATTCAACAATTATTTATTAAGTGCTTACTCTGTGCCAGGCACTGTTTTAGGGCCAGGGATAAAACAGTGAACAAAACTGCAAAGCACCAGGCTTCATGGACCAGTCAAAATAAAAAAAGGACAAATAAACCAAAAATTGTAAGTATGTCAAGGATGATGAATGCTCTGAGGAAAAGCAGGGAGCAGACCGTGTGGGTGAAGGGCCTGCTTGCCTCGGGGTTGGATTCCTCGCTCAGAACGGGGTGGTGGGTGCCGCCGCCTTTAGGCCGAGCTCCGGCCTCAAAGAGTCCATCTGAGGAGAGGCGCTGAGAGCCCTGGGCGAAGGAGAAGCCTCCCCCGGCAGTGGGGGCCGTTTCCCCAGACTCAGCTCTGCCACAGCCTCGGTGCTGCCTGCTCCCTGCCGGTGATGCGGGCGGCTTTCCCCCACCTTCGCGGGGAGACAAGGACTGGCGGCTTCCGGTGTTCGTAGCTCCTGGGTTGCTAGTCTCTTCCGGCTTCGCAGCCATCACTCAAGGAACTAATTTCCTGCGTTAAATCCCTCCTGTTTCAAATGCTTGAGTGATTTCTGTTTTCTAGTTGACACTTGACTTAATTCTGTGAGTAAGGGGACAGAGAGCATGGTGGACGTGGGTGTTTCGGGGAGAATCACGCAGAGCCCTTGGTGAAGAGCTGATCCGACATCTGCAGGAAATGAGCAAGCAACCCAACCTGGGTGACACGGCACCCAGGAGGAACCGCGGGGGCAAGGGCCTGAGGCTCAGCTGCAGACCAGTGAGCTCCCATGACCTGGGGAAATTGGGCTAAGGGTGCAGGGAGGGACGGAGATGAAGTTAGGGAAGCGGCAGGGACGACAGGTGGTGAACGGTCTTGTGGGCCTTTGTACAGGCTTTAGAGTCCAGAGGTTTAAGAGGAGAAACATCACTTGACTTGCGTTTAAAAGAATCACAGGCTACTCGGAGGACAATAAACTGTAGGAGCAAAAGAGAGAAACAGGAGGTGTCTATCTGCCACCGCAGATGGTGGTGGTTAGCAGCGGGAAGCCTGAGGGTGTACTATGAAAATAGGACCGGAGAACTTGCTAGCTGACTGGGGGTGAATGGTGTGATGTGAAGAGAGGAGTCGGGTGTAACCCAACTTTGTCTCTGAACAACTGGAAGACTGGAGTGTGTACTCACTAACGTGACCAAGTCTTGGGGAGGAACAACTCTGAGGAGAAAATCCGTGTGTCCAGTTGCCAGTTGGATACACAGACCTGAAATTGGGAAGGGAGCCTGAGTATGGGTGGGGGAGAGGTCCATCTGGGGGATACAGTGTAGAGACACAGGATTGGATGGGGTCACTCAGATAAAAAAGAAATCGAGAACTGATCCCTAGTCATTGACAGGTTAAAGATAAAGATAAACTGTGTTGTGCATTTTGATCCCCACAGCAGTTTTATTTATGTACCTGGGCACATTCTTCCTGTGGGGTGTGCATCAAGTTCATGCCAACAATGTATGTCATCATTATATTTTAGATGTACAGCTAATAAGAGCTTCCCAGGTGGCTCGGTGGTAAAAGAATCCGCTGGCCAGTGCAAGAGACACAGGATACACGGGTTTGTTCCCTGGGTGGGGAAGATCTCCTGGAGAAGGAAATGGCAACCCACTCCAGTATTCTTGCCTGGGAAATCCGGGACAGAGGAGCCTGGCAGGCCACAGTCCATGGAGTCACAAAGAGTCAGACATGACTGAGCATGCACATACACACATACATGTAATACATTTTTATCAGGTTGGAAAAATCTATAAAATGAGAAAACTGCCACCATGCCATCCTGAGGAGAGACCTATTATCTGTGGTGGAGGAGAACTGTACTTCTCCTTGCTAAGTGGCCTGCAAGCTCAGTTTCCAGTGGGCTCTTATGACTTTATTTTAGCAAGCATTATAAACACTGAAAGTTTTTTATTTTTCTGTAAGAATGGAACTTGTTTTAAGAAATCACAAAAAGAATCAATGCAGGAGTTTAAGATTAGAGGCAATATGTCTTTAAAAATTCATTTGATCGTTTTCCACCTCAGTCATTCAAATCAGGAAAGCATCTTCCTCAACACATATCAGAATGGAGCACCTAACTTATTTGAAGCAGATACTCAGAAGGAAAATAAGTTTTTTAAGCACTTATCTTCACTGTTAAAAATAGGTTATCTGCAAGCTTATACAGTTACGGTGAAGATCGCTCAGTCATGTCCGACTCTTTGCGACCCCATGGACTGTAGCCTACCAGGCTCCTCTGTCCATGAGATTTTCCAGGCAAGAGTACTGGAGTGGATTGCCATTTCCTTCTCCAGGGACCTTCCTGACCCAGGGATCGAACCCCGGTCTCCCACATTGTAGACAGACACTTTACCGTCTGAGCCACCAGGGAAGTCCATGCAAGCTTATAAGGACTCTTTAAATAATCATAGTAATAGTGACCATGTATTAAACAATATTAAATAATACTAGTTATTTTATGTAATCTCATTTATCCTTGTAACAATCCTAAAAAATCCTAAAACTCCTATTGCACTTTATAAATAAAGAAGTGGGATTTAAGATTATTTTATTTTTCTTATCCAAGGTCATATGATAAATGTCAAAATCCAAATTCTGTCTCATAAAGTCTCATTTTCAATGTTCTCATGGAATATGAATGTTTTAACACTCTATTATGTCCAGTACTCACCACCACTCAAAACAAAACAATACATAATTTCCTTGCACACATTTGTTATTTACCTATGAGAACCTGATTCTTCTGTTCACTCCCCAGCCTGCAGCTGCACCCAGCAGGCTCCATTGTAGCATGTTTCCTGGTTCTTCTGTAATACGTTTCACCAAAGTTCTGATTTCACGATTGCTGTGGTTTATTTTCTCAATATGTGTAAAGGAAAAGGAAAGAACACAGTACCTTCCCTGTTAAGCAATCCTACAACACACCAAGTAACCAAAGGCAATAACCCAGGTGATGGTTACTGGACCCAATGGTGCCTGCATCCTTCCATGAAAACACTCCTGCTGAATGCAGTTATCAAAGAGGCTCTGGGAAACTCAGAAGTCTCAACTCATCAGCCTCTTGGCCAGGAACTCCCTTATTTTATAGTAATTAAAAAATAACTAAAATATTGACTTGCAAGTGATTTATACAGAACTGCCTAAGCAAAGTATGACAATATGATGATTGAAATTCTGTATTTCACTAATTATTTCACATCCATGACCTTATTTGGTTCTCAAGATGACCTTGGGAGATAAAAAAGAAAATGGTGGTAATTAGTCCATTTAACGCAGAAAAAAAGTTAAGATACATACTGAGATGATAACAAAGATGGAATTCATATTAGATACCCTGGCTTGTGGTTCTGTGTTCTTTTTACTATAACTCTTTTCTGTATAATAGTCTTTGCTTCTCCAGCTTCTTGTATGTTGTTCTTAATATTGTTTTAGCCTTTACTGACTCTTTTCCTAAATGTAAGGACCATGCCTTAAGAAGTTTTATATTTAATATAATGTCTAATACCTAAGAGGCCTCAAGGAATATGTATTGGGTTGGAATAAACAATCTTGTAATCATACTGTTATGATCTTGTTTAGGCCTTCATGTTCCCTGCATTTATCCCATGAGAAATAAGCCTTCCTGAGGTCTCAGTGGTGGTTTAGGAAATATTAAAATCCAACTCACTGCCTTGCATCATCCAAAGAAGACAAATATTCAGGAAATTTAAAATTTAACACCCCAAAACATAAATGCCAGTCACCCTAAGTGTTATAAGAGTGGAAACAGCTCTAAGTGGAAACAGCTGTTCACAAACCCACAGAGCTGCAGCTTTCTAAAGATGTTACATATACAGACAGCTAGTTAGTTAACCTGAATGAACAAGATGCTGATGTTTCTTGAGGAAGCTGCAGGTCAATCCTGATGGTCATCCAGTTGGCAGGGACAGTCCTAACACTCTCCAAATATTGCCTTCCCCTCTCCCCTGAGCTGGCCTCTCTGCTGGCTAAACTCAGCTGGGCCTCAGGCAGAGTCCAGACTGAGTCCCGTCACTTCTCATGGTGGAACCTGCCCACCTTTCTCCTTGGTTGCAGCCTCTGGGCCAGTGATACTGGGCTGGGTTGGAGTTGGAGTTAGACTGCCAGACCCTCCTTTTCTTATTCCTCATTTTGATTTTTCGTGGCCATGGGTAGTAGCTAGATCTTAGTTCTTTGCTTCATTCCCTTATGGGAACCTGAAATTTTCATTGAATGATGTTGAGCTATTTATAACACCTGGGCTGGAGTCATCATCTAGTGCTGAAACTCTGAAACCTACCCCTTTTGAGAAAAAGCTGTGATAACTGAGCTCTTCAAACTGAGCTCCAGTAAATCTGCAAAGGAAAATCATTTAAATCTTCTAATATCTGTGTGGAAGGGACTACCTTTTCTCCCCCCAAAAAACATAAAATACACTTAACAATTTCTTCCTTAGAGCAGTAATTCTTAATTCTAGAGGCATTCCTCAGTCAGTTTGACTGCTGTAACAAAATACCATAAACTGGGCGGCCTAAACATGAATTTCTCACAGTTCTAGTGGCTGGAAGATCAGAGTGCCAGCATGGTGGACTTCTTGGTGAGAGATCTCTTCTTGGTTATGTCCTCACATGGCATGTTATATCCTTCTTGGTGTGTATAAGCAGGGAGAGAGAGAGAGGGAGATCTCCTGCCTCCTCCTCTTTTTATAAGGGCACTAATTTCATCATCAGGGCCCCACCCTTATGACTTAATCTAACCCTGCTTATCTCCCCAAAGCCCCATGTCCAAATACCATTACACTAGGTATTATTAATAGGATTTCAACATATGAATTTTGAGGGGATATAAACATTTGGTCCAAAGCAATGCCAATGCACAATTAGAATCATTTGAGGAGCTTTTTTATTTACTAATAATTAGGCTCCTTTCTCCCAGACCAATTACATTAGAATCTCAGGAGAGTGAGGCTTGAGACTGCACATTTCTGAGAAGCTCCCAAATGACTATCAACTACAAATTGGCATTTGCCAAGAGCATTTGCCATCTGCTTCTGCAGAGACTGAATCCTGTGCTGCTGCAGCTGTTGACCCTCAACATGCCCTGAACGCAGTTCAGGGTGGAGAGTGAGGCATTCTGTGCTCCAGAGAAACTGGGGAACAGGTCTTTAGATAGATATTTTTAGGAACTGATTTCACGATCCCAGTCCTTTCATCTCCTCATATCTCAAAAAGCTTTCATGGTGACATCATCAGCCTGGTGACTATTAGAAAACCTTTCGTAAAGTAAGCCTTGATTGCATTGATCTCCACCTTCACCAAAATCTTATGCCCATGTGACACAGTCACTAAAGCCCGCAAGCCTAGAGCCCATGCTCTGCAACAAGAGAAGCTGCCAAAATGAGATGCTCACACACTGCACCTAGAGCGTATCCTCCACTCACCACAACTAGAGAATGCCTGTGTGCAGCAATGAAGACCTATCACAGCCAAAAATAAATAAATAAACACATTTTTTTAAATTAACTGGAAGGTTTCTAAACTACAGATTGTTAGGCCCCACTTTAGACTTAAGGATTCATTAGGTGATGTTGATATGGTTGGTCCAGAAAGGCCACTTTGAAATCACTGTAGTGTGCCCTGCCCCCATCAGCACCGCTCCTGCTTTTGGTCCTCCTAACTCATTGTGGCTGCAATGGTGCAAGTCTGAGAGGACAGAAAGCACAACCAAGGAAGACAGGTAGAAAACCTCATCTCTCAACTGTGCTTGGATCTGGATCTATATGTTGTTATTGTTGTTTAGTTCCTCAGTCCTGTTTGATTCTTTGCCACTCCATGGATGCAGCACGCCAGGCTTCCCTGTCCATCACCAATTCCCAAAACTTGCTCAAATTCATGTCCATTGGGTCGGTGATGCTATCCAACCATCTCGTCCTCTGTCATCCCCTTCTCCTCCCACCTTCAATCTTTCCCAGCATAAGGGTCTTTTCCAAGGAGTCAGTTCTTTTCATCAGGTGGCCAAAGTATTGGAGCTTCAGCTTCAGTATCAGTCCTTCCAATGAATATTGAGGGTTGGTTTCCTTTAGGATGGGCTGATTTGATCTCCTTGGTGCCCAAGCGACTCTCAAAAGTCTTCTCCAAAAACCACAATTTGAAAGCATCAGTTCTTCAGTACTCAGGCTTCTTTATGGTCCAACTCTCACATCCATACATGACTACTGGAAAAAGCATAGCTTTGACTATACAAACCTTTGTCGGTAAAGTAATGTCTCTGCTTTTTAATACACTGCCTAGGTTTGTCATAGCTTTTCTTCCAAGGAGTGAGTGTCTTTTAATTTTATAGCTGCAGTCACTGTCAGAGAAAGCAATGGCAACCCACTCCAGTACTCTTGCCTGGAAAATCCCATGGACGGAGGAGCCTGGTAGGCTGCAGTCCATGGGGTCGTGAAGAGTCAGATAGGACTGAGCGACTTCACTTTCACTTTTCACTCTCCTGCATTGGAGAAGGAAATGGCAACCCACTCCAGTGTTCTTGACTGGGGAATCCCAGGGACGGCAGAGCCTGGTGGGCTGCCATCTATGGGGTCACACAGAGTCGGACATGACTGAAGTGACTTAGCAGCAGCAGCAGCAGCAACAGTGAGTGATTAAAGACAGCTGTGACAAAAAGGAGAGGGTGAAGTAATACAACTCCAGTGTTTGTGACAGCCCAGGGCTTTGTGGCTCAGCTAATAAAAAATCTGCCTGCAGTGCGGGAGACCTGGGTTTGATCCCTGGGTTGGGAAGATCCCCTGGAGAAAGGAAAGGCTACCCCCTCCAGTATTCCGGCCTGGAGAATTCCATGGACTGTATGGTCCATGGGTTCACAAAGAGTCAGACACAACTAAGTGACTTTCACTTTACTTTCACTTTTCAGGGCAGTCCAGGCAGCACTAACCAATCACCCCGGCTAGCTGGATTTGGGAGTGAGCCATTACTAAGTAGGGTGATTCCATCAGGGAAAGTCAAAACTCGATTTCTAGGGGTTAATAGAAATCAATCAGGTTCCACAAACTTCTGCAGAGTTATTAGAAAATACGGGGTTCAGCCATTGACAACATTCAAACACCACTGACTAGAAGAGAATGAAACAAGATTACAGAACAAGGCATAGACCTGAATTAGCTCTCTCTTAACCTCTGTCTTAAGCTGTTTCAACTCTCATAGTTGAGTGGACCCAATAGGTCAAGTCTGGTTTTTACAATTTGCTGAGCTTAATTCTTTGAATCTTGACTATTTAAAAGTCTCCATGTGTCTCCTAGTGAAAACTGTTTGAGCTAAAAAATGTGCTGTTTCATCTATTCTGCAGGGTCTGACCACTGTTTAGTAAAGGGAAAAATACAAACATATACAATCTACTCCAGTGCTTCTCTAATGTTAATGGGCATTTGAATCACTGAGGGAGTAGGGTACAATGAGATGCAAAATAGCCTTGAGTACAGCCTGAGATTCTTTGAAAAGCATTTAAATCTATCCCATCTGAACTGGTATTATAGATTATATCACAAATGTCAAAATACTGAAAGAAAACATGGGAGAATTTTTTTAAACATTTTTTTCCTTTCTACATAAGTTGCAAATCCAAAACCATAATAGAAAAAAAAACTGAAAAATACGACAAAAATCTAAATTTCCCCAAGGGAAAAAGTACTATAATCAGGGCAAAACAGGAAAAATATTTGCATATGGAAAGGGATTGTTTCCCTTTTTAATGTTGAAATTTCTTCACTAAGAAAATGACTATCAACTTAGAAATTCAAATTGTCAAATGAGAGGAACAGTTCAAGGTCAATAGAAGGAAGGCTTACATATGAATCTATGCTCAATATCACTCATAGTTGAAATAATATAAAAAGTAATGGAGATATACATGTGTATATATAGATACAAATAACTTTGATGATCTTAGAGGTAATATGCATTTTACCTCTAAGATCATCAAAGTTATTTGTCTGCTTTTTAATGTGAAACATTGCTGATGGGAGTTAATGAGAGTATAGGATAAAAACCATTACCACATCCTGCTGGTAGAGATGTAAACTGTTGCAATGTAGTTGATGGGCAATTAAAATACATATAGCTTATGATTCAGTGAAGACCATGTCTAGAAATTTATCCTAAGGATATATTTGCATATATACTTATGTGTTCCATGTCCAGTTCTAACTGTTGCTTCCTGACCTGCATATAGGTTTCTCAAGAGGCAGGTCAGGTGGTCTGGTATGCCCATCTCTTGAAGAATTTTCCACAATTTATTGTGATCCACACAGTCAAAGGCTTTAGCATAGTCAATAAAGCAGAAATAGACGTTTATATGCAGGTCAGGAAGCAACAGTTAGAACTGGACATGGAACAACAGACTGGTTCCAAATAGGAAAAGGAGTATGTCAAGGATGTATATTGTCACCCTGCTTATTTAACTTACATGCAGAGTACATCATGAGAAATGTTGGGCTGGAGGAAGCACAAGCTGGATTCAAGATTGCCGGGAGAAATATCAATAACCTCAGATATGCAGATGATACCACCCTTATGGCAGAAAGTGAAGAGGAACTAAAAAGCCTCTTGATGAAAGTGAAAGAAGAAAGTGAAAAAGTTGGCTTAAAACTCAAAATTCAGAAAACTAAGGTCATGGCATCTGGTCCTATCACTTCATGGCAAATAGATGAGGAAACAGTGGAAACAGCGTCAGACTTTATTTTTGGGGGCTCCAAAATCACTGCAGATGGTGATTGCAGCCATGAAATTAAAAGACGCTTACTCCTTGGAAGGAAAGTTATGACCAACCTAGATAGTATATTCAAAAGCAGAGACATTACTTTGCCAACAAAGGTTCATCTAGTCAAGGCTATGGTTTTTCCAGTGGTCATGTATGGATGTGAGAGTTGGACTGTGAAGAAAGCTGAGCACCAAAGAATTGATGCTTTTGAACTGTGGTGTTGGAGAAGACTCTTGAGAGTCCCTTGGACTGCAAGGAGGTCCAACCAGTCCATCCTAAAGGAGATCAGTCCTGGGTGTTCATTGGAAGGACTGATGTTAAAGCTGAAACTCCAATACTTTGGCCACCTCATGCGAAGAGTTGACTCATTGGAAAAGACCCTGATGCTGGGAGGGATTGGGGGCAGGAGGAAAAGGGTATGCCAGAGGATGAGATGGCTGGATGACATCACCAACTCGATGGACATGAGTTTGAGTAAACTCCAGGAGTTGATGATGGACAGGGAGGCCTGGTGTGCTGTGATTCATGGGGTCGCAAAGAGTTGGACATGACTGAGTGACTGAACTGAACTGAACTGATACATATGTGTGTATGTGCACATATACACAAGGTTGAGTTTCCCCAGAAAATCACTGTGGCCCTGCTTTTAGTAAATTGTTAGAAATATCAATATGAATAAAGGACCAATTAAATACATTACTATACATCGTTACAACTGAATACAATGCAACCAGTAAAAAGACTAAAATATAACATACCATTGATATTAAAAGATATCTAAGGACTTTATCAAAATTAAAAACCTTTGCCCCATGAAAGGCCCTCTGAAGATGACAAAGAAACAAGCCACATTCAGAATACCCTGGACCCCACAGCCAGCCATATAAAGAACTAGCCCCTATCCACCATCAGGCACAAAATCAGGGCCCTGCAGCCAGAGACCTCAAGAAATGGCTCGAGCCACCAACTTGGTGGCACCAGATCTCAGACAACTTGCACCCCTCAGCAAACCACCCCAGGATCCAGCTGTACTTGCCAGTGGGCCAATACCAGCTTTGGAACACCCTAGAGCCCACAGCCAGCAGTGTCAGGAACCAGCCCCACCTACCAGCAGGCCAACACTAGAACTGAGATACCTGACCCTGCAACCACCCACCCCAGAACCCAGCCCTACCCACCAGCAGACCATCACCAGCCTGAGACCCCAGGTTTCTATAGTCAGCTGCCTTATGATGAGGCCCCACCTACCACCAGCCAGCAGCCTCCTCAGGCCAGGGGCCAATGGTGCCTACCAGACTTAACATAGTAGTCAGCCCTCTACAACAGAAAGATTCAGAGTTCACATAGGGGGCACCCTTAGAACATATAGTTCTGGTGACCAGAAGGAGTGCATTTCTGGGATGCATAGGATGTCTCATACCAAAGGCCACTTCTCCAAGATTGAGAAATCTAACCAATCTACCAAATACACAGAAATAAGATTAGCAAATCAGGCAAAATGAAGCAACAGAGGAACATGTTCCAAATGGAAGAACAAGATAAAATCCCAGGAGAAGAACTAAATGAAGTGGAGATAAGTGACCTACCCAATAAAGAGGTCAAAGTAATGACCACAGAGATGACCAAAGAACTTGAGAGAAGAATGGATGAACAGAACAGAGAAGTTAGAAGAAGAACCAGAGATGCAGAATACAATAAATGACATAAAAATTACACTAGACAGAATAAATAGATTAGATTATACAGAATAATGAATCACTGAGCTAGAAGACAGAGTAATGGAAATCACTGATATTAAACAGAAAAGTGAAAAAATAATTAAGACAAATGAGGACCATTTAAAAGACCTCTGAGACAATAAAGAGTAACTTTTTAAATTATAGCATTTGCATTATAGGGGTCCCAGAAGGAAAGAGTGAGAAAGAGGCATAGAATATTTGAAGACATAGTTTAAGACATTGAAGACAAGATACACTATATTTTAAATGCCAAAAATTAAAGAGAGATTATTAAAAGTAGCAAGGGAAAAGCAATAAGTTATGAAAAAGGAAACTTTCATAAGGCTAAGAGCTGACTTTTCTGAAGAAATCCTGAGACCAGAAAAAAGTGGCACAATATATTTAATGTGATGAAAGAAAAAACCTACAACCAGGAGTATTCTTTTCAGCAAGGCTTTCATTCAGATTTGATGGAAGAGATCACAGATTTACAGACAAGCAACAGCTTAAAGGGTTCCACTCCACCAAACTAGCTTGACAAGAAATGTTAAACAAACTTATCTAAGTGAAAAAGAAAAGGCCACTACTAGAAACATGAAAATTACAAAATAAAAAGCTCATTGATATAGGCAACTATATAGTAAAAATGGTAAATCAGCCATGTACAAAGTTAGTTGGAATGTTAAAGACAAAAGTAGTAAAATTAGCTACATCCACAATAAATAGCTAAAAGATATACACAAAAAAACAATGTAAACTATGATGTCAATAAAGTAATTGGGGTGAAGGGAGGCAAAAATGTCAAAATGTGCTTGAAACTGAAGATCAGGAACTTAAAATAATCATTCATAACCAAAATCTATAATAGGTACACATATACATACACAAAAAGGAATCTGAACACAACACTAAAGATAGTCATCAAGTAACAAAGGAAGAAAACAAAAACGGAATGACCAAAAAGAACTAGAAAACAACCCCCAATTAACAAAAATGGAAATAAGAATATACATCTTAATAATTACTTTAAATTTAAATGGAAAAGCACTCCATAACAAACATAGGATGGTTGGATGGATATAAAAAAAAGACTCATACATATGATGCCTACAATAGACTCACTTCAGACCTAAAGATTCACACAGATTAAAAGAGGATGGGTTAAGATATCTTTTGCAAATTGAAATAGAAAGAAAGCTAGGATAGCAAGACATATCCAACAAAATAGACTTTAAAATAAAGACTGCAATAAGAGACAAAGAAAAACATTACAAATTCATCAAAGGATCAATCTAAGAAGAAGATACGACAATTTAAAATATATATGCACCAAACAAAGGAGTTTCTAAATACATAAAGTAAATATTAACAGACACAAAAGGAGAAATTGACAGTAACACAATAATAGTTGAAGACTAACACCCCACTTACATCATTGGAAAGTTCATCCAGACAGAAAATCAATAAGGAATCACTGGCCTGAGGGACACATTAGACCGAAGGAACTTAACAGATACATAAAGGACATTCCATCCAAGAACAGCCCAATACATATTATTTTCAAGTGCACTTGGAATATTCTCCAGGATAATCAGATGCTAGGCCACTCATCAAGTCTGAATAAATTTTAAAAACCTAAAGTCATATTAAGGATCTTTTCCAATCACAATGCTATGAGACTAGAAACCAACTACTTGGGGGAAAAAAAACTGCAAAATATAGAAGCACTTGGAGACTAAACTTACGGTTCACTGCTGAAATCAAAGAACAAATTTTAAAAATACCTGAAGGCAATTGAAAACAAAAGCACAACTTTACAAACTCTATGGGATAGAGAAAACGAAGTTCTAAGAGGGAAGTTTATAGCAATACAAGTCTACCTCATGAAACAAGAAAAATCTCAAATAAACAAAAATCTAAAATAAACATAATCTTGTGCCTAAAGCAACTAGAGAAAGAAGAACAAACAAAACCCAAAGTTAGTAGAAGGAAAGAAATCATAAAGCCCAGAGCAGAAACAAATGAAATAGTGACTAAACTATAATAGAAAAGACCAATGAAACTAAGACCTGGTTTTCCAATAAAAGAAAGATAAAAATTGGTAACATTTATCCAGACACAAGAAATGAAGATAAGATCCTCTTGGAATCAAAATTAGCAATGAAAAGGAAGAAATTACAACCAACACCACAGAAATAAGAAGAATCACAAACAATTACTAAGAATAACCATATGCCAATAAAATGGACAAACTAGAAGAAATGGACAAATTCCTAGCAATGTATAATATCCCAAGATTGAACCAGGAAGAAATGGAAAATATAAACAGACCAGTTGCTGCTGCTAAGTCGCTTCAGTCATGTCCGACTCTGTGCTACCGCATAGACGGCAGCCCCCCAGGCTCCCCTTATCCCTGGGATTCTCCAGGTAAGAACACTGGAGTGGGTTGCCATTGCCTTCTCCAATGCATAAAAGTGAAGAGTGAAAGTGAAGTCGCTCAGTCATGTCCGACTCTTAGCGACCCCATGGACTGCAGCTTACCAGGCTCCTGCATCCATGGGATTTTCCAGGCAAGAATACTGGAGTGGGGTGCCATTGCCTTCTCCAGGAAATCTTCCCAACCCAAGGATTGAACCCAGGTCTCCCATACTGTAGGCAGACGCTTTACTGTCTGAGCCACCAGGGAAGTCTTGGTTCTTGGTAGGACACAAAGGGGAATATATACCCAATGCAAGAAAATTTATTGAAAATAAGAAAGAACAGAAAGAACACCTCAAGATAGAGGTTGGTCAGGCCAAGTGATGTAATGGCCCAGGAGGGATGAGGTACAGAGTTTTTAAGGCAAAGTCATTTGCATAATCCAGGGGTTGTTGAATGGCAATCTTCATTGACAGTTGCAGATTATATAAGAAGGTGGTCTACCATGCATATCCTTCCCATAATTCAGTCTGTTATAATTCGATGCATGTATTCATGGAATATTTATAAACAGCTAATGAGCCCAATGGGCTTCCCTTGTGCCTCAGCTGGTAAAGAATCCACCTGCACTGCGGGAGACCTGGGTTTGATTCCTGAGTTAGAAAGATCCCCTGGAGAAGGGAAAGGCTATCCACTCCAGTATTCTGGCCTGGAGTATTAAAAAGAAGAGAGATTACTTTGCCAACAAAGGTCCGTCTAATCAAAGCCATGGTTTTTTGAGTAGTTATGTATGGATGTGAGAGTTGGACCATAAAGAAAGCTGAGCGCTGAAGAACTGATGCTTTTGAACTGTGGTGTTGGAGAAGAGTCCCTTGGACTACAAGGAGATCAAACCAGTCCATCCTAAAGGAGATCAGTCCTGAATATTCATTGGAAGGACTGATGCTAAAGCTGAAATTCCAATGCTTTGGCCACCTGATGCAAAGAACTGACTCACTGGAAAAGACCCTGATAGTGGGAAAGATTGAGAGCAGGAGGAGAAAGGGGCGACAGAGGATGAGATGGTTAGATGGCATCACTGACTCAATGGGCATGAGTTTGAGCAAGCTCCGGGAGTTGTTGAT
Source organism: Bos javanicus (assembly GCF_032452875.1). Lineage (NCBI taxonomy): Eukaryota > Metazoa > Chordata > Mammalia > Artiodactyla > Bovidae > Bos > Bos javanicus. Next base: position 5,971,566 of record NC_083882.1, read on the forward strand.
GGACAGGGAGGCTGAAGTCCATGGGATCTCAGAGTCGACATGACTGAGCAACTGAACTGAACTGAATGCGTCCGGTGGCACCAAAGGTTATCTGAGTGCCTGATAATGTGAGATGCGAGCATGTTCTAGAGTAGGGAAGTCCCACCAGTGGGCCAATGGGGAATGTTTCTAGCCCCCTGACTATTTTGGAGTACTGAGGGGCATATTTGGAGTGGGCCTGGTGAATTGCTTGGTGGGATTAGGCAACCATTGGATGTTTAGCTGAAGGGGCTGCCTCTCATTGCTTTTGGCTGCCTTCCTGTCTAACAAGACCACAGTGATATATCACTGCATCTATTAGGACAGCTAAAATGAAAAACAGTGACAATACCAAATGTTGGCAATATGGAGAAAATGACCTCTTATATATTGCTAGTGGGAATGAAAAATGTACACTTGGGAAATTAATATGGCAGTATTTTTAAACAAAACATATATTTATACAATGCAGCCATTTCACTTCCAAGCATTTGTATCAGAGAATAAAAACCTAGATTCACATGAAACCAATAAACAATTGTTATAGCACTTTTAAGTATTTTTTAACTGAAGTATAATTGACATAGTTTCAGGCATATAATATAATGATTTGGTATTTGCATATACCGCAAAATGATCACCATAATAAGTCTGATAAAAACCTGTCACCATAGATGGTTACAATTTTCTTATTGTGATGAGAACTTTTAAGATTTACTCTCTTAGCAACTGTAAAATATGTACTACTATAGTATTATTACCTAGAGTTACCATCTGTGCATTATACCCCTATGACTTACTTATTTTACACCTGGGAGTTTGTACATTTTGACCCTCTTCATTCATTTCATTCACGCCCTACTCCCTTGAGTCTGGTAACTATCCAACTGTTCTCTGTTAGTCAGCTATATCTATGAGCTCAGTTTTTTTGTTGTGGTTTTAGATTCTACATGAGTACTACAGCAGCTTTATTTGTAATAGGCAGAAACAGAAACAAACAAAATGTATCCTCAATAGGTGAATGGCTAAACAAATTGTAGTACACCTATTTTAGGGGAAGAACACCGACTGAAACCGCCCACCCTGGCCAGGCACCATAGTAACCATTTGCATGAGTTGTTTTATGATAGGGGGTCCTGGTAAGGAACACGGAACTAATAAGCCACCACCAACAGTGAGAGTTCAGGAAAGTCCAAAAAGTGACACCACGTGTCCAACCACCTCCCAGAATCCTCACTGGCATCCACCTTGTCTGAACAAGGTGTGCATCACCAGGAAGGACTCTGAGTAAGAATGATTGGCTAAAAACAACCCAGAAACTAATCCCATCACCATAAAACCACAGTGCCAGAGCAGTTCTCCTGGGTTCCCTTACCCTACTGCTCTCCATCTGGGCGCCCCTTCCCAATAAAAGCTCTTGCTTTGCCAGCACCTGTGTCTTCTTGAACAATTCATTTCCAAGTGTTAGACAAGAGCCCACTTTCGGGCCCTGGAATGGGTCCCCCTTCCTGCAGTACGTATATTGTGAAAATAAGAATTAATTAACTCAGCAATTCTGCTTTATTGACTATGCCAAAGCCTTTGACTGTGTGGATCACAATAAACTGTGGAAAATTCTGAGAGAGATGGGAATACCAGACCACCTGACCTGCCTCTTGAGAAACCTGTATGCAGGTCAGGAAGCAACAGTTAGAACTGGACATGGAACAACAGACTGGTTCCAAATAGGAAAAGGAGTACATCAAGGCTGTATATTATCACCCTGCTTATTTAACTTCTATGCAGAGTACATCATGAGAAACGTTGGACTGGAAGAAACACAAGCTGGAATCAAGATTGCTGGGAGAAATATCAATAACCTCAGATATGCAGATGACACCACCCTTATGGCAGAAAGTGAGGAGGAACTAAAAAGCCTCTTGATGAAAGTGAAAGTGGAGAGTTAAAAAGTTGGCTTAAAGCTCAACATTCAGAAAACAAAGATCATGGCATCCGGTCCCATCACTTCATGGGAAACAGATGGGGAAACAGTGGAAACAGTGTCAGACTTTATTTTTGGGGGCTCCAAAATCACTACAGATGGTGACTGCAGCCATGAAATTAAAAGACGCTTACTCTTTGGAAGGAAAGTTATGACCAACCTAGATACCATATTCAAAAGCAGAGACATTACTTTGCCAACAAAGGTTCGTCTAGTCAAGGCTATGGTTATTCCTGTGGTCATGTATGGATGTGAGAGTTGGACTGTGAAGAAGGCTGAGCACCGAAGAATTGATGCTTTTGAACTGTGGTGTTGGCGAAGAGTCTTGAGATTCCCTTGGACTGCAAGGAGATACAACCAGTCCATTCTGAAGGAGATCAGCCCTGGGATTTCTTTGGAAGGAATGATGCTAAAGCTGAAACTCCAGTACTTTGGCCACCTCATGCAAAGAGTTGACTCATTGGAAAAGACTCTGATGCTGGGAGGGATTGGGGGCAGGAGGAGAAGGGGACGACAGAGGATGAGATGGCTGGATGACATCACTGACTCGATGAACGAGAGTCTGAGTGAACTCCGGGAGTTGGTGATGGACAGGGAGGCCTGGCGTGCTGCGATTCATGGGGTCGCAAAGAGTCAGACACGACTGAGCGACTAAACTGAACTGAACTACTACACACAAGAATTTGGATAGATTCAGAAGGACTTTATGCTAACTGAATTCTTCCTTTCATATGTACCTCCGCTATACTGGGACAATTCTGTTTCCTTGTTTACTTTGCTTCTTGAATTCCCCCGGCTCCTCAACAATCACTGTGGCAAGTGGCAGTATCTGATGGATTGAAGTTTTCAGTTCAGTCGCTCAGTCATGTCCGATTCTTTGCGACCCCATGAATCGCAGCACGCCAGGCCTCCCTGGCTGTCACCAACTCCTGGAGTTCACTCAGACTCATGTCCATGGAGTCAGTGATGCCATCCAGCCATCTCATCCTCTGTCGTCCCCTTCTCCTCCTGCCCCCAATCACTCCCAGCATCAGAGACTTTTCCAATGAGTCAACTCTTCACATGAGGTGGCCAAAGTACTGGAGTTTCAGCTTTAGCATCATTCCTTCCAAAGAAATCCCAGGGCTGATCTTCTTCAGAATGGACTGGTTGGATCTCCTTGCAGTCCAAGGGAATCTCAAGACTCTTCGCCAACACCACAGTTCAAAAGCATCAATTCTTCAGTGCTCAGCCTTCTTCACAGTCCAACTCTCACATCCATACATGACCACAGGAAAAACCATAGCCTTGACTAGATGAACCTTTGTTGGCAAAGTAATGTCTCTGCTTTTGAATATGGTATCTAGGTTGGTCATAACTTTCCTTCCAAGGAGTAAGCGTCTTTTAATTTCATGGCTGCAGTCACCATCTGTAGTGATTTTGGAGCCCCCAAAAATAAAGTCTGACACTGTTTCCACTGTTTCCCCATCTGTTTCCCATGAAGTGATGGGACCAGATGCCATGATCTTCGTTTTCTGAATGTTGAGCTTTAAGCCAACTTTTTAACTCTCCACTTTCACTTTCATCAAGAGGCTTTTTAGTTCCTCCTCACTTTCTGCCATAAGGGTGGTGTCATCTGCATATCTGAGGTTATTGATATTTCTCCCAGCAATCTTGATTCCAGCTTGTGTTTCTTCCAGTCCAGTGTTTCTCATGATGTACTCTGCATAGAAGTTAAATAAGCAGGGTGATAATATACAGCCTTGACGTACTCCTTTTCCAATTTGGAACCAGTCTGTTGTTCCATGTCCAGTTCTAACTGTTGCTTCCTGACCTACATATAGATTTCTCAGAAGGAAGCCCTCATTCACACCTGGAGAACAAAAATCACTGATGGCTGTGCCATTTCTTACTAATATGGCAGGACATATTTTCATTTCACATTTTAAAATGCCTTTAGCCCCATCAGATATATAATAACACATCTCTTAAAACACTTCTAAATTACTCAGTGATCAACAACCCAAATGCCTAATGGGCCAGGCAGGTAAGATGTTTATTAGGCCATGCGTGGTATTTAGGAAACGGCTGAGACTGTGACAAACTGGAAAGAACTCCAAGACAAAGCACTCAAATGCAGATGTTTATATGACTCAGCCTGGGCCAGACAAATAACAGCAATGTCCTGCCAGCAGTCACAAGCAACCCATCCTCGTCTGCCTGCTGTGGCATCCTGTTTCACTGCAGATGAGTCTGATTACTAGAAACATCTTTATGCTGAGCGATATTTATCTGTGGCGATTTCTCCCTATGACCTCTAGTTCTGAGCATTTCCTTCACATGAGAAGTGTGGACCTGATTTCAGAGTACATTAACTGGACTTGTTGGCACGCAGTTAAGAACTAGTTCCTTTATTAAGTGCCCAGAGCTGCCTACATGCAGGCAGTGTTTGTCCTCACACAAACCAGGGTAAATGCAAATGCAAACTCTGTCATTTAACAGATCTAAGACATTGAAAATGTGATTTAATCTTTAGTTATCTTCCTATTCAAAATGAGGATAATAATAATAATGGCCAATCTGCAGAGTTACTGTGAGGATCAAAGATGCAAACATTAAAATGCCAATTAGATGTCAAGGAAAATGCTTTTGTCAGAAAATGATTGTGACAGAGGACACGCTGGGGCTTATTGTTCAACTTTCTTGGATTTTGTGAGTGGAAAATATGCCAATTTTCAGAATAATTTCATAGCCAAGGATCCAAGGTTGAGCTTCCTTTGTTCCCAATCTACCAGGCTCGTTTCCTCATTTTGCCACTAGATGGCAACTGCTCCGCAGAGCATTTGAGCTCCAAGGATGTAAAATCTCCAAAGTTTCTCAGAGGCTTTCTTTGATGTTACAAATCAGGCCTAGAGCTGCACCAAGTAACAGGGAGGCCTTGTAAAGAGAATTTGTTTTACTCAATAATTAAGAAATCCAGGGCCCTTTCCTGAAACTGAACCAGGGAAGGGGTGATGGTCCAGAAGAGCCACGTGTGACTCCCTCACTCCCTCAGCCAGCCTGGGTTTGCTCCTGCCACACACAAGGCCTTTGCACCTGCTGGCCCACCCTCCTGGACCCTCTCTCTGCTGCATTTGGACAGCATGCTCCGTTATCCCTTTACTTACTAGCTCGCAGGCCCCTTACCGTAAGTCCCAGGACTGCTGGGGCTGTGTCCTGTTCCCTAGACCATCCCCAACCTCAATAGATGTGCCCACTACATAATAATAAACATTCGCTCAATAAATATTTGTCAAACGAGAGTTAAAGAGTACCCAAGTTCTCAAATGTTGCTCTTCCACTAGCTGAAAAAACACTGTTTCTCTTTTCCTTACGAAAGCAAATCCAGGTGCCAGAGAATGAGAGAGACACTGCAAACAGCCCGGAACTGGGTGTGGCAATGGTCCCCACTCCCCACCGATGGAAATCACATCTCATCTCCGACGTATACCTTGAGTCTCCAGTGACGACAGTAAGGCTAATAAACTAACCTGAGATACTGGAGGAAAGTCGGGAATGATGCATTTCTTTCCTTATCAGTAAACATTGCTCCTAATATAATAGTCATTGTGGAGAAAAAGCTGTTGCCAAAATCCCAGATTCCTTTGTTTGGTACGTGCGTCAAACTCAAATTAATTCATCCTCTCCTTCCACAGTCTGTCTCTGACGATGGCGTCACGGCTGCAGGACTTCGGTCATTGCTCTCCTTGGAACCCACAGGTGGTCGTCACCTTCTAATGATCCTGCTTAAACCTAGGCAAAATGGCTGTCTGGGGAGGCCTTACAAATAGCTGTGAAAAGAAGAGAAGCGAAAAGCAAAGGAGAAAAGGAAAGATATAAACATCTGAATGCAGAGTTCCAAAGAATAGCAAGAAGAGATAAGAAAGCCTTCTTCAGCGATCAATGTAAAGAAATAGAGGAAAACAACAGAATGGGAAAGACTAGGGATCTCTTCAAGAAAATCAGAGATACCAAAGGAACATTTCATGCAAAGATGGGCTCGATGAAGGACAGAAATGGTATGGACCTAACAGAAGCAGAAGATATTAAGAAGAGATGGCAAGAATACACAGAAGAATTGTACAAAAAAGATCTTCACGACCCAGATAATCACGATGGTGTGATCACTGACCTAGAGCCAGGCATCCTGGAATGTGAGGTCAAGTGGGCCTTAGAAAGCATCACTACGAACAAAGCTAGTGGAGGTGATGGAATTCCAGTTGAGCTATTCCAAATCCTGAAAGATGATGCTGTGAAAGTGCTGCACTCAATATGCCAGCAAATTTGGAAAACTCAGCAGTGGCCACAGGACTGGAAAAGGTCAGTTTTCATTCCAATCCCAAAGAAAGGCAATGCCAAAGAATGCTCAAACTACCGTACAGTTGCACTCATCTCACATGCTAGTAAAGTAATACTCAAAATTCTCCAAGCCAGGCTTCAGCAATATGTGAACCGTGAACTTCCTGATGTTCAAGCTGGTTTTAGAAAAGGCAGAGGAACCAGAGATCAAATTGCCAACATCCTCTGGATCATGGAAAAAGCAAGACAGTTCCAGAAAAGCATCTATTTCTGCTGTATTGACTATGCCAAAGCCTTTGACTGTGTGGATCACAATAAACTGTGGAAAATTCTGAAAGAGATGGGAATACCAGACCACCTGATCTGCCTCTTGAGAAATTTGTATGCAGGTCAGGAAGCAACAGTTAGAACTGGACATGGAACAACAGACTGGTTCCAAATAGGAAAAGGAGTTCATCAAGGCTGTATATTGTCACCCTGTTTATTTCATTTACTCTGTAAATATGCAGAGTACATCATGAGAAACGCTGGACTGGAAGAAACACAAGCTGGAATCAAGATTGCTGGGAGAAATATCAATAACCTCAGATATGCAGATGACACCACCCTTATGGCAGAAAGTGAAGAGGAACTAAAAAGCCCCTTGATGAAAGTGAAAGAGGAGAGTGAAAAAGTTGGCTTAAAGCTCAACATTCAGGAAATGAAGATCATGGCATCTGGTGGCATCACTTCATGGGAAATAGATGGGGAAACAGTGGAAACAGTGTCAGACTTTATTTTTGGGGGCTCTAAAATCACTACAGATGGTGACTGCAGCCATGAAATTAAAAGACGCTTACTCCTTGGAAGAAAAGTTATGACCAACCTAGATAGCATATTGAAAAGCAGAGACATGACTTTGCCAACAAGGGTCCGTCTAGTCAAGGCTATGGCTTTTCCAGTGGTCATGTATGGATGTGAGAGTTGGACTGTGAAGAAGGCTGAGCGCTGAAGAATTGATGCTTTTGAACTGTGGTGTTGCAGAAGACTCTTGAGATTCCCTTGGACTGCAAGGAGATCCAACCAGTCCATTCTGAAGGAGATCAGCCCTGGGATTTCTTTGGAAGGAATGATGCTAAAGCTAAAACTCCAGTACTTTGGCCACCTCATGCGAAGAGTTGACTCAATGGAAAAGACTCTGATGCTGGGAGGGATTGGGGGCAGGAGGAGAAGGGGACGCCAGAGGATGAGATGGCTGGATGGCATCACTGACTGGATGGACATGAGTCTGAGTGAACTCCAGGAGTTGGTGATGGACAGGGAGGCCTGGCGTGCTGCAATTCGTGGGGTCGCAAAGAGTCGGACACGACTGAGTGACTAAACTGAACTGAACTGAACTCTTTCTAAACCCTTTCAGTCAGCTGCATACCACTTATGAGACTTTTGGCATATGTGAACTATTGTTTGCTAAGTATTCTTTGATTTGGCCCTTTTTCCTATGAATAGAGTGTAAATGTAAACTTCACTTCACTTTCACAAATGAGATTGATGTGTTCACCAGTCATCCTAATTCACATTAAAATAAATACTAAATTATTAAATGTTTATCCATCTTTCACTGAAACATATAAAATATTTCACACTCCTTGGCCAGCACAGTACTGGGCCATGCTGCTTACCCTGTTGGATCCGTATGCCTTTTAGTGTTTGCTTTGGCAGCACATATACTAAAACTGGAACAATATTTGAGTTTTACAAGAATGAAGTAGTTGATATTCTGTATTACAATGTGCACATATTTAACAATACTTAAATGTTTACACTTAAATGTTTAAGAAGGCAGATTTCATGTTGTGAGTTTTTTTGCCACAAGTATGAGTGAGAAAGCAAAAAAAAAAAAATTATGAATAAAAATAAAAGAGAGAGAGCCAGAAATGCATAGTTAAAGTAATACAGGACCTCAATTCTAGACTTCAGTCTACTGCTTGATTAGCTTTGATATGTTCGGCAATTCACTCAATAGTTACTTTCTCTTATCTCTTACATACAGATAATGCCACATGCTACAGATCTTTAAGATACTATAGGAAAAATTAAATTAGCAACTTTTGGGGTAATATTGTGAGAAATGTAAAGTACCCCATAAATCAATATTTTAATTATTGTATTAAATAATAACTTTTATTCACACCAGAATCAAATTTTAATAATACAGGACCATAATGATAGGCTCTTGTCAATAATTCAGTAGAAATTGTTATTAGATTTCAAACCAATCAACCCTTTCAAGGGAAACTGTGCTTCTCATAAAAATAGAATTTCCTAGACTAAGTTTCTCCAGGAGGCAAAGTTTTCTCTTTATTTTGGGCATATAAATACAGTGAAGATGCAGTTCAAAAATTTTTATTCTGGCAACAAAAGATTGAAAATGACTTGTGTTCAGACCAGAGAAACTGAAAAGTTCAGCATCCACTTGCCAAATGCAAAGTCCTATATGCTGAAAATTTTGAACATGTTCTCAAGTCTCATCTTGGTCCTGCGCACAAGATGAGACACAAATTAACCTGGATTTTACACACAATCAATGCACTTTCTATACACAAATACAAACAGCTCAATACTGCAGGTGATATTTTCCCATAAATTTAAGTATTTATTTGCTTCCATGGAGTCCCTTAGCTAGAGGAAGTTCTGGTGCCATTTTTACTTTATTGCATGTTGCTTTTCACTTTGCTTAACAAACATAACCCAGGGAAGTTCGTAATACACTTAACACACAAATACTGTTGGTTTTACAATTTCTGTCAACATAGGTGAAAAGCACATCAGAATTTTATTTTATTAAAAAAGAATTACTTCTAAATAAAAAAGATCTTGAGGCTATTTATTCTTGGTAGGAGTAAACTTGAATTTGTATGCCAATTTTGAGGAACTGGCAATGGCTATCTGGAATGCTGTGTTGTACATGAAGAGAAAACACGCCATAACACTGTCTTAGCTGCCAAGGGCCCAGGTGGCCGGGGTGAGGCGACTGTTCACCTACTTGCCATTTTTCATCTAGTTCAATCTTAAACTCTCCAGACATTATTCCCCATCAGTTCTCCTTCTCCCACCACCATTCCCTTATTGAATAAGCAGTAGAGCCAAGTTTTCCCAGAGACAGTAGTAAGTAAGGGAGGAAGGAAAAGTCTGGCAACTCTCCTGACCCCAGAGTGATGATGATGCCTTAGGGGACCCAGAGCCACCAGGAAGGAGCTGAAAGGCTGAGAGATGATGTGCTAGATGGGGCGTTTCAGCAAGGAAGGCAAAGAAAGAAACTCAAGGCACGGAACCAGCCAGACACAAGAGGATCCTGGCAGGTAAACACTGTTTAATGTGATGACTGTGTATTAAACCTGAAATCAGCATGTAGCCCCTGTCAGTGAGCCAGCAGGATGCCTCTAAGTGCTTACTCTGGCTCTTGCATGTGTATATTTTCCTGCTCTAACACATACTTAAGGCAGATGCTGGGTTGTGGTGAGGGATCTCATTTATGGTTATTTACTTGAGCCAAGCTGTGATGCTCGTGTGGACAAGTCTCTACTTATTTTGTCCCTTTTGAAGGATTTAAAAAAAAATCCTCCTACTGATTCTCCTGCTATAATTCTTCCTGGTTTTTTTTTTTTTTTCTGGTTCTTAGGAAAGAAGGAAAGTTTGCAGAGGGGTGATGCTTACTCCAAAACCCTCAAAAGAAAAGCCAGAGGTCCTTCCTTTGCTAGCAAGACTAGAACTCTTTTTCAGAAAATGTTAAAGGACCACTGTGCCTTAGAATTAATTAGCAGGCCTGAGGTGCTATCCTTAGAAAGCTCCACTTGCAGGGTTGGCCTTTGGATGGCTTTCAGAAACATGATTTGGAAGGGTTCCCACCATTAACAGATTGAGTGGCTTACTGTGCCTAAACTGCTTGTGCAAACAATGTGGTTTATGCGGAACACCTGCTTTCCTTGTGGAAGTCTGGAATTTGGATTCATGCCTGGCAGAGGCTAGAAGAGGGGCCATGTCAACTGCACCCAATAAAAGCCCTGGGCAGTGAGTCTCTAGTGAGCTTCCCTCATTGAAACAACTCACACATCTCGTCACAACTCATTGCTAGGAGATTTAAGAATGTCCTATGTGATTCCATGGGGAAGGAACACTTGCAAACTTGCACCTGGCTTCCCCTAGACTTGGTCCTTCTGCTTTTGCCTTTGCTGACTTTTCTCTGTACCCTTTCACTACAGTAAATCATAGCCATGAATATGACTGTATGCTGAGTCCTGTCCATTCTCCTACAAACTATGCCACAGATTTTATTTTCTTGGGCTCCAAAATCACTTCAGATGGTGACTGCAGTCCTGAAATTAAAAGGCGCCTTCTCCTTGAGAGAAAAGGTATGGCAAACCTAGACAGCATATTAAAAAGCAGAGACATCCCTTTGCCAACAAAGGTCTGTCTAGTCAAAGCTATGGTTTTTCCAGTAGTCATGTATGGATGTGAGAGTTGGACTATAAAGAAGGCTGAGCACTGAAGAATTGACGCTTTTGAACTGTGGTGTTGGAGAAGACTCTTGAGAGTCCCTTGAACAGCAAGGAGATCAAGCCAGTTGATCCTAAAGGAAATCAACCCTGAATATTCATTGGAAGGACAGATGCTGAAGGTGAAGCTCCAATACTTTGACCACCTGATGGGCAGAGCTGATTCATTGGAAAAGATCTTTATGGTGGAAAAGATTGAAGGTGGGAGAAGGGGACGACAGAGGATGAGATGGTTGGATAGCATCACCAACTCAATGGACATGAGTTTTGAGCAAACTCCAAGAAACAGAGAAGGACAAGGAAACGTGGTGTGCTTCAGTCCATGGGGTCGCAAAGAGTCAGACACAACTTAGCCACTGAACAACAAGGACGAATGTGGGGAATCCTTCAATACAACCATTTTTGCTTTACCATACTCTAGGTATATAAGAAATGGGATCTGAAACTTAAATATAAGGTGTGAACTCCATAATCATCAACTAGAGAATCAATCTATGTCTTGGACATGTGGGGAAACATGATGAACTTTCTGTGGCAATTGCAGAAAGGATATTTTTCCCTTGAAAAGTATCATTTAATTTGTAACCTGATCCTGTATGGAAGAAAAGAAAGTTGCTGTGTAAGTAAAAGCTAGTTAACAGGAATGATCTTCCTTGCAGTAGATCTCAAAACTAGAAATCTAAGATTCCTCCTTACATTTTTTTAGGCCCTGCCCACTTTTTTAGAGGTATTTAGGAGTTGGTGATAGACAGGGAGGCCTGGCGCACTGCAGTCCATGGGGTCGCAGAGTCGGACACGACTGAGCGACTAAACTGAACTGAACTGAGAAGACCTTAAATGTAAGGACCTCAGAGCTCATCACCCCTTCTTCTACGAGAACAGAAATCCTCTTTAGAACATTCCTCTCAGTTACTGCTTGAGCATTTCCCTTACACTTAATGGCTTCTCTAGTCTTTCCTCCAAAGTGACCTAAGGAAATTCTTTTTGGCAAAGAAGTAGTTACAGATGTAGTGCAAATCAGATTCACATATATACATATCTCTAAGCATGCTTGTTTTCATTTAAAACATCATCTGAATTTTGCTTTCTATTTCATTGTGTGCCTGTGTTTGCTTAACATAAAAATAGTATGGATTTAGGCATAACCTGGCACATGCATGTTTCTACAGAGATTTTATCACCTTTCTAAAAGGCACAGTCTGAAATAAAATATATTTTATGTAATATTCTCCTAATTTAAACAATACATAAATGCACAAAGGAAAAAAGACAACAGTCATATATAAACTCCTTCTGGCTTCCCTGGTGGCTCAGAGGTTAAAGCGTCTGCCTGCAATGCTGGAGACCTGGGTTTGATCCCTGGGTCGGGAAGATCCCTGGAGAAGGAAATGGCAACCCACTCCAGTATTCTTGCCTGGAGAATCCCATGGATGGAGGAGCCTGGTGGGCTACAGTCCACAGGGTCACGAAGAGTCGGACATGACTGAGCGACTTCATTTCACTTCTGTTCTCAAGATAACTACTAATATTTAAGTGCATGTGTCAGAAAGAAAATTTTTTTCAAGGAAAAAACAAGCAACTATAATATATTGTGATAGATTCTACTTACATAAAGTAATAAGAAAGAAACAAAAAAGAAATTGGGTATTAAAATTTCAATAGAAGGTAGTGACTACAAATCTAATTTTGACTAGAAGATCTAGTAGTGAGAGAGACAGAAAATTAGATATAATAACCGTGTTTCCATTTTAAAACATACCTTTCCAGCAAGGATCGAAATTCTTTAGATCCTATATGGCAAAGACAGAGGCCAGAAACTTGAAGAAAGGCTGTGTACACATTTATTTACCTTGATTCTTTGCTAATGTAAGGTTAGGCATCTGTATACCCTTTAGTTAGATTCACTCAGGTGCTGTCAGCAGAATCATTGCACAGGTTCAGAGCAGTGTTGAGAATGTACTTTCCAGTTATATAGACACATCTTTCTAAGAGGTCGAGATCTTGGTCTCCTAAGAAAAGGGACTGTGTTTGCAAGACAACTCTGTGTTTGGCCAAATAACCTAGCAAGGTTTCAAGGGCCTAAAACAAGTGAATGTTTCATATGTGTGCACATGTATATGCACACACACACTTGCACACACATATGCACACCGGGGAAGACAGAGGGAGAAGTATAGGGAGGGGCAACACTTCTATTGAACAATAGCAACATTCCTTCAGGCATCTGGCTAAAAAGACTGGATTTGCTCCAGTGTTTGGAAACTTGATGTAGCTACAGTGTTTGAAAGAAACTGAGAACTTGCCCTGTAAAAACGTGTCCAACTTCTGGTTCTGCTATTTACCAGTTGGTGGTATGGTGTGTGTGTACCGTCTCTTCAGTTGTGTCCTACTCTTTGCAACCCCATGGACTATAGCCCACCAGGCTCCCGCTGTCCATGGAATTTCCCAGGCAAGAATACTGGAGTGGGTTGCCATGCCTTCCTCCAGAGGATCTTCTCAACCCAGGGATCGAACCTGGGTCTCTTATGTCTCCTGCATTGGCAGGCAGTTTCTTTACCACTGAGCCACCTGGGAAGCCAATTGGTGGGTATTGGTGATACAGTAGTGAGCACAACTGCCTTTCAGTTGGGCTCCTGCAAGCCATTTCTCATCTCTGAGCCTGTTTTCCCATCAATAAAATGAGAATCACAATATCCACCTAGAAGGATTCAAAGTTAGTATAAGTTAGACTGTCTATAATAAATACTTAATACATGAGAGCTCAGATGGTAGTTATTGCTGATAAAATAAAACAATTTACATGAAAGCACTTTGTAATCTATACTGCTATTGAGAGTAGGAGGAAGCCAAACCTTACTGGAATGCTAATATTTAGAACTATGGATTACAATTATTAAGGGCTTCATTGACTAAGGAAAGCAAATAGCTTTCACCTGGAGGGACAGCTCTACTCAAGTATCTGCGGAAAGAAGTGCTGCCTTGTGGGAAAAAAAAAAAAAATCCAGAAGCCATATCCAGACTCAGAGTTTTTGAGAAATTAGTTATGTCTTCCATGAATAAAGGAAGGAGAACGAATATCAACACTCATGCCTGGCATTGCAGTCTTAGGTCATGGAAAGAACTCTGACTTCAAGCTCACCTCCAGCACTTATGGAAAAGCTCCTGCTTGCATCCTGTCTCCAATCTGCAGCTGCTCCCTTAAGATAAAGATTTCATGAACAGAAAACATCAGTCGTAAACTTCAGACTCGTATGGTGTACACATGGGTGAGACCCACAAATCCCGAACTTTGCAAGTTCATCCAAATACATAATCTCAAATTACTGAGTAACAGCAAAAAAGACCAGGAAATCTTCCCAACCACAATCCAAAGACAAAATTGGACATTGGTTTCCACCAACATGAAGTAGTTATAGTGCTACTTTTCAGGTGTTATGAGGAATAAATTAGATGAATATGTTAAATGCCCAGAATAGGATCTAGAACACGACAATCCTTCAATATTATTTAGCTGTTATGATGACGAACATGATTTATTATCTGTTGTTTCAACAATTTATGATGATTTGATTTAGGTCATACCTAGATGGTCTGGGGGCTTCCCTGGTGGCTCAGAGGGTAAAGCGTCTGCCTACAGTGTGGGAGACCCAGGTTCGATCCCTGGGTCAGGAAGATCCCCTGGAGAAGGAAATGGCAACCCACTCCAGTACTCTTGCCCGGAAAATCCCATGGACTGAGGAGCCTGGTAGGCTACAGCCCATGGGGTCACACAGAGTCGGACACAACTGAGTGACTTCACTTTCACTTTCACTTTCACTTTCACTTTAGATGGTCTAATGTTTTCCCCTACTTTCTTCAATTTAAGCCTTAATTTTGCAATAAGGAGTTCATAATCTGAGCCACAGTCAGCTCCTGGTCTTGTTTTTGCTGACCATATAAAGCTCCTCCATCTTTGGCTGCAAAGAATATAATCAATCTGATTTCGGTATTGACCATCTGGTGATGTCCATGTGTAGAATTGTCTCTTGTATTGTTGGAAGAGGGTGTTTGATCAGTGTGTTGTCTTTGAAAAACTCTGTTAGCCTTTGCTCTGCTTCATTCTGTAGTCCAAGGCCAAACTTGCCTGTTAATCCAGGTATCTCTCTTTTCTTAATTTTTTTAAAATGTATTTGTTTTTTAATTGAAGGATAAATGCTTTGCAGAATTGTTTTGGTTTCTGCCAAACATCAACGTGAATCAACCACAGGTAAACATATGTTCCCTCCCTCTTGAACCTCCCTCCCTCCAGGTATTGCTTGACTTCCTATTTTTGCATTCCAATCCCTTATGATAATGTAAAAGGTATCTTAATTGGTGTTAGTTCTAGAAGGTCTTGTAGGTCTTCACAGAACAATTCAACTTCAGCTTCTTCGGCATTAGCGGCTAGGGCATAGACTTGATTTACTGTGATGTTGAATGGTTTGCCTTGGAAACAAACCAAGATCATTCTGTCATTTTTGAGACTATGCCCAAGTACTGCATTTCAGACTCTTATTTTGACAAATAGATTCAAGGGATTATTTTTGGTAGACAGAGTTCCTTAAGAACTATGAATGGAGGTTCACAACATTGTATAGGAGGTAGTGACCAAAACTATCCCAAAGAAAAAGAAATGCAAGAAGGCAAAATGGTTGCCTGAGGGGGCCTTAAAAATAACTGAGAAAAGAAGAGAAGCAGAAAGCCAAGGAGAAAAGGAAAGATATACCCAACTGAATGCAGAGTTTCAAAGAAAAGCAAGGAGGTATAAGAAAGCCTTCTTAAGTGAACAATGCAAAGAAATAGAGGAAAACAATAGAATGGGAAAGACTAGAGATCTCTTCAAGAAAATTAGAGATACCAGGGGAATATTTCATGCAAAGATGGGCACAATTAAAGGACAGAAATGGTATGGACCTAACAGAAGAAAAAGATACTAAGAAGAGGTAGCAAAAATACACAGAAGACCTGTACAAAAAAGGTCTTAATGACCCAGATAACCACAATGGTGTGGTCACTCACCTAGAATCAGACATCCTGGAGTGCAAGTGGGCCTTAGGAAGCATCACTGTGAACAAAGCTAATGGAGGTGATGAAATCCCAGCTGAGCTATTTCAAATCCTAAAAGATGATGCTGTTAAAGTGTTGCACTCAATATGCCAGCAAATCTGGAAAACTCAGCAGTGGCCACAGGACTGGAAAAGGTCAGTTTCCATTCCAGTCCCAAAGAAAGGCAATGACAAAGAATGTTCAGACTACTGCACAATCCCACTTATTTCACATGCTAGCAAGGTAATGCCTAAAATCCTTAAAGCTAGACTTCAGCAGTATATGAAGCAAGAACTTACAGATGTACAAGCTGGATTTGGAAAAGGCAGAGGAACCAGAAATCAAATTGCCAACATCTGTTGGATCATAGAAAAAGCAAGGGAATTGCAGAAAAGCATCTACTTCTGCTTCACTGACTACACTAAAACCTTTGACTATGTGGATCACAATATACTGTGGAAAATTCTTAAAGAGATGGGAATACGAGACCACCTGACCTGCCTCCTCTGTTCAGGTCATAGAAACCTGTAAGCAGGTCAAGAAGCAACAGTTAGAACTGGACATGGAACAACGGACTGGTTGAAAATTGGGAAACATCAAGGTTGTATATTGTCACCCTGCTTATTTAACTTATATACAGAGTACATCATGCAAAATGCCAGGCTGAATGACTCACAAGCTGGAATCAAGATTTCCAGGAGAAATATAAACAACCTCAGCTATGCAGATGATCCCATTCTAATGGCAGAAAGTGAAGAGGAATTAACGAGCCTCTTGATGAGGGTGAACGAGGAGAGAGAAAAAGCTGACTTGAAACTCAACATTTCAGAAAACTAGGATCATGGCATTCAGTTCCATCTCTCTCTCTCTCTTTAGCCAATAAGTCGTGTCCGACTCTTGCGACCCTGGGGACTGCAGCCTGCCAGTCTCCTCTGTCCATGGGATTCTCCAGGCAAGAATACTGGAGTGGGTTGCCATTTCCTTCTGCAGGGGATCTTCCCAACCCAGGAATCAAACCTGGGTCTCCTGCTTGCAGGCAAATTCTTTACCAACTGAGCTATGAGGGAAGCCCAGTGGCAAATAGATGGGGGGAAAGTGAAAGCAGTGACGATTTTTTCTCTTCTTGGGCTCCAAAATCACTGCACATGGCAACAGCAGCCATGAAATTAGACGATGCTTGCTTCTTGGAAGAAAAGCTATGACAAACCTAAACAATGTATTAAAAAGCAGAGACATCACTTTGTCAACAAAGGTCCATATAGTCAAAGCTATGGTTTTTCCAGTAGCCATGTACAGATGTTAGAGTTGGACCATAAAGAAGACTGAGAGCTGAAGAATCAATGCTTTTGAACTGTGGTTTTGGAGAACTCTTGAGAGTTCCTTGGACCACAAGGACATCAAACCAGTCAGTCCTAAAGGAAGTCAACCCTGAATATTTTTTGGAATGACTGTTGCTTAAGCTGAACCTCCAATATTGTGGCCACCTGATGCCAAGAGCCAACTCATTGGATGAGATCCTGATGCTGAGTAAGATTGAAGGCAAAAAGAGAAGAGGGTGGCAGAGGATGAGTAGGTTAGATACCATCACCAGCTCAGTAGGCATGAATCTGAGCAAACTCTGGGATATAGTGAAGGACAAAGGAGCCTGGCATACTACAGTCCATGGGCACGCAAAGAGTCAGACGTGACTTAGCAACTGAAGAACAACAACAAGAACAACAAATGGAGTTTTACACGAAATGTGTTCATTATAAATTATGGGCTATATTCAGCAGGCCTACAACCAGAACTAATTTAGAGAAATAAAGAAACGGCTGCAGATCTTGCCTGTGATAAGCATGAAACAGGGACTCCGTAGAAAGTGAGGTCGCTCAGTCGTGTCCGACTCTTTGTGACCCTGTGGACTGTAGCCTGCTAGGCTCCTCTGTCCATGGGATTCTCCAGGCAAGAACACTGGAGTGGGTTGCCATTTCCTTTTCCAGGGGATCTTCCCAACACAGGGATCGAACCCGGGTCTCAGACACTGCAGGCAGATTCTTTACCATCTGAGCCGCCATGGGCTCTCTGGTACTCCACGTTGGTTCTCAAATTGAAGCAGATTTAGAGTCAGGCCTGAGTTCACATCCTGAAGCTACTTAGTGGCTGTGGCAAGTTGCTTAATTTCTCATTTGTTTGCCTGTGTGTAAAATGGGCAACAGTAATGCCTCTCTTTTACAGTTGTTGTGAAGGTGAACCTAAGTGAGACTGTGAACTTTTAATCTGAATACCTACATATATACAGCCCACTAATATCAGTGTACAAATGTTTTAAACCCAGGATTTCAGGAGAACCTCAGCCCCTCCCTCAAAATTCTTGTGAAATTTTTTTCTTTCTGGTTTTCTCAACTCTTGGATTTCCCCTTTCCCCTTTGTAATTAAAAAGTATTTCATTTAAAAAGTACTTTGAGACCATCCAAATATCTCATCGTTAAACTATTTTTAATTTATATGTTAATGAATTAACTGAGAACTATTTTATTCAATTATATTATACTTCTATAATTATTTATTTTGATACTCAAAGTGCTCCAGATTTGGTCAACAGGACCCCTTAAAGATAGTTATTCCATCTTTTTGTCAGTCTCTGTTATTCTTTAAACAATTTCTTACTTTTTAGCCAAACAAGATATTTCCAGCTTATTTTGTACTTTTCCTTCCCCGCACCAGAAATCAGTCATTTCTCCAAGAAGCCCTGGTCCCTTTGAGGAGAGATTGGTGTTTAGAAACCAAGATCTGGGTGCTAGTTGTGTGTAATACTATGGGGGTGCCACAGCTCCAGGACTCCTTCACTGGATAAAGCTAAATGTGATGTATATACAATCAAATGCATGGATATATCAGCCCACATATGTGTATGTATATACACAACTAACCTATTTCTCTATCTATATACATTGAAAACCATAAGTTCACACTAATGTCTCCAATCCCAATCTAACATCTAGCTTTTCATGTTTCCTTACTTATAATGCTATCTTCTGACGTTGAAAAACCTAGCTCCCGTTATCCTTACAATATTTACTGAATTAACTGATCCTCCTGTATGTAACCAACCTCCTTGTATATAACAGACAAACCTAGACCTCAGGCATATGCCCTTTCACACCTCTCAGGCCCCAACACCCCTCATGGGGTTGCCATCACCCACACACCTTCTCATCTCCTCATGCTCAGGTATGTTGTGCTGGGCTCCCCCACTGACAGACACCTCCTCATCCCATTTGGGCTTCACATCCTGTTCTGGACCATCATTTCCTTAATTTCACCCAGTGGCTTCTGGATTAAATTATTTGAAAAGGAAACTGTGGAAAATTCTTCAAGAGATGGGAATACCAGACCACCTGATCTGCCTCTTGAGAAATCTGTATGCAGGTCAGGAAGCAACAGTTAGAACTGGACATGGAACAACAGACTGGTTCCAAATAGGAAAAGGAGTTCGTCAAGGCTGTATATCGTCACCCTGTTTATTTAACTTATATGCAGAGTACATCATGAGAAACACTGGACTGGAAGAAACACAAGCTGGAATCAAGATTGCCTGGAGAAATATCAATAACCTCAGATATGCAGATGACACCACCCTTATGGCAGAAAGTGAAGAGGAACTAAAAAGCCTCTTGATGAAAGTGAAAGAGGAGAGTGAAAAAGTTGGCTTAAAGCTCAACATTCAGAAAACGAAGATCATGGCATCCAGTCCCATCACTTCATGGGAAATAGATGGGGAAACAGTGGAAACAGTGTCAGACTTTATTTTTCTGGGCTCCAAAATCACTGCAGATGGTGACTGCAGCCATGAAATTAAAAGACGCTTATTCCTTGGAAGAAAAGTTATGACCAACCTAGATAGCGTATTCAAAAGCAGAGACATGACTTTGCCAACAAAGGTCCATCTAGTCAAGGCTATGGTTTTTCCTGTGGTCATGTATGGATGTGAGAGTTAGACTGTGAAGGCTGAGCACCGAAGAATTGATGCTTTTGAACTGTGGTGTTGGAGAAGACTCTTGAGAGTACCTTGGACTGTAAGGAGATCCAACCAGTCCATTCTGAAGGAGATCAGCCCTGGGATTTCTTTGGAAGGAATGATGCTAAAGCTGAAACTCCAGTACTTTGGCCACCTCATGCAAAGAGTTGACTCATTGGAAAAGACTCTGATGCTGGGAGGGATTGGGGGCAGGAGGAGAAGGGGACGCCAGAGGATGAGATGGCTGGATGGCATCACTGACTGGATGGACATGAGTCTGAGTGAACTCCAGGAGTTGGTGATGGACAGGGAGGCCTGGCGTGCTGTGATTCATGGGGTCACAAAGAGTCGGACACGACTGAGCGACTGATCTGATCTGATCTGAAAGAGGAAAAATGAGGAATTTAATCTTGGTGATCGTTTTTTGATAAGAAACATAAGCAAGTAGATACTAAAAAATCAAAATTTTTGCTAAAAGGTGGACAAGATGTTTAGATATTACGTCTCCCAACTGCCAGTGAGGTGGCCTATATAAGTGGTTGTTGTTACTGTTTGGTCACTAAGTTGTGTCCAACTCTTTGTGTCCCCATGAACTGTACCAGGCTCCTTTGTCCATGGGATTCCCCAGCAGGAATACTGGAGTGGGTTGCCATTTCCTTCTCCAATGGATCTTCCCAACCCAGGAATCAAACTCACATCTCCTGCATTGGCAGGAAAGATTCTTTACCCCTGAGCCACCAGGGAAGCCGTAGATAAGTGGACTGTAACATAAATTTTTTTATGAGCCCACTCTCAACCATCCGCCTGCTTTCTCCATCATGATTACCCTCACTCCTATACCCACGGTCACTTTCAGTGCTTCTGGCAAAGAAGGATACAAATAGGAAACTTAGGACTTCAGTATAAACAAAATCATGACTGATTTTCAGTAAATCCTCATTCTAAGATAGGCTTATAAAGATCCACCCAAAAAAAAAGGATGTGGTGACAACTCAGGCACTAATACAGGAAGTGTCGTTGGCATTCATCACATATTTATTACTCACTTGCTATGCTTAGTGTAAGTGGCAAGGTATCTCCTACTCTGCTCTGTGCAAGGCCTGTCAGCGGAAGGAAGAAGAGAAGTATTTTCAAAACTAAGTGACTCGGATCTGGAAGGTACTTTTGAGGTCACAGCCTGGTCTGCTGAATATTCACACTGGGAGTCAACACACTGTCTCCACTTTTCAGTCAACTCCAAAATTTGGATGTCAGGGTGAGAGTCTATTCTCTACCTTCTGGGAACTCCTGTCTTTCCATAAACCCCAGATCACCCCTCTGAGGTCACACAGAACAAGTTTAAGAACCCTATAGGTATTCAAAGAGAGCTGTTGTGTGCCTCCTGTCTTTAATATGTTTGCTTTCTTGACCTATTCCTTATATGATGTGTTTTGAGGGCCTCTTATCTTTTGATTCCTCTCTGTAGAGGTTCTAGTTAGGACCACTTTCAAATGCAGACTTTAGAACCTATACAGTGATGCAGGTGTGTTCTGATCAGGGCTGAGATCAGTGAACCATCTCAGCCAGCACATCATTCCCGGCAGCCAGTCCTGAAATACATGCATGACAGCAATCTGATGCCTGTAAGGTCGGTCACTCTACTTCGAGACAGTGCTATTGAAGCAAGCTGTCATCAAAGAAAACCGGGGAACTCCTGTTCCTCAGTGCCTTGTTTCAAGAGCTTACTATAGCCCCTGCTGAGTCACTTCAGTCGTGTCCGACTCTGTGCGACCCCATAGACGGCAGCCCACCAGGCTCCCCCGTCCCTGGGATTCTCCAGGCAAGAACACTGGAGTGGGTTGCCATTTCCTTCTCCAACTATAGCCCCTAATCCCATGGATTACAGTTAAATTTTGTGTAATTTTAATGGCAAATATGATAGGAGTGGCAGGGTATTTCATCTCATTTTCCAATTTTACCATATTTATATTTTTCAAATTCATCTAATCTTTCCCTCCTCAGTTGTAGCCTCCATCCTGTCTCTATTGCTATGTCCAGCTATTGGGATCAAATGGCCTCCAATTTTACATACCAAGGCCAGAGTAAGCCCTCTGAAATTACTAATATCATCGTCTTTCTTAAGACCCTTAAGTGGTTCTCCATCACTCTTAGCTTTCTTAACATGATTCACAAGGCCTGGCATGACAGAAGGCTCTACCACGCTTTATTATCACCTGTTACCCACCCAGCCTTGTGTCTAATGCTAAAGCCATGCTGAACTTGCATGTGTTTGCCTAAACATGGCCATGTTCTTTTTCACCTTCTGGCCTTTTTACCTGCTGTTTTATTTTCCTGGAACTCTCTCTCCCTACTATTCCATCCTTTCACCTGGCCCTCTCCTTCTCAGGCTTTAGGACACCAGATAAAGTTTCCCTCTCATGGAGACCCTTCCCTGATAGCCAGCGGTTTCCCTCCCATTCTATTCCCTTAGCACACTGCATGGGGTGTCTATCATCACATTTATCAGAAGTCTTTCTCAAGACAGCAGGCCAGGAAGCCCAGAACTTAATGATCAGAGTCGGTACAATCTATGTGTGTTGAACTGATCAAAGAAAAATAGTCAGAAAAGCAGCATATACACTATTTGAATCCTTAGAATCCTTTGGCCCTGAAGAGTAGGAAAAAAGTAACAACTTTACTAAATCTAGAACAAAATGAGTAGAGTAGAAAACCCAGAAGTCTGATGGAAAACAAATGAAGATTTAAAAATAATAGTGCTAAAATATAGTTTGACTTGCAAATGGTGGTATTTGGCGAATCCCAGGAACTGAGTCATCAGCACTTTGAACCACCCATGAATGCTACAATCTGGAGTGGTCTGGCCTTTTTTAGAAACTGTAATCAGCTCTGGGTCTAAACCTAGATGATGGGTGTTGACCGGAGCAGAGGACCAAAAAAAGAGGAAACAAAGTTGTAATATCTTTCTGGAAAGGAAGCACTGTGTTGAAAGAATGATGGGATGGAGTCATTTATTTAGAAGAAGAGTACATGAAAATGTAACAAGATGAAAAATCTCAGTCACCAAAATCTCTGATAGAAATCTCTCTCGTCTTGTAGCAACTGTCTGAATTAACCACTACTAGAAGTTAGCATCTGGAGAAGGCAATGGCACCCCACTCCAGTACTCTTGCCTGGAAAATCCCATGGATGGAGGAGCCTGGTAGGCTGCAGTCCATGGGGTCGCTAAGAGTCGAACACGACTGAGCGACCTCGCTTTCACTTTTCACTTTCATGCATCGGAGAAGGAAATGGCAGCCCACTCCAGTGTTCTTGCCTGGAGAATCCAAGGGACGGGGGAGCCTGGTGGGCTGCCGTCTATGGGGTCGCACAGAGTCGGACACGACTGAAGCGACTTAGCAGCAGCAGCAGCAGAAGTTAGCATCACCTACAGGGTGTAGATGCATGCTCAAGAAACAGAAATTGCTTGCTAAATTTCTCTGTACAGCAGGTAAGTGAGGGATTTAAAATTCTGTTTGAAAAGAGGAGAAAGAGATCAGAGAAAGGAAAATCCCAGAAGTGGCAAGAAAAGGAAGAACTGAGAACCAATGTATTAGATGTAACAGATGTATTAGATTAACCAAAAAGGCTTGAGTAAAATATTATTTATTCAAACAAATCTTTGGGCCTCTGGGTCCTTCTTTTCTTGGTTATTTTAAAAGAAAACTATAGGGTAAGTAAATGTTTGCAGAAGTTTAAACTCACATTTCTTTAAAAGACAGAGACTAAAGACCTTTTGAGCCCTCCGTCCTGTGATTCCATGACATTTCACAGAATCAAGAGCATGATTAAACCTGAAGAACTATAATAAAAACAATCCTTAGGTGTAATTATAATATCCAAAAGTGCCTGCTTCGTCTCTTTTGCTGCTGCTTCTTGTATTTTCAACAGTTTCAAACTGCAAATTAGCATTTTAAAAAAGATCCTGGTTTCTCAGGGAGAAAAAGATAAATACTTCTGAATTTGGACCATGATTCTGGTTCCAAGTCAATATCTTTGTTGCTGCTATAGTTTATTTTGTACAGTGTATACTTTCTAAACTGCTCTCTGCCATTTATATTAGATAGGAAGTCAAAGATGTGTGAAATACTGATTTTGGCTTTTAGAGACCTCCTAATATTACATAATGTGGGAATCAGAATACAGTAAATAGCATAAATAAAAGGAGATAAGTACAGAAATGGAGTTCTATGAAAATGCTATCTAATAAAACTTAAGACACTAAAATGCAGCTGCTGCAAATCTTAAGCATTGTTCTTTGTCGTGCTAGCATATCTCATTATCCTGAGGGAAACACGACAATGGCCACTATATCAAAGCCTGATAGAGACGAAAAGCAAAACTACAGCAGGGACAATAATGCCAAATAAAGCCAAGGAGGCTCTGAACCCAAAGTTACAGCATAAGCCTCACAAGGGCTGCCAGCCTGGTGGTCAGATGATTGTGCATAGAAGCCAAAGTGTGGCCTCACGGTTCAAGAAATCAGAGTTGGAAGACACAGAATACCCCAGGAAGAGCCAGCCCGTAGGAAGTAGGCTCATCACCACCACCGCCGTTTCATGTGGATGGAATCAGGGTAAGGTGAACATCAAGGAGAGGGAAAGAAATGTAAAAAGGACAGCTTGCCACTTTCTCAGGCTGGTGTACAGAAGTACAGACTGACTTCGACTTGATGATGATGGTCTTGGGGAACAATAAATGCAAGTTCATCAGATCATTTTAGTCCTACTGCTAAGTCACGGTGTCATGTCCACCACTGCCAGCTTGACCTCTAGTCCTGGATGCCACAAGGTGGCCACTCTTACCTGCCACTGCCTGTCAATGATTCTAACCTCTGCTCCTCTCACCGAAAGACTCTAAAACCAAATAATCATTTGCAGATGAAGAAATTACACCCCTTGATTTAAAATCAGTGGTTAACATTTGAAAGGCTTTCTGAGAAAAAAACTAATGTTACTCAGTGGTGTGAAAGGGCTTCCCAGGCGGTACTAGAGGTAAAGAACTCACCTGCCGATGCAGGAGATGTAAGAGACGCAGATTCAGTCCCTGGGTCAGGTAGATCTCCTGGAGGAGGGCATGGCAACCCTCTTCAGTTCATGCCTGGAGAATCCCATGGACAGAAGGCCTGGGAGCCTGGCGGACTACAGTCCATATGGTCTCAAAGTCAGACATGACTGAAGCAACTTAGCAGGAACGAAATAATATGAAAACACAGCTGAGTTTGCTTTCCTGATTAAAACCATGCATTATAGTTAATGTGTGAAACAACATTATTGGTACCTTTCTTGTTCATTTCACTTTTTACTTACTCCTCTTTAATAAAAATTGGGAGTTGGGGAGGGGACATGGTTAATTTCAAATGACATGTATTAGAATTTTTAAAGATTCAATGCTCCAGGAAAAAAAAGAAACAGATGAAATGATTAATTACAGACAAATCCTGTACACCTAAATATATGACAATGGAGCAATAAGTTTTGAGGAAAACAGAGCCAACTGCAATGACAAAATGAAAAACAGAAGCATTAACTAATATTAAATTTCCCTTGAATTTGATCTTCAAGAAGAATGAAAGGAAAGAATCATTGGAATGAGTGATGAATGTTTATGACTTCAGCTAAAGTCCAAGCCATCACTGATTTTGCAGTGGCTGTTAAAAAGAAGACCTACCTTACAATAAGCACACTTATTTTGAGTAACTGTTTTTCTCATTATAATAATAGAATGATCAGACTTAAAAGTCAGAAATTTTCTTTTGAAACAGCAACTGGGAAATGAGACGTGAGAATAAAATCTAGACACTTCTCACTTGAGCAGGGAAAAAAAAAATGACATAGTTCAAAAAAGAAAAAATACAGCCTGATGACCCAAAAGAAATCAGTGCCTGCCTTGGGAGAAACCAGGAGCATGCTATAGACTCAGCCCAGTGGCAGGTGATGATAAGAATGTGCCAGAAGCTTCTTTTTGTTGCCCTGGGACTCCAACTTCTCAAGAATGCACATTTTCAGCCAGAGCCACAATTCTGTTCTTGATGCTAGGATCAATAGAAGAAGGTACACAGAAAACCTCAGGAAAAAGCAGGAAGTTTAAACCGCAAGTACAGGCAGGGTTAAAATCTCACTTGCACCAGGTAAATTCCAAGTCTGTGACTGGGCCCCAGCTTCTTCTGCCTTGAATCTTGCAACTCTGCACAAATCAGGACATCTCAGACATCCCACTTTCTAAAGGGACACCTGTTTTTCTCTTTTCGCCTAGTTCACTGTTGCCTATACCACCACGCCCAGGAAGCTTTCCCTGACCTCTGCAAGAACCCCGTAAAAATGACAACCTGTATCTGCCCTTGGCCCTGTTTTACAATTGCTCTTTTAAATGCCTGTGTCTTAAACCAGCTAGTGAGCTCCCGGAGGGTAGAGCTGGGTCACGTTTACTACAATACCACTCGTGGCAGGGCTGTGGCCATATGTTTTGTGAATGAGTCACTGGGATAGTCGTAAATCTTAATCAGCTCTTCTTTCAAACTTTGTTGGCAAAAACTTCCTAAGCAGTGTTCTAGGGGCTTTGTGGGGGTGACCGGCATGGAAGGGGTGGAGGTGGGGAGGAAGGGCACAGTGAGCCCTGGGTCCTTGACAAAGAGGTACTTTTTACTTTTTAATTGTGGAGTAGTTGGGCAGGGGTAGGGTAGATAAGTTTAGGATATGTTTAGAAGATTGGGAAAAAGAAAAGTATGAGAGAAAAGAAAACCAGAGGGTAGTTATAACCATTTATTAAGCTGCACACATTTGCATAGCTGTTCTAAGCATGCTTGAAGGGATTCAGGTCAAAAGGGAGTGATATTAAGAGGCTTTGAAGATAAATTATATCTTAGGATTATAATAATTATGTTAAATTATAATTGGATTATATATATGACATAATGTATAATAATAGCAAACATTTATTCATCACTTTCTACATTTCAGGTATTAAACGAAGCCTTTATACACACTGTCACATCTAATTCACATAACTCAGTGAAGTAAGTTTTAAAATCCTCATTCCTTAATTGAAGAAACTAAACCTTAGAAAGAACTTCCCTGGTGGCTCAGATGGTAAGGAGTCTGCTTGCAATGTGGGAAACCTGGGTTCGATTCCTGGGTCGGGAAGATCCCCTGGAGAAGGAAATGGCAACCCACTCAGTATTCTTGCCTCGAAAATCCCTTGGACGGAGGAGCCTGGCAGGCTGCAGTCCATGGGGTCGCAAAGAGTCAGACACAACTGAGCTTTATCATCTTCAAACCTTAGACTTACTTCATCTTCAAACCTTAGAAAGTAAACTACCTCGCGGAAGATCAGACAACTATAAGTGCCTACTTATCTTGCATATATGTAAGTTATTAAAGAAATCAGTAACAATTAATTACAATTTAGCATCATTTGCATAAACAGACTTGTCCAAATGATTTGTTGTTGTTTAGTGGCTAAGTCATGTCCGACTCTTTTGCGATCCCATGGACTGTAGCCCTCCAGGCTCCTCTGTCCATGGGATTTCACAGGCCAGAACATTGGAGTGAGTTGCTAGTTCCTTCTCTCAGGGATCTTCCTGACCCAGGGATTGAACTGCGACTCTGCTTGACAGGCGGATTCTTTACCACTGAGCCACTTGGAAAGCAAAGTTTCAGGACTGTTGCTACCAAAACATCACCTATGTCTCAAGTGGACCAATAATTTCTTTCCAAAATGGAATGTTGTCCTTGTTTACATTCTGGTTAATAATTAGTGTATTGTGTCCTTTGGATTTGCCCCAGATTATTAGAGGAAGATTTATAAACCAAAATTAAGGTTTTATTTAACCATCATTCTGGTCTTGAGAAAACATTTATTGACATAAATACTTCAGGATTATAGGATGGAGGGATCAGTATTTCTGCCTTCATAGACATTAAAATAAAATTACTTGAGGAGTTTGATATATGCAATATACATTTTTAATTACTGGCAACAGTGAACAGGAAACTGTGGTTGTTTTATTGTGTGCTCATGAATTACTGTGATTACGTGGTTTAAGACAACTAGCCTCTATTTATATACACTTCCTTTAAATCACTGCTACCCACATTGCACTTTATTCACAATTTTTCCTTATCTAAAAATGTAAATCTTTATGTTTAGGTGACTTCCTTATTCTAGAATCCTCACTGAAGATTTTGAAATTAACACATTTTCAGAATTTCAGTATGTAAAATCTGTTTTTCTTCTTAGACAGAAACATTAAACCTAATAAAAGACTAAAATCAAATGATTTTAAGTCATTATTATCAAATTTATTTTATTTATTTTTTTTAAATTTTATTTTATTTTTAAACTTTACATAATTGTATTAGTTTTGCCAAATATCAAAATGAATCCACCACAGGTATACATGTGTTCCCCATCCTGAACCCTCCTCCCTCCTCCCTCCCCATACCATCCCTCTGGGTCGTCCCAGTGCTCTAGCCCCAAGCATCCAGTATCGTGCATCGAACCTGGACTGGCATCTCGTTTCATACATGATATTTTACATGTTTCAATGCCATTCTTCCAAATCTTCCCACCCTCACCCTCTCCCACAGAGTCTATAAGACTGTTCTATACATCAGTGTCTCTTTTGCTGTCTCGTACACAGGGTTATTGTTACCATCTTTCTAAATTCCATATATATGCATTAGTATACTGTATTGGTGTTTTTCCTTCTGGCTTACTTCACTCTGTATAATAGGCTCCAGTTTCATCCACCTCATTAGAACTGATTCAAATGTATTCTTTTTAATGGCTGAGTAATACTCCATTGTGTATATGTACCACAGCTTTCTTGTCCATTCATCTGCTGATGGACATCTAGGTTGCTTCCATGTCCTGGCTATTATAAACAGTGCTGCGATGAACATTGGGGTACACGTGTCTCTTTCCCTTCTGGTTTCCTCAGTGTGTATGCCCAGCAGTGGGATTGCTGGATCATAAGGCAGGTCTATTTCCAGTTTTTTAAGGAATCTCCACACTGTTCTCACAGTGTAAGTTTTATTGAGCTCTGTTTTCCCTCACAGAAATCATGGCCAGTGGTTCTAGAGCCCTGGAAGAAACGCACCTCCCTAACCCCACCTCCGTCCACACACAATTACACTCAGGTCAATGGAATCCAAGCCATCTCGAGCATCGTGTTTGTGGATGTACCGGGTGCTGTGCAGCATGTCAAGATCCTCCTCTGGACTAAAAGGATCCCCCCAGCTCTTGGCAGCACTGCAGCAGACAGCCCTCAGTTCTTAGCCCTTTTCTGCATTGCTTCAACTGGAGGGATTTTGCCTCTTCCAAGACAGCGCTCAGTCACTCAGTTATGTCCGACTCTTTGCGACCCTATGGACCATAGCCCGCCAAGCTCCTCTACCCATGGGATTTTCCAGGTAAGAATACTGGAGTGGGTTGCCATTTCCTCCTCCCTTCCAAGGCAGACCACATCCTTTTTACATATATGGGTTATAAGGCAAGTCAATCACAGTTCAACTCAGGACAACTCTGAAGGACCCTGTCAGCTCCTGACACCATTCGGGATGCTGACACCATCCTGAAACTATATCACAGCTGAGATTCTCCATCTGCTTAATCCTGCTTCCTCCTTTCCCCTCCCCTCCCCTCTCCTTCCCTCCCCTTCTCTCCCCTCCCCTTCCCCTTCTCTCTTCTCCCCTCCCCTTCCCTCCCTTACCCTTCCCTTCCTTTTCCTTCCCTTCCCATTCTTTCAGTTCCTTTCCCATCCTTTCCACAACTGGCAGTGCTGAGACCACTTCCCAATAACTTCCTACACTCTTGTGTCCACTGCAGAGTATGCCACCAGGAGAACCCAATCTTTGTTATATGTATCACAAAAATGCATGTGTTACATATGTCAATTACATATCATTATTTTTAAACTTTTCCTGAAGTCTAAAGAAAATACTATGTAGTACTATTCTAGAACATCCAAAGTTCATTCTAATCCCATTTTTATCAAGTAATTTTGTTAATTCATTCAAGAAAATCTTAATTTGTTCAACAAATATAGTTTGTTAATTTTTTTAACATCTTATATCCAATAACCATATTTACTGGATATCAAGTTTCTTTCCTTAAGGAGCTCAAAGCATAATTAAAGGAGAGACATACACTCGCTCAACAGCATGAGAAATGATAAATGATAAATAGATGATCTTTGAGCTGAGTCTAAAGAGACAGGCAATTCGGCATTCAAGCCCTCTGAGGCAAGGGAGAGGGAAACACACACAAAGAGAACAGAGCCAGCTCTGGGTTGTGCTCTAACAACTTGGAATCAGGCCATCCCCTCAGTAGGGTGGGAGCAGCCACTAAGCAGAGGGGGACATCCCCATCACACCCAGCTCCAGCTCTAGCCACATCCCCTACCAAGGGGTCAGCTGCCAGCACAGCCTGAGGAAAGACGTGATTTGTCTCCAAGGCAAACCCAACTCTCCCACCCAAGGCACTGGGCACACAGTCTGCACAGGGATGTTCCCACGAAGATCACCCTGTAAGACCACAATAGGTAACTGTTTCTTCTAGAGTAATAGGGGCAGAGAAAGTAAAGCAAAATGAAAGGAGACAGAAACTGCTCTCAACTGAAAGAGCAAGAGAAGACCCCTGAAAAACCACATAATGAAAGAGAAATAAGCGATTTACCAGATAAAGAATTCAAAGCATCAATAATAAAAATGTTAACTGAACTAGGGAAAAGAACCGATGCACACACTTCAACAAGGACATAGAAAATGCAAAAAAAAAAAAAAAAAGAATCTGAAATGAAGACTTCCACATTGTACAGCAGAAACCAACACAACATTGTAAAACAAATATCCTCCAATTAAAAATAAATTAAAAAAAAGAAATGAAGAATTCAATAGCTGAAAATAAAAACACACTAGAAGGACTGAATAGCAGACTAAGTGATACAGAAAAATGCATAGGTAATCTGGATATTAGCTAACTTCCCTGGTAGCTCAGAGGTTAAAGTATCTGCCTGCAATGCGGGAGAGCAGGGTTCGATCCCTGGGTTGGGAAGATCCTCTGGAGAAGGAAATGACAACTCACTCCAGTACTCTTGCCTGGAAAATTCCGTGGACGGAGGAGCCTGGTAGGCTACAGTCCATGGGGTCGCAAAGAGTCAGACACGACTGAGCAAGTTCGCTTCACTTAATCTGGATATAGTATAATGGGAATCACCCAATCAGAACAGCAAAAAGAAATACAAATTTTATTAAATAAAAACAATTTAATAGATGTCTGGAATAACATTAAACATGTATACATTAATATTATAGGGGTCCCAGAAAAAGAGAGAGAAAAAGGCATCAAAAATGTATCTGATGGAATTATGGCTGAAAGCATCCAAAGTCTGAAGAAAAAAACATATCCATGTACAGGAAGCACGAGGGATCCTAAATAAGATGAACCCAAACAGACCCAACCAAGACAGATCATAAATAAGATGGCAAAGAATAAAAATAGAGAATCCTAAAGGCAGCAAGAGAAAAACAAAGAGTCACATACAAGGGAATCCCTATCAGCTGATTTATTTATAGAAAACTTATAGGCCAGAAGGGACTGTCATGATATATTCAAAATGCCGAAAGGAAAAAACCTGCAACCTAGGGTACCTCAGTCCATAATGAATCTGTCTACAATGCAGGAGATGCAAGTTTGATCCCTGGGTCAGGAAGGTCCCCTGGAGAAGGAAATGACAACGCACTCCAGTATTCTTGCCTGGGAAATCAAATGGACAAAGGGACCTGGCGGGCAATAGTCCGTGGGGTTGCAAAGAGTCAGACATGACTGAGCATAGTACTAACACCTTACCTTATTTTAGGATACTCTACCTAGTTCAATACTAAAGCTACCTTTTAAAGGAAATGTTCAAGGATCTTCTCTAAGTGGAAAAGAAGTAATAATCTTTTACTTATTACAATGGGAAAATTCTACTAGGAAAGACAAATATATAGTTAAGGACTGAAAATCAACCTCTTAAATAAGCCAGTATATAGGTTTAAAGACAAAAAAAAAAAGTAAAAGCAAATATAATTACAATAAACAGTTAAGGGATAAGCATGAAGATGTAAATTATAACATCAAAACACAAAATGTGGAGGGAGTAAGAAATATAGATCTTTTAGAACGTGTCTGCACTTAAATGACTACCAGTTCAAAACACGTAGATACAGTTGTAGGTCAAGATAAATGAACCCCATGGTAACCACAAATTAAAAAAAGAAAAAAAACAAACCTAAAAGAGATACCAAAAAAAAACCCAAAAAGAAAGAAACACAGCACACTACTAAAGAAAATCCACAAACCATAAGAGAAGAAACAAACAAAAAAAGAACAGAGAAGATATACAAAAACAACCAGAAAACAAGTAATAAAATGACAACAAATGCAAATCTGCCAGTAATTACTTTAAATAACAGTTTGATAAATGCTCCCAAAAAAGGACATAGAGTGGCTGATTAGATTTTAAAAAAGAAAAAAAACAAGAGCCACCCATATTCTATCTATAAGAGACTCAATTCAGAGCTAAAGACACAGACTGAAAGTGAAAGGATTGAAAAAGGCATTTCATACAAACGGAAACTATCAGCAAGGTGAAAAGACAGCCTTCAGAATGGGAGAAAATAATAGCAAATGAAGCAACTGACAAACAACTAATCTCAAAAATATACAAGCAACTCCTACAGCTCAATTCCAGAAAAATAAATGACCCAATCAAAAAATGGGCCAAAGAACTAAATAGACATTTCTCCAAAGAAGACATACAGATGGCTAACAAACACATGAAAAGATGCTCAACATCACTCATTATCAGAGAAATGCAAATCAAGACCACTATGAGGTACCATTTCACACCAGTCAGAATGGCTGCGATCCAAAAGTCTACAAATAATAAATGTTGGAGAGGGT
Source organism: Bos javanicus (assembly GCF_032452875.1). Lineage (NCBI taxonomy): Eukaryota > Metazoa > Chordata > Mammalia > Artiodactyla > Bovidae > Bos > Bos javanicus. The sequence goes on from NC_083882.1 coordinate 6,004,462, forward strand.
GTGGAGGAAAGGGAACCCTCTTACACTGTTGGTGGGAATGCAAACTAGTACAGCCTCTATGGAGAACAGTGTGGAGATTCCTTAAAAAACTGGAAATAGAACTGCCTTATGATCCAGCAATCCCGCTGCTGGGCATACACACTGAGGAAACCAGAAGGGAAAGAGACACGTGTACCCCAATGTTCATCGCAGCACTGTTTATAATAGCCAGGACATGGAAGCAACCTAGATGCCCATCAGCAGATGAATGGATAAGAAAGCAGTGGTACATATACACAATGGAGTATTACTCAGCCATTAAAAAGAATACATTTGAATCAGTTCTAATGAGGTGGATGAACTGGAGCCTATTATACAGAGTGAAGTAAGCCAGAAGGAAAAACACCAATACAGTATACTAACGCATATATATGGAATTTAGAAAGATGGTAACAATAACCCTGTGTACAAGACAGCAAAAGAGACATTGATGTATAGAACAGTCTTACGGACTCTGTAGGAGAGGGAGAGGGTGGGGAGATTTGGGAGAATGGCATTGAAACATGTAAAATATCATGTATGAAACGAGATGCCAGTCCAGGCTCAATGCACAATACTGGATGCTTGGGGGTAGTGCACTGGGACGACCCAGAGGGATGGTATGGGGAGGGAGGAGGGAGGAGGGTTCAGGATGGGGAGCACATGTATACCTGTGATGGATTCATTTTGATATTTGGCAAAACTAATACAATTATGTAAAGTTTAAAAATAAAGTAAAATTTAAAAAAAAAAGAAATTGCAAGAAAGCAGGGGTAGCTATACTCATATCAAGTAAAATAGATTTTAAAAGAAAGGCTATATAACAAAACAGCAATATAATGGGATCAATATAAGAAGATATGCTTGTTAACATATATGCACCCAATAATAATAATAATAATAATGCTAATTATTAGAGAAATGCAAATGAAAACAACAATGAAATACCACCTCACACCTGTCAGAATGGCTATCATCAAAATGTCTACAAATAATAAACGCCAGTGAGGATGTAGAGAAAAGGAAATCTTTGTACATTGTTGATGGGAATGTACATTCAGTTCAGTTCAGTTCAGTGGCTCAGTCGTGTCCAACTCTTTGTGACCCCATGAATCGCAAGACGCCAGGCCTCCCTGTCCATCACCAACTCCCGGAGTTCACGCAAACTCACGTCCATTGAGTCGGTGATGCCATCCAGCCATCTCATCGTCTGTCATCCCCTTCTCCTCCTGCCCCCAATCCCTCCCAGCATCAGAGTCTTTTCCAATGAGTCAACTCTTTGCATGAGGTGGCCAAAGTACTAGAGTTTCAGCTTTGGCATCAGTCCTTCCAAAGAACACCCAGGACTGATCTCCTTTAGAATGGACTGGTTGGATCTCCTTGCAGTCCAAGGGACTCTCAAGAGTCTTCTCCAACACCACAGCTCAAAAGCATCAATTCTTCGGCGCTCAGCTTTCTTCACGGTCCGACTTTCACATCCATACATGACGCCTTGACTAGACGGACCTTTGTTGGCAAAGCAATGTCTCTGCTTTTGAATATGCTATCTAGGTTGGTCATAACCTTCCTTCCAAGGAGTAAGTGTCTTTTAATTTCATGGCTGCAATCACCATCTGCAGTGATACTGATGCAGCCACTATGGAAAACCATATGGAGATTCCTCAAAAAACCAAAAATAGAACTACCACGTGACCCAGCATTTCCACTTCTGGGTATATATCCAGAATAAATGAAAACACTAATTTGAAAAGATCCAGGAGCCCAAATGTTCACAGTAACACTATTTACAACACCCCAAATATGAAAGCAATCCAAATGTCCATTTATTTAAAGGCCTAGATAAGGAAAAGAAGGGCTTCCCTGCTGGATGGGAGGGTAAAGAGTCTGCCTGCAGTGCAGGAGACCAGGGTTCGATCTCCAGGTTGGGAAGATCCCCTAGAGAATGAAATGGCAACCCACACCAATATTCTTGCCTGGAAAATCCCATGGACAGAGGAGCCAGGCAGATTACAGTCCATGGAGTTGTAAGGAATTGGACAAGACTGAGCGATTAACACACTTGAAGGAAAAGAAAGTAAACTAAGGAGATGAGAGAGGAGCCCAAGGACATGGGTATAAGCTGGTATAATGTGGCTAAGAGGTTAGGGTTGGGGTACATGAACTGAGTTTGATAATGCTAAATCTCTCTATTCAAATATTCATAACTTTTTTATTTTGATTACCTAGCTTGACAAAATTTTTTAGATATTCATGAATTCAGAGAACAAATAAATTTATAAACTTATTATTTAATGTTCCTAATTTAGGATGACTTGTTCCATGTATATTTAAATTTTATCGCATTTCTGACCATTGTAATTATTTTCTGGGAATTTAAGAGGTCATATTACTCTCCTTCCTTAATCAAGACTAGACCAAAGCTAAAGCCTAATAGTCAGCCTGATAATTTGGCACCTTTCAAATCTATAATCTTAGAAGACTTATTCAATGCTTAGTTAAAAAAGATGAGGGAAAAAATCTTTTCTGGTAACAAAGTTCACGTGTGTGTTAGTCACTCAGTTGTGTTCAACTCTTTGCGACTCCATGGACTGTAGCTCGACAGGCTCTTCTGTCTATGGATTTTCTGGGCAAGAATACTGGAGTGGGTTGCATTCCCTTCTCCAAACAAAGATCATATCTTCTGTATATAAAATGAGATTTATCACAGGCACTTAATGGATCATAAACTTTTAACTTATTTGGATTTATCTTTTATTTCAATTTTTCCCTTAAATATTTAGGCAAAGCTAATGAGTTATTTTGTGTGGGTATGGTTTTACAGATTGTTTATAATAATTTTTTTCTGGCTTGAGTGTTCTCAAGATCGCTAGCATTTACTCTTCTCCTCATGAATATGTGCATGAAAATTATTGCCTGCCGTATAGTAAACAAGGGATATTGCAGCTATCAAGGCATCACATCATAACCATCCCGAGGGATCTCAGGGTGGAGGCAGGATGCCCCATCTAGCAGTCCGCTGCTGCAGCTACCCCTCACCCCCAACCCTACCCCCCGCCCCCGGGTTGCATCCTGAGGAGACACAGGGTGAGAAGCACAGGATGCTGGTCCTAGATCGCTGAGGCGCATATCAAAGGGATTATTCCCATAAACTCAGATTGTGTATACACAGAAGCACTAAATTCCTTAACTTGAGATATCTGGGTTTCCTTAATTAGGAATAATCTTGGGACTTCCCTGGTGGTCCAGTGGTTAAGAATCTGCCTGCCAATGCAGGGGACACGGGTTTGATCTCTGGTCTGGGAACTAAGATCCCACATGCCGAGAGGCAACCAAGCCACAACTACTAAGCTCAAGTACCACAACTACTGAAGCCTGCACGCTCTAGAGCCTGTGCGCGAGCCACAGCTACCAAGCCCAAGTGCTTGAGAGCCCATGCTGCAAAACAAGAGAAGCCAGCACCGTGAGAAGCCTGCACATCCCAACCAGAGAGAACACACACACCACTCACCCCAGCAGCCAGGGAGAGCCCCACTCCCCACAGCCAGGGAGAGCCCCACTCCCCACAGCCAGGGAGAGCCACTGCGTAGCAACAAAGGCCTGGGGCACTGCAGAGAAGACCCAGCCCAGCCAAAAACAAACAAACAAACAAACAAACAAAAAGCAATAACCTTCTGATGCTCTGCCTGCATGGTTTCTGTTGTAAAAACCTCTGTATATCTGGAGTTCCCCTGCATTGCTGCCTCTTGTAGCAGTCTCCCCGAGTTATATATCTGAGATGCTGTGTCCCAGGCTTAAGTCCTTAGTGTTGTCCACCAGATAAAATGTTACTCTCAACCATTAAGCTGGGCATTTTTTTCAGTCGACAGATACAGCAATTTAAATTTGCTTTCACACTCTTTCACTAGCTCCTCGGAAAAACACTTCGAAGGAGTTCCTACTACATGGGCCTGAGTCCTATTTTTCTGCATCTAAGCCTGAATGATTTAAATGATCATTTTTTAAATGTTTATTTAAATTTTTCTTTTCCATTTTGAAGCAGCTTTAAGCTTACAGAAAAGTCGCAAGAAGAGTATCAAGGACGCTCACCCAGAGACGTCATCCGAGACCTGCTTTTTGCTGGTCACATCCTTTGCAGCAGAGGATCCCAAAGGCACCCGGTCATCGCTCTAGGTTCCTTCCACCTGGAACAGCTCCTCAGTCTCTCTTTGCCTGTTGTCAACTGCAAAGAAAATCACGTGACACATCCAACCCAGAACTCTTGAGTTCCCTTGCTCCCAAATTCACCGCCCCCCCAGTCTTTATCTCATTAAAAGAAAAAAAAAAAAAATGATGTCCGCTGAGTGCTAACATGTGCTAAGATGTCTGACACAGTTCCGATAGCATTAAATGTCCTAACATTTAATCCTCAGAGCATTTCTAGCAGGGATGTATAATTACCACCATTTCTACTTTCCAGCTGAGAATAGTGAGGCACAGGGTCTGAGCACAAGCTGCAGACCCCGTCAGTAACCTTCTCCCAGCCCCTTAGCTAAGGTCAAAGGCTGAGTGCTGTATGTGTTAGTGTCTGACTCTTTGCGACTCCATGGACGGTAGCCCGCCAGGCTCCTCTGTCCATGGGATTCTCCAGGCAAGAACACTAGAGTAGGTTGCCATTTCCTTCTCCAGGAGATCTTCCCGACCCAGGGATCAAATGCGGGTGTCCCGCATTGTAGGCAGACGCTTTACCATCTGAGCCACCAGGGAAGTGTCAGAGCTTATCTACAGCCAATTCCTATCTCTTTATGGGGACATTTACTGTCTGGATGCTCCTGAAAAGGAATGTCCCAAGAGTAACTTCAACCAGTGAAGACAGGAGTTACTAGATAAATATCCCAGTTTCCTCCCACTTCCTGGGGAGTTCTGAAGTATGCTCCACATAGGATCTCAGGGGTCCTCAGTGGGGCTGAACCTTCTGTGGGTACACAGTGGTAACTTTCCTGTTATTATACCCTTTATTGGCTTCCTTCCCATCCCTGGGAAATGACACAGGATGCCCCTCTTGGCACTTCTGAGGATCACTGCACCTAAGTCATTCTTTCAGTGTCTACTTCTGCAGGAGACTTTAATTCCCCAAAGTCACACAGATACTTAGTGATGGAGTTAGGATTGAAACCCAGACAGACTGTCTCAAACTAATGTTCAAAATTGCCATGCCTCACCACATTCCCTCACCACTTGCTCAGACGTAACAAGATTCATTCTGGATTCTTGTCTGATCCATACCAGATCCATGCCATCAGCAAGCCCCAGAAGCTCTCTCTGGGTATATCCCAGATCTGACATGTTCTTCCCACCAGTGCCCCGGACAGGAAGCATATATCAGAGTCTCCTAGCAGGCCGGTTAGAACACCGCTTGCTGGGCCCCTAGCCCAGAGTTTCTGATTCAGTAGGCCTTGAGGGGGCCAGAAATTTAGAAACCCCGCAGTGATGCTGATGTGGCTGGTCCAGGGACCAACTTGGAAAACCCTTCTCTAACCACCACCACTTTTTGCCTGGACACCAGGCTCCCAGCTGGTCTCCCTGCTCGGACTCACATGTCTCCAGAGCGGTCAGTCACCTCTATAGACGCGCTGGCTGCACGGTGAGGCATCTGCTCAACCCATCCTCCAGGCCTCCCCTTCCCGTGGAGAGCCAGATGTGGGACCCAAGTTTGCCGCGCTTGCCCCGCAGCCACCCTGCCCCTTCCGCCACACAGCCCTCACCCCCTCTGCTCTGGCCTCCGACTCTTCCTGGCTCTACCTGAGCCGACCGTTCCCTCTACCTGAAATGTTCCTCCCCCTCCACGCAGAAGAGACTCACTCCCTCCTTACATTTAAATCTCTACTTAAATGTCTCCTTCTCACTTCTGCATTCCCTGCATCCAGAACAGTATCTGAGACAAGTAGAGGATACTCAAAGAAACATTTTTGAACACATATTGAAGAGGGGGGCTTCCCTGGTGGCTGAGAGGGTAAAGCGTCTGCCTGCAATGCGGGAGATTCAGGTTTGATCCCTGGGTTGGGAAGATCCCCTGGAGAAGGAAATGGCAACCCACTCCAGTATTCTTGCCTGGAAAATCCCATGGGTGGAGGAGCCTGGTGGGCTACAGTCCACAGGATTGCAAAGAGTCTGACATGACTGAGCGACTTCCCTTCCTTCCTCCCTTCCTCCCTTCCTTCCTCCCTTCCTCCCTTCCTTTCTTCCTTCCTTCTTTCTTTCTTTCAGAGGGGATGGTGGGAGATATGTGTGGTAGATCCCTCAAAGTGATTGAATTTATTTTACATGAAGATAAAACTCTAAAGGAAAATGAAAATGGAGATTTCAAAAGAAACTTCTGGGCCAGCTATCAACTTCCAGAAATTGCTGATTCCTCCACTGAAATAGATCTGTCATTTAGAGAATTGACTGCTAAAATGATTGGGCACGTGGTATGTGGTCTCATGGAACTTTTGACATCCCACCCCTCACACAGGCCACAGTAAACACACTGAATATCCGACCTCAAACGCTGATATTAGTGGTCCTTGCATTACAGGCCCGGGATTTTACAGAATAAACAGAACGCTAACCATACTGACATGTGTGTCTCCACGGTACTTGATCTAAGATAAACACAGCTGCTGGCACTCTGCCCGGGCCTCCTACAACCCGCCCCTCAGTGACCCCTTCCTGCCGTCCTCAGTCCCCTCCAGTTTGCGCTGTGCGCTTCAGAACAGTCTTTTCTGGAAATGCAAACCCCGTCATGTCATTCCCGGGGCAGAAATGCTCCCGTGGCTTCCCATCACAAACCCTTAATGTCTAGATGCCTTAGCCTGGCACACAGGGCTCCATGACGTTGCCCAGTCCACCCCTCTCTGCCCTTTAAATAAACCGAGCAAGCTCTCCAAAGCTGTCCAAAGATCCAAAGCTCTCCAGGCTCTGCTGTAGCGGCCCCAGGTGGTGCTGGGCATTCTGTTCACCTTCTGCCTTCTGGGTTTTGTCCACACGTGGCAGATCTGTGCCTGCACAGATCAGTCCTGCTTTTGGACCTCAGCGTGGGGCAGAGCTTGCTCTCCGGGCTTGCTTCGTGGCTCCCCCAGCAAACGGCCCCTGGCCTGCCTGGCTGATGCAGTCATCGGAACTGCGGGTCAGAGGCATCCTCCAGCAGACAGGTCTCTGCTACCTTTTCCGCTGCGTCTCCTGATGCTGCCCCCAGACAGACTCGGTCACAGAAACGCCTCCAGTCTCCTGAAGGAAACATGCCTTTTAATAGCTCCTCGCCCCCAATTCCTTCCCCTCAGAATTTCCCCTTCCCGCTTCCCTGGCTCAGTCCTCACCTCACCTGTCTTGCGGGTGGACTCAGCTGAAGCTCCACTCTGCAGGGAGCCCACTCTGACCCCCTCCTCCCATCCCACCTCCATTCTCAGGAGTGCTCTTCCACCCTCATCCGGACACCAGATACCTCTATTTCCAATTAATTATGCTGCAGGACTCTCTGAGTTTACCTCTGATTCGCTCCCTGGAGACCCAGAGACCCTTGTGGGTAGGAACAGGTTTTATTTACCTTTTGTACCTCAGCCCTAAGCCTAGTACCAGCACATAGATAAGATGCAAGAGCTTTAGAGTGGGGAAACAAATGAAGAATGGGCAAATAAATGAATAAGTAAACATGCCATTGAGTTCATCATATAGGTTTTCTCAAATACAAACGGAAGGAGTACATGGATGTAGTCTTAGATGGTTCACTGGTTCTTTTTTTGTGGCATCCAAATGTTATACTTGTTTCAAACATAGTTGATGTTTGTTATAAGTATAGACATACAATACAGTGATTCACAATTTGTAAATGTTTAGTTAATATAATATACTGGCTACATTCCCTGCGATGGACACTACTTCCTTGTCGCTTATTTTTTCTATGTAGATTTATGTGCTTTTGCTCTTTGGCTGTTGTGGGTCTTTGGCTGCACGCGGGCTTTCTCTAGCTGCGGTGCGCAGCCCTCCCGCTGCAGCGGGGCACGGGCTCCAGCTGTGCCGGGGTCCTTGGTGTTCAGTAGCTGTGGCCTTCAGGGTCAGTTGCCCTGGTCATGTGGGATCTTCCCAGACCAGGGATCAAACAGTGTTCCTTGCACTGCAAGGCCATTTTTCTTCTTTTTTTTCCACTCATTTATTTTAATTGGAGGCTAATTACTTTACAATACTGTGCTGATTTTTGCCAAACATCAACATGAATCAGACACGGGTGTACATGTGTCCCCCATCCCAAACCTCCCCCACCGCCTCCCTCCCCATCCCATCCCTCTGGGTCATCCCAGTTGCACCAGCCCTGAGCGCCCTGTTTCATGCATCAAACCTGGCCTGGCGATCTATTTCACATATGATAATATACATGTTTCAATACCATTCTCTCAGATCATCCCACCCTCGCCTTTTCCCACAGAGTCCAAAAGACTTCTATATATCTGTGTCTCTTTTGCTGTCTCGCATATAGGGTCCTTGTTACCATTTTTCTAAATTCCATATATATGCATTAGTATACTGTATTGGTGTTTTTCTTTCTGACTTACTTCACTCTGTGTAATAGGCATTTTTCTTTAACCACTGGACCACCAGGGAAGCCCCCCTTGTAGCTTATTTTATACCTAATGGCTTGTACTTCTTAGTCTTCTCCCGCAAACGGCCCCTCCCCCTCCTCTCTCCTCACTGATAACCATTAGCTTGCTCTGTATATCTGAAATTTTCACTATGGTCAAATTAGAAGAAGATTTACAAACACAGTTATGTATAAGACCTTCCACCTTAACACTACTGCTGCCATTTCTCCAGATATTCTCTTTTGCCTTTATGTATATATATATATTTTGGGAGAAGGCAGTGGCAACCCACTCCAGTACTCTTGCCTGGAAAATCCCATGGACAGAGGAGCCTGGTAGGCTGCAATCCATGGGATCTCGAAGAGTCGGACATGACTGAGAGACTTCACTTTCACTTTTCACGTTCATGCATTGGAGAAGGAAATGGCAACCCACTCCAGTGTTCTTGCCTGGAGAATCCCAGGGACGGGGGAGCTGCTGGGCTGCCATCTATGGGATCGCACAGAGTCAGACACAACTGAAGAGACTTAGCAGCAGCATATATATATATTTTAGCAGACTGAAACAAATTTGCCCAATTTTGTGATTTCCTTTTTTGGTTGAAATTGTTCCTTTAATATTTTATGCATTGCTCTTTCCTTTCTAATGACTAAATTATACAATCTTGAGTTGCTATCACTTACATAACCACTTCCCTATTTTTAGACATTTAGGTTGTTCCCAAGTTTTTGCTGTTATCACTAAGAATAAAATAAACACTTTGGATTTTATTCTTTTAAATTATATTCTCAATGAGAATTCTGAGGATTACACAAAATGTTCAAAAAAGTATGAACCCTTATATGGTTCTTGATACATAGTGATTTTAGGATTATATCAGTTTGCACCATTTTTACAAGTCAGACATTCAAAGTGGAGTATGTTTGTTTGAGAAGTATGAAAGAAAGGCTATGGTAATGCTGGTGGCTGATTTGCTAGGAGCCTGTCTCCTAGCAAGGCATTCTCCCAAACTGCACCTAAACCCCTCAGAAGTCCAGAGATCCAATCATTTGCCAGAGCCGAATTCACTAGAGATTGAGATGCAGAAACCAGAAATGTAGAAACCACACCTGAAAGTGCTCGGGAGCTGCTGGCAGCTGGAGTCAGCCAGGTGGTCCTCTCCTCGCTCGAGCCCAGCATCCCGAGGACACTGCCTGGCCCACGCACCCATGTGTGCATGCTTCCTGTAACCTACAGGAGCACAGGTATTGAGCTCTGACAAATTTGGATTAAAATCATGGAGCCATCAGTTAGCATCTACGGATACTCCAACTATTTACCCTCCCTAACTAAGCCTGAAGTGTCTTCATCGAAAAAATGGAGTGTTCTACACTTTTGGGGGAAGTGTACATAGGGTGCTTGGCTCAAAGTGTGGTGTCTAACAAGGGTTTAAGAATACCTTGGGGTAATGCTACACACGTTGGTTTGATTCACCATATGGGTTAAGTAAAATTTATCCCTCTGAGGACAATCATTTTTCTTATTCCTAGCTTTAATCATTCAATCATTCATTCATGCATGCAATCATTTATTCAACTATTTACTGAATACCTATTTTGTGCCAGACACTGTTTTATGTACTAGAGATATTGTTGCAGAGAAAATATAGAGTCATTATTCTTATGGAGCTTACATTCTAGTAGTGAGTGTCAGACAAAACACACTTAAACAACATATAGCATATCAATATGTACATTTAATGATGTGATGCTTTGTTTTTTTCCCACAATTGTATTTTAATCAATGGTCAATTCAATAACCAATGGTATCTTAGAAGTTAGAAAATGCCATATGTTCATTTGTTTATTAATCAATCACAGTATTTCTGGGGAATTTTTGCAAATCATAGCAAAAAGCAATTCTGAAACCTCCTATTTCAGAATTGGACTGAATCCTAAGCTTCCATAAGCTATTTTAATCCTCTCAGCATCCATATGAGATAGATATTACCCCGCTCCCTGACTTTACAATGCAGGAGATAGTTTAGGAGGGTTCACAGATTGTAATAGACATTTTCTGGGTTTGGTTATGTTTTGTTCTTTGCCCAGCACCAATTTTCTCTCCAGGGGATATTGCATTATATGCATAATATATATATATATAATCAGTGATCTCTATGGAAGGTGTCCTGCCTCTTAATGTGGAGACATGCTCGTTGACCCTGAACGTCAAGGTAAGGACACTGACCCAACCTAAGCAACAGAATCTCTCATTAAAGACTCTGAATGCTGTGGGAGAGAGAAAAAGACAATCAGAAACCAGAGCCCCGCAGCATGGCCTTGACTGTCAGCTGGGCCTGTGCCCGGCTGTAAGGTGCCCGGGTCCCAGCCACAGAGCACTCCTTGGCTTTCGTTTCTGCTGCCCTTATTTCTGCTGGATCTCCCAGCCTGATGTGCCAGCCTTCCTGGCAGTCCTCTCAGATGCCTGGTATCCTTTCAAAACTGAATTATCCAAACAGATTTTCATAGCTTGAAACTTAATAACACTAACTAATAATACATTTAGAAAGCGACCAAGTCAATATTTAATTTAAGGTCTGTCTAAAAACAGAACCCCTTAAGTAAGTCAACTGGGCAAGCAGTAATTTATTCAACAATTATTCATCATATGCACAGCAGGCACCATCTCAGCAACCTAAATGCTGAGGATTTACTAAAACCCCTATGGAATCAAGGGCTTCCCAGGTGGTGCTAATGGTAAAGAACCTGCCTGCCAATACAGGAGAGTTTAAGTGATGTGGGTTAGATCCCTGGGTTGGAAAGATCCCTTAGCATAGGAAATTACAACCCACTCCAGTATTCTTGCCTGGAGAGAGAAGGCAAGAATCCCATGGACAGAGAAACCTGGTGGGCTATAGTTCATGGGGTCACAAAGAGTCAGACGTGAGTGATCACACCATGGAATTGAATTCAGCGAGAGTCTAAAAAAGAGCAATTATTTGCAGTGAACTTTATTCTATAATTTGAAATACTTAGCCCCTTATATTAGTGGTATATGGAAACCTAAGTTCTGTATAAACTTTCTACAACGTCTGCAGGATCCCCAAAACATCAACCCAAGCATCAGTAAACATGAAACAGATTATCAGCCTCCAATCTGCATATTATTTTTATCACCCAATTTTTCTACAGATACTGTGCTTTCCACATTTCTCTGTGATATGGTCTCTCATTTCATTACCTTTTAGTCCTTGACTTGCTTTGATATGAACTTTTTAGGTTGGAATGATTTGGATTTAACTTAGACTTGACACAAAAACGGTAGAAAGCAAATTTTTTCTCCTCTGTGAAGAGAAAAAATACCTAGAAATTATCAACTTTTGTTCTTAACAATCAAAGGGTCATACTTGAGAGTATTGAGATTTATTAAGCTCATGCAAATGAAAACTGGATGCTGGAATCTTCTAGAAATATCTAGATCATACCTTGTATTAGTTGATCAGTTGTGTCTGACTCTTTGTGACCCTAGGGGCTTTGGCCCACCAGGCTCCTCTGTCCATGGAATTCTCCAGGCAAAAATACTGGAGTGGATAGCCATTCCCTTCTCCAGGGCATCTTCCCAACCCAGGAATCGAACCCAGGTTTCCTGCATTGCAGGCAGATTCTTTACCATCTGAGCCACCAGGGACGCCCAGATCATACCTTATAAGCAGTTATTTTCCTCAATTTGTATCCAAAAATGGAATTTTGTAAACTCTTTGGAGTTCTGGAAATGAGAGCATTTTCTCTCAATTGGTCCAGAATTTCCTGCTGCCATCCCTCCACTTCCTGTCTGCACTAGACCATCATGATAAACTGGAACAGTAGTGTGGGGAGAAAACAGGGGAATGAGATGATCAAACGGAGGGAAGTTTCAAGGACTCATTCATTCTTTGTTCTTCAATTGTGGCAGCTGTTATGAAGTTATAGTATTAAGTAGTACTGTAGAAGATAGGAGAACATATAGATGGAAATTTTGAATGATTATTGTAATGTCTTTCCCTTTCCTCAGACCAAAAAGTGGCAATGAGTATATGTGTGTGAGTTCATTTATTCATTTGTAAAACAACCTTAAGTGAGACTTGTATCATTCATTCTTCAAGGAACAATATAATTTAGTTAGTTGAACTAGCCTACTGGATCTGTGATTTTCTTTTTTCTTCTGAGGATCATGTTTGTGTATCTCACAGCATATGACAGAGATAATGTTCATATGTATAACACATTCTCAGTGAGCACCCGGGATTATTCACCAAACCCCCATACACGGCTTGTAACTCCACTATTTTCTCTTCATGTAGGAAAATATATCACCATGCAACAGAGCAAGAGAGAGAGAGAGAGATCACCTAGGAATAACCTTGAATCTAATCATATTTATTCTGATATCTAAGTAAGACATTCACATATTTTTATCTATCACCTAACAAATATTAGTGTTAAATTATTTGCAACAGACTTCACAAATGACTTTAAATACAAGAAATGCCACACTGCTGCAGATGGCAAGGGTGATACTGTATACTGTCTGTGACCAGGATGTTTTTGGCATTTTGTATATATTGTTCACTTCATCCCATATTTCATAATCCTGTTTGCTCAATTACTCCAATGGTTTTCCAAGCATGCATCAGAATAACCTGCACAACTTGTTAAAACGTATCTCCTACATGTGTACCCCAGTGTTCATCGCAGCACTGTATATAATAGCCAGGACATGGAAGCAACCTAGATGTCCATCAGCAGACGAATGGAAAAGAAAGCTGTGGTACATATACACAATGGAGTATTACTCAGCCATTAAAAAGAATACATTTGAATCAGTTCTAATGAGGTGGGATGAAACTGGAGCTTATTATACAGAGTGAAGTAAGCCAGAAAGAAAAACACCAATACAGTATACTAATGCATATATATGGAATTTAAAAAGATGGTAATGACAACCCTGTATGTGAGACAGCAAAAGAGACACAGATGTATAGAACAGTCTTTTGGACTCTGTGGGAGAGGGAGTGGGAGGAAGATTTGGGAGAATGGCATTGAAACATGTATAATATCATATAAGAAATGAATCACCAGTCCAGGTTCCATGCAGGATACAGGAAGCTTGGGGCTGGTGCACTGGGATGACCCAGAGGGATGGTATGGGGAGGAAGGTGGGAGGGGGATTCAGGATGGGGAACATGTGTACACCCATGGCAGATGCATGTTGATGTATGGCAAAACTAATACAATATTGCAAAGTAAAAAATAATAATAATAAATAAATAATTAAAAAAAATTTTTTTTAATAAAACATATCTCCTGGGCCCCCGTCCCAGAGTTTCTGATTCAGTAATTCTGGGTGGGGCCTGAGAATTTACATTTCCAACAAGTTTCCTAGTAATAGTTATGCTACTGGTCTAGGAACTACATTTTGAGATTCATTGATTGAGTCATTCATATATCCATCAGTCAAACCAGGCAATCCTAAAGGAAATCCACCCTGAATAGTCACTGGGAGGACTCATGCTGAAGTTAAAGCTCCAATACTGTGGCCACCTGATGTGAAGAGCTGACTCCTTGGAGAAGACCCTGATGCTAGGAAAGACTGAAGGCAGGAGGAGAAGGGAGTGGCAGAGGATGAGATGGTTGGACGCCATCATTGACTCAATGGATATGAGTATGAGCAAGCTCCAGGAGATGGTGAAGGACAGGGGACCTGGCATGCTGCTGTCCAGGGCATCACAAAGAGTCAGATACAACTGGGCACATATATTCAAAAAACATTAATTAAAAGCCTACCTGGTGCCTGGTATCAAAGTAAAAAGATGAACATTATTTTGTAAGAGCTGATGTCTACTGAGCACTCTGTTTCGTTAAGACCTGATTTACTCCTTTATAACAATTCTTCAAAGTAGGCACATTTTCCCCCGTTTTTTCAGGAAAAATTACATAGCTGAAAAAGATGAAGTAACCTGCTCAAAGTCATATGGACAAGTGTCAGAACTAGCATTTGAACCCAGGTCTACTGGATGCAGGTGGTGCCCACAGACATCATGCTGCCTGCTCTGCTACCTCTGTAATGTGACAAGCTTGCACACAGCATTAGTTAGTCTTTTGCAGATTAAAACAAACTGATGTTCAGAGGTTACCTAACTTGTCCAAAATCACACAGCTAGAAATTTAATCTCTATTTGATGCCAAAGTGATTTTGCACCATTTCTGCATGCTATCTTTAAGTCACGATCCATTTAAATCAGAGCCAGGAACAAGAGGATGACTCTAGTTAACCAGAATGCACAGAGAATGCAGAATTTAATATTTCAGTTAACAAAGAACATCTCTCTTGCGCTAACTTATTCAAAAGCTTTCTAACAATTACCAGTGTACCTTGCAACCTAAGTCAGCACAGAATAATGTACTGTTTCCTTGATGACTCAGGATCTTACGTGTCCCAGCAGCATCGTTATAAGCGGCATTCGTTTCTGAGAAATGTCCAAGTGAATGCAGAAGAAGGTGATAGGGGTGAGCGTGTGGGGAGCCCAGAATTACTGAGGACAAATTAAGTATATTCTATTCCTTTACCTTTCCTGCAAGTAGAATGGACAAGGCCCCAAATTGAGACTTATCAAAGGTTTCACTTGAGATGGGTTCAGATTAATCATGTCTACTCCAATTCGTGGAATTATTAATAGCTGACAAAATGCATTAAAAGTGATTGTTTTTCCTCCTTTTGCCACTTGATAAATGGCAAAGAATGAAGCTTTCCCTGACTCCTGTGTCCTACTGTGTTACCCCATCATCAGGGGAGAAAGGAGCTGTATAATTACCTTTTGAGACATGAATCATCCTTACTCTGAGGGCCCAGACCTGTTTGACTCTATAAAAGCAGCTCAAGGTTGAAGTGCAAACATGCACTGTCTCGCGTCCCCCAGGGTTACTATAATTACCGATCCACCAAGAGGAGATGAAGATGCTCCCTGCATCTGGCCTTGCTGTCCTCCTCGTCACCGCTCTGAAGTTTTCCACCGCAGCCCCCTCCCTACCTGCAGCCTCCCCCAGGACCTCAAGGAACAACTACCGCCTTGCACAGGTTGGTGAATCTTTGCACAATTCCCTCTTCCCCCTCCTGCCCCAGAAAATCTAAAGAGGATAATAATAAGAAAATCAGGAATATCTGTTGTGGTTTTGAAATCATCTTCTAAGTCCACTGAAGCCTGATGGATACGATTCCCTGTTCAGCTAAGACTGGTGTCTAGTACACGCTGAGTGTCTGTGTTGCAAGATTGCATAAATAAAGGAATGAATATCTATCCAGATATTTTGCTGCACACAGAATTTGAGGGGGCTTGCAAAAATACAGGCATTACAGAAAGACAAAAGAAGTGTTTGAGGAACAACGTAGAAGGAAAACTATAAGAAAAATAAAAAACAAAGTGTAAGATTTGCACAGTAGCTGCTGCTGCTGCTGCTAAGTGGCTTCAGTCGTGTCTGACTCTGTGCGACCCCATAGATGGCAGCCCACCAGGCTCCCCCGTCCCTGGGATTCTCCAGGCAAGAACACTGGAGTGGGTTGCCATTTCCTTCTCCAATGCATGAAAGTGAAAAGTGAAAGTGAACTCGCTCAGTCGTGTCCGACTCTTAGCGACCCCATGGACTGCAGCCCACCAGGCTCCTCCATCCATGGGATTTTCCAGGCAAGAGTACTGGAGTGGGGTGCCATCGCCTTCTCCACTGCACAGTAGGGGTGGGTTGCAAATTTAGTGCTAAGATTCCTAACAGTCACAACAGAAAGATTTCCTGTGTTCATTTTTCAGAAAAATGGCTTTTATACTCAGGGCAAATTTGATCAAAATTTGAAACGAACCGGCCAACCCACTTCTCATGCCAAGGTCTTTCCTCTCCAAAGCATATTCCCAAAGTCCCTTATTTACTTACACTTTCTGTATCTTTCTCTTTCAAAATCTCTCCCAACTGACTGTTGGCAAGGATTGAATACAAATAATTCATTCAGCATACCAGAATTCCTTCAAAGACTAAGAGTGACTCAAAGTGATTCAATGTATATTTGCTTCCAAGCATTTTTTGGGTGTTTTTTTTTGGGGGGGGTGGGGGTGGTGGGAGGGATTTTTTTGCTTTTGTTTTTTTTTACATTTAAAACAAAGATGTCAAACTTTAGCCTAAAGAAATAAACCTTCAGTGGAGGAATTTCCAACGTTCGTGAAAGGTGTGTAGTGAGACGTTTTTGCACCAAGGCCTCTGTTTTGTATATCTGTCACAAAGACAGCATACTTGTGATTGCAGCCCTGCTGGGGATTGCTTTCCTACCTGCCAGGCTACACTCGTGGGCTGCTTTTTCTGTACACATCGCGTGGCCCTACTGATGGCTCATGCCACTCTTGCTTTCTAACTGATCAGTCCCCCTGCCACACCGGTCGTTCAATGTTTTGAATATCAGCTCTCCATATAAACAGCACAGTGGGTGCCGAGTACAGAGCAGTCGAGTTGAACGTTCTTTGACTTGAAACCACTTTCAGACGAACTAAATTCTAAATAACATATCTCAGAATATTACCTGGGTCTATTTCCAATCGTATTTTGCCACCAGCCTTTGCCTCCCTTCTCCTGACATGTGATTGTCGCTTACCCAGTTTCATGCCACTGGACTTCCAGAAGGAGTGTCATACTGAGGTTAGAACTGATCTGGTGGCTGAAAAACCATGGTTTTGTCCAGGTTCAGATAGGCTATGGTCATCGGGCCCAAACCGGCCACCCTTGTTTGTTTACAAATCATCTTCTGCATTTGTACCGCAATGGTGGAAATCACGTGATGAAACAGAAAATATTAATTATCGGACCTTTCAGAAAACAGTTAACTGACCCCATAGTGGTCTATGCAGGAATAAGGCCAGCCAGCCTTGAAAGAAATCTGTCCTTGCTAAGAGTATTAGGAAAGAATTAGGTGTTCTTGGAATGTTAGGGGTCTCTAGTGACCCCCTGGGGCTTCTCTGGTGACTCAGATGGTAAAGAATCTGCCTGCAGTGTGGAAGACCTGGGTTTGATCCCTGGGTGGGGAAGATTCCCCAGAGAAGGGAATGGCCTGGGAAATCCCGTGAACAGAGGAACCTGGAGGGCTACAATCCATGGGGTTGCAGAGTCAGACACGACTGAGTAACTAACACTGTCATTTTCACAGTGACCCCTTACTCTTTCTCTCCAAAGCAAGTCAGCCCCCTTCAGTTTCCCTTATGACATACTTTGAAAGACCTTTGACCAAGGATCAAGGAAACTTGTTGACACCTGGCAAACAGGCCTTCTCCTGCCTGCAGGGGCCCTAGGCGTCAGCTCCAGGAAGGAAAGGGTATCACTCTTCAGCAGGCTGGTATGATCTAGGCAAACCTCCTAAGTGCATCCCAATGACTAGAAAAAATTACTGTCCCACCTTATAGTTTAAAGAAATAGCTAACAACTCAGGCAACAATACAACAAATAAAATGACATGAAAATAGACTTATTTCATAAAACAGCTTAAGTTTATTCATTTACCAATTATTTATTGAATGGCTTCCCTGATAGCTCAGTTGGTAAAAGAATCCGCCTGCAATGCAGGAGACCCCGGTTCGATTCCTCAGTCGGGAAGATCCGCTGGAGAAGAGATAGGCTACCCATTCCGGTTTTCTTGGGCTTTCCTGGTGGCTCAGCTGGTAAAGAATGCCCCTGCAATGCAGGAGACCTGAATTTATCCCTGGGTCAGGAAGATCCCCTGGAGGAGGGAAATGCTACCCACTCCAGTATTCTGGCCTGGAGAATTCCATGGACTGTATAGTCCATGGGTCGCAAAGAGTTGGATACGACTGAGCAACTTTCACTTTCACCCTTTCACTTACTATATGCTATGTGCCAGGGTTTGTCCTAAGCAGTGGAGAAACATCAGTGAACAAAACAAGTAAAGTTCCTGTTCTTCCAGCACTGACATGGGCATGACGGAGGAGTGGGAAGAGCTGGGAGGAGACAAGCCAGGCAATCAATAAGTGTCCATGTGATATTAAAAAATAAATTTACCAGGATGATAGAGAGTTACTAGGGCCCTGGAGGGGGAGAGGGGCATTCTCACCTGAGTAGTCCAGGAAGGCTTCTCTGAGGAGGGGATATTTGCAATGAACCTGAACTCTGTAAAGAACTATGTGGACCTGAACTTCTTGGTCGTGTGAAGATCTGGAGACAGAGCTGTCAAAGCAGAGGAAAGAGTATGAATGCAGCAGCCGGGGCAGCAGGCCAGATTGCAGGAGGACACCGCTGAGTCCAGAGTCAGGCCAGCACATACCGGGGCCTGGGCCTCCACCCTGCTCGCTTCTCTCTCGATCGCTCACCAAGAGCAGGCAAACGGTTCCCTGTGCCTGGGAACTCCAGGCAGGAAATGTTTCCAAGTGCTAGTCACTTCTTCCTCCAGGAACACAATAGTCTATTCTTGAAAAGATAAACAGGTTTGTAATTGATTTATTTCATGCCCACTTGTATCTTTTCAATTCTCATTGGCTAGTTATCACAAAGGCTTGGCAAATGATGAAATAATTAGTCTCATCATATAGCGTTTTAGCCTATTGTTTGTTTTTAAATAGTAATATCAATATGACATTTAATACAGGCTGTTAAGTTGTCTTTAAAATAATAGAAGCTTTTATTATCACATTATTATGAACTTATGGAGAAGGCAATGGCAACCCACACCAGTATTCTTGCCTAGAGAATCCATGGACAGAGGAGCCTGGTGGGCTGCTGTCCATGGGGTCGCACAGTTGGACACGACTGAAGCGACTTAGCAGCAGCAGCAGCAAGCAGCATTATGAACTTAAAAGTTGAAGAAACTAAAAAAACTTCCAAATACAAATTGTTAAATTCAGGTGCCTTTACTACCCTTTTACTTTCTGTGCATAAAGATATTTTTAAATTACCATTATACTCAAATTTTGGTTCCTTCTTTTTTGTATTATTAAATCATAATAAAATTTTAATGTTTATATATTCATAAACATCATGTTTAAAAGTGACAAATATTTCAGAAAATAAGTGAGCTATAATTTGTTCCATTTATATAGTTGGATACATGGAATATTTCCATATGAATAAGATTTCTGTGAACATCTTTGTACATCAGCTTAATTTAAAGGATTATTTTTTCAGGATAGATTTCCAGAAGTGGAATTAATGAGTAAAAGGATATGAACATGTTAAAGTCTTTCGATATATTTCAAAGCATTTTCACACTGAGCATCTCATTGGATCCTCACCTTGGTGTGGGAAGGCTAGACACTGAACCCATCTCATAGATGAGAAAACTGACACCAAAAGAAATTACAGGAATTGCCCACACTTTTTAGAACCTAGGATTTATCACACAGCTGAAAATTCACACAGTTGCCTTTCTGTGACTTTGCCAAAACAGAAAGAAATGTTGAAGACATCGTATCTTAATGTCTTCATCAAGAAGAACTTGATGAACTTGAATTTCACCTTCTCTTGAGGAGCACTTAAATCTGAGCTTTAAGCTCCTTCCTCCTGGGAGGGACACTCGGAAGGCACACTCAGTAAGAGCTGGGCGGGATGAGAGCTTCTGGGCCTGTTCTCCAGGCCTCTGCTATTCTAATTTCTGGAAAGAGGATCACCCAAACACCAGCGGCAGGCTCCTGCGGTTTTACCAGTGGGAATGAGGAGGTGGAGGCATGTAGGACAGTTCTGGGGAAGCCTCAAATCCTTGGCCCAGATGATCCCACAACCAAGAGCTGAGCCAACAGCACGCAAGTGTTAGAACAGAACACACAGATCTAAGTGTGCATCTTTGTGCCTAACTGAACATTTTGACTCTGGAAAGCATGCTAAAACCTCGTCGGTAACCTCGTCGGTAATTTTAGCAATAAAGTGCACAGAAAACATTGGCCTCTCTGTACCTCGGAACACCTGATAATTCTTCAAAGAAGCATATTTGCTATATTTTGCCTAAAGGATAGGACCTCAAATTGTAACTGAACATCCACCCTGTGTCTGGAACTGGGTGAGGCCACAGCCGTAGCTGTGAAGGCATCATCACGCCCAGCAGGGAGGACCGTGAGACCCCCGGGTGGGAGTGATGAGAAGGCCGTGGACTGTGTGCACGGCGGCCGGTGCTTCCTCGTGTAGGAGCCGAGTCCTGCGGGAGCACCCAGCGGGGAGCAACTCACCCGCTCACCGCAGCAACCAGTCCTGGTGCTCTAAGGAGAAATCGTTTCTGATTCTACCTTTACTTCATTGAAGATGGTTTGCATCCTATTTACTATCACTGGCCTTAAACTTCTTGAGCTGCAGGCCTAGCCTCTTGTGTGCATTTTTAAGAAGAACCATTTTATTGTAAAAATTTTATTGCTATATGTTCATAGCAAACATATATATATATATATATAACATATATGATTTTTAAAGTATTATTCTTAATTCCATCACCAACATATCACAATTGTTAATCCCTTAGTCTATATTTTTCAAAATACTTTCTATGACTCAGGGCTGGGACTAGGACAAAAGACTGCTGAAGGTTAGATCCTATCTTTATTTAAAATTTTAATATTTTTTCCACCGTGAATTTTTTTGTCTTTTTAAGTTTTTTTCCAAAAATATTGCATTTGATATTATTTTTCTGGATCACTGTTTTTGGCAGCCCCCACCCACTTCCTCACCTCATCCTAGTTTACCACTGTATGTCTGTGTGTATTCATATGCACATATTTCTATTTACAAACTTGGCTTGTACTATAATAATAATAGTGATAAATCCCTTTTCACTTAATGCATAGTAAGCATCTTCTTCAGTTCAGTTTAGTCGCTCAGTCATGTCTGACTCTCTGCAACCCCATGGGCTGCAGCACACCAGGCCTCCCTGTCCATCACCACCTCCCATAGTCTACTCAAACGCATGTCCAGTGAGCTGGTGATGCCATCCAACCATCTCATCCTCTGTCGTCCCCTTCTGCTTTCAATCTTTCCCAGCATCAAGGTCTTTTCAAATGAATCAGTTCTTCGCAGCTGGTGGCCAAAGCATCTTCTTATGGGACTATATTTTGTGAAATGAAAATCAGAGTTTAGAGTGTAACTGTAACACATACTCTAACAGGAAACAAAATATTTGAAATTTAAACAGCCTCAGAATATATGGAGCACAGAGCTCCACACAGAGGTCACCTCTAAAGAGTGTGATTCAGACTCACCATGAGCCTTGTATGACTACAGCATCTGCTTGAGCAAACAGAACAGCTCAGAGAATCAACGTCATCTCGCCAAAAGAATTAGAAAAAAAAGAAACATAAATGTGTATATCAGATAGCTTAACGAGACACGGAAATGAAAGCAAATAGTCACACCTCTGTTCAGGGCACCTCCTGTGGGTTCCAGGGCTCCCTCACCCTTTTTCTCCTCTTGGGTTCTCATCTCACTAAGATTTTACCAAGAACCACCACCAGGGAAGTGAGGTCTGCTCACAAGCAGGCCAAGGACTAAGGGCTGGTTGAGCCCACGGGAAGGACACAGTAAGGACACAGAGCACCTTGTCTAAACAAGTGAGTCTTACTCCTTTTCACTTTTTGCTTAACAATTACAGCTTATGTTGACACCAGAAATCTTTGGGATATAGGAAAGGATAAAGACAAATTGTCACCCATAATTTTATAACTCAGAGAGAAGCAAGATTAATATTCAGATATATTTCCTTCCATTATTTATGTTACTTATGTTCACTATATTAAATTATATGTGCTAATTACCAATGCATTGATTAGTGTGTTAACTTTAAATGTTAATATACATGCTAACATTATTATCGATATATTAACATACAGATGTAATAAACATAAATGAAATACATATACGTTATATGATTTGGTTTATGTATGAAATTGTGATTATAATCTGTATAAAGATTTCACTTCTGCTCTTCTCAGTGTATTGCCATTATATTGAATCATTATACATGCCACTAAATATTTTCCAAAAACGTGATATTAGCAGAGGCCTAGTATTATTTCATATCAATATATAATAATGTATCTAACACATTCCCTATTGTTAGATATTAAGATTACTTCCAATATTTTATTATTTATACATAAATATATTTAACAAAAATGAATAATACACATAGTTTATATAGAACATAATAAAACAGTTTCTGAATATAGTTCATATGATATACAAATAATATTATTTATATACAACAAACACCTTATAACATATAAACATTTATGTTTAATAAAATACAGATATAAATCTTTAGCTGCTTTCTGTTTTCCTGAAACAAGTTGGGTGGATGAAATTCCTAGGACAACAGAACACATTAAACCTGCATTTGCATGACTATGTTATTCACTTCACCTAAGAACTCATACAGAGTGTTTTGAGTGATATATTAGGGGTTTTAAGCCTTTAAACGCAAATGAAAACATTATATTTATGACTAATTTTCTAATATTTGCTTCAAGGGACAAAGAGTCAGTCCTAGAAAACCTGCCCCTTGAAAAACACCCCACATATCCAACACACCTGAATTATTTAAAAGTCTCAGCCAGGAAACAGATTGACACCTACTGCTTCACATAAAAGGAGAGACGGCACTATGAGGCCTCACAGAGCTAAGAACTCACTGATCTTACATAGGGTACAATGAAAAGGCAACACTGAACAGTTGCTTACAGAGAAATAGGATAGTCTTTATTTTGCAAATTGGTAAAGACTTCAATACAAGTAAATGGGCTGTGGGGAAAATGTTCACATTATTTTCTTTCTAATTTTTTTCCCCTCTTAAAATAGCAGTTCATTGTAGAAAAAGCACAAAATGCATGCAAATAAAAAAATCTAAAATCCCACCTCCCAAAGATAATTGTTGTTAATAACTTGGACTTATCTATCTAAGCTTTATCTATGCAAATACATCTAATTTATTTTTCCAAAAGTGGCAAATGCTGTGCAGACTGTCTTTAGCATAACAAGAATACTGTCCTGCCTTACCTGAGCATGAGTGTTGCTCAGAGCTTGTGCTGTAGACGTCAGCCTGCCTCTCCGTTTCAGGCGTACCTTGACAAGTATTACACAAAGAAAGGAGGGCCCCAGATTGGGGAGATGGTTGCAAGAGGAGGCAATTCCACGGTTAAAAAGATTAAGGAGCTGCAGGAGTTCTTCGGCCTCCGAGTCACCGGGAAGTTAGACCGAGCTACCATGGACGTGATCAAGAGGCCTCGCTGTGGAGTTCCCGACGTGGCCAACTATCGCCTCTTCCCAGGTGAACCCAAATGGAAAAAAAATACTTTGACATACAGGTAATGAGATCGAGTCTTTCCAAATTCAGAAAGAAATAGCCTCCCTCTCCTTCTTTTCTTTTAAAAGTATCTTCCTTCTGATGTGTATAAAAATCATGACTCATCCCAATCATAAGAGAGAATGAGAACTTTTTTGGTCTACTCCTTAGACACGAGAATTCACGAGAAAACATGACTTCGAGATTGTCATGAGTGGCCACTTTAGGTATAACAATTTTACCAGTTTAGAGACAACACGTTTTTCCATATAGAAAATGAATCTTGCCTAACATTTAAAACCTGATGGTACCAACCAGCTTTCTTAAAATAATCTTCTAAATTAGAAGTAAAACTCACCTAATAAATTAATTTTTACTAATTCCAAAAATAATTTATTGGCAATTTGTTAAATGTCTGCCATAGGCATTCAGTTCTGGAGGTAAAAGGTAAGTACATCATTTTCCCTCGCCTTTTGGGGAAAAATACATGCAAATAGCCGCAGCTCCGGGTGAGAGATGTGAAATCACAAGTCTAAGGAGAGAGCTGTGACAGCATGTGGAGGAGCTACCAGGTCACCCAGGGATGGCCCGTGACATCCGCGCCTGACCCAGCACCCGCACAGCCCTCCCCACCCCACCCCCCCCCCGGCCATCCTCCCGTTTCTTCCTGCCGGAGGGGGAACAAGGATTCTGCATCAGCCAAGGGGACTCACCCAGCCAGAACCGACCCTGCACTGTGCTTGGGGGTCTCAGGCCTGAACTCGAACCCCGCAGCCCATATCCATTTGCGGGGCCAATGCTGGCTCCCTTCCCACTCAGTCCACCTCAGATAGACCGACCTTGGCGCTTCCTAATTATTACAGTGCATTTTACTGTTATCAATGTTCTGTTGGGGAGGTGAGTTACAGGTCTTATCTGTGTGATGGAAATGACCTGCTGCAGCTCATCTAGTCCCAACATCTAGTCCTACCAGGTTCGCTGGTGGCAGGCTGGTAGCTGAAGTTAGCTGTAGTGAAGAGTGTTTCTAACATGGTGATCAGCAAACCCAGCGCGGGGAGGGGGCTGGCTACAGAGCCAGCTGTTACACTGCCCCAGCACTCTGGTGACTCCTTGTGACCGCTGAGGGCCCAACCCAGAGATCAGATGATTCCTCTGTTAGTTGCTATGAGCCTCTGAGTCCATAAGGTGGCACTCTGAATACAGCTATTAGTTTCTGCCTCAGTTTAAGAATGCCTCAAAGATCTTTCTTGGGGGGAAAAAAAAAAACACCTAAAAGAAACAGAGCACCCACAAGATTACGAGGTAAGAAAGGAAATTTTTATATAAACTCATGAAATCTTTCCCATCATCTCCTAAACTGTGTCATAGGAAGTTTTCCTAAACTGTGTAAACTTTCCTAAACATTTCCTAAACTGTAAACATTTCCTAGCACATCGTCTATGATTACGTTCGTGCTAAATCACTTCGGTCGTGTCCGACTCCTTGCAACCCCATGGACTATAGCCCACCAGGTTCCTCTAGCCATGGGATTGTCTAGGCAAGAATAGCGGTTTCCACGCCCTTCTCCCGGGGATCTTCTCGGCGCAGGGATCAAACCCACTTCTCTTTTGTCTCCTGCATTGGCTGGCGGGTTCTTTACCACTAGCGCCACCTGGGAAGCCATAGTCTGTGATTACGCACAGCAAAGACAAGCTAACTTGGGATTTGAAGTATAGTATTCTTGTGGTAATATTCTCTGGGCAGTCCCCAAAACCCCTCAACACACCCACACTGACCATCCACTTCCTCCTGAACAACTCACCTTCTCCTCCCCTCCCCTTCTCCAAAAAAAAAAGGAAACTAGAGACTACCTTAGCTCTGTGAACCTACTGGATCTCAGAATAACTTCTTTCAACATAGCCCAGAGGACTGAAAGGATTTCCCTGTAGCTCAAACGGTAAAGAATGTGCCTGCGATGCAGGAGACCAGGGCTCGATCCCTGGGTCAGGAAGAGCCTTTGGAGGAAGGAAACGGCAATCCACTCCAGTATTCTTGCCTGGAGATTTCCATGGACAGAGAAGCCTGCTGGGCTATAGTTCATCAGGTCACAGAGACTTGGACAGGACTGAGCGACTGACACACACACAGAGGACTGAAAGGGCTCCCCAGGTGGTGGCAGTGGTAAAGAACCCTCCTGCCAAAGCAGGTAGACGTAAGAGATGGGGGCTCAGTCCCTAAGTTGAGAAGATCCTCGGGAGGAGGGCATGGCAACCCACCCCAGTATTCTTGCCTGGAGAATCCCATGGACAGAGGAGCCTGGTGGGCTACAGTCCATAGGGTCCCACAGAGTAGGACAGACTGAAGCAACTTAGCACGCAGAGGACTGAAAAAGATGAAATATAGCCTAGTGCTTATGTGCATAAACTTTGGAGCCATGAAGAACTGGGCTCAGTTCCTGACTACGCATGAAACATAGAGTGATACTATTACCTCTGAAGGTAGCTGTGAGGGTTAGTGGGCATTCCACATTGAAAAGTGCCTGGAACCGGTCCAGCCCTTAGCGTGTGTTCCCAGAACGTTGGCTGTCATCACTGCTGCTGTATCCATCTCTAGACCCTCTTGGCAAGGACCTCTGTCCACGTGCTCTTCCTTTCTGGTCCACCCCTTCTCCATGCCTGTTTTCTCCAGCCCAGCACTCACAGGCCACTATGTGGGGATGGATAACTTATCTACAGTATGAGAGAATTTGGGGATGCTAACTATACAAAGCCATGACAAATCACAGATTCATATTATGCTGTGGGAGTGGCAAATTCGGAAAACACTAACTGGTCCCTTTAAGAGTCCTGGTTCCCCCTCTGGACACTCTAGCTCCCTCCTCTTGGACCCAGTTCCTAGAGTGAGAGATCTTATTCCTTTCCTCTCAGTTGCTGGGTTTGGCTATTTCCCCTCCTCTCTGTGGGACATGGTCCCTTCCTTTGGGGCCTCCGGGACAACTACTGTTGATTTCTGGCTGAGACTGCACCACCTGCATCAGAATAGCCTGGGACACTTGTTAAAACGCAAATTTCTTGATCGCACTTGTGTGTTTAACAAGCTTTCTGAGTTGTTATCACGGGTCCTAAACTTTGAGAACAACTGAGTAGGCCCTAAAAAACACTAGCTTTTATTCATTAGTTCATCCATTTAGCAAGTGTTTGCTCAGCACCTATTATGTGCAAGGGCCAGGGCTAGGACCTGGAGAAGGTAGAGTATGTGTCTGGCTCTCAAGGTGGGCATTTACAGAATTCACTTCTAACTCTATTCACTTCTAACTCGCCCCCACTATTCAACCTGAGCCCAAGTTCCCCCAGGTTTCAATTCCTTTCTTCCACCCTTCCTTTATGGCAGCTTAGAATCCCCAGCGCTTGGGTTCCAGAGTGGCACGTCCTAGAAAAACACCAACTGTCTCTACCCACTGTATCCAAAAAGCTCTATACTTTTCCTTCCAATGTCATTGTCAGAGCAGGACTTGATGAAAGAAAGACTTGAGCCTTTTTCAGCCCAAGTGAGCATCCTTGTGACAAGCTAGCACTTCCTCTTTTAAGATGTACATTATTTTAAGAAAAAACATTCCCCCATGGCCCTGGGGAAAACCTGCTTGTCTTTGAGTAAGAATTTGCAAAACCTCAAAACTCTTTGTCTTTATTTTTTACAATTGAAAAATTTTGGTCTCTTTAGGGGAAAAAGATTCCTTCTCAATTAAAACCGCTTTAGAAAAAATGGACTTCTAGCTACTCATAAAGTTACACAGGTATTATTCTTTCCAATTAGTGATGTATAATAACAATAAAAGTCAAACGGTTTCAGTATCAGAAATCTCAAATTTTTCATTTCACTCCCTTCATTTTTCTTAAGTTAGCATGTTTCAGTAATGTAATAAAGATGAAAGCAAAATAAGAATTATTATTTTGGAGAAAAATCTATAAATTGTAGATTTATGGTCACTGTTTTTATTTTCAATATGAACTAGACATAACTTTCACTTTCTTCACTTAGGACCACTTGTTAAAAGGAAAACGTGTTGCTTCTGTATTGACAGAATATCCAAATACACCCCTTCCATGACCCCTGCGGAAGTGGACAGAGCCATGGAGATGGCCCTGCGGGCCTGGAGCAGCGCTGTCCCTCTGAACTTTGTCAG
Organism: Bos javanicus; assembly: GCF_032452875.1. NCBI lineage: Eukaryota > Metazoa > Chordata > Mammalia > Artiodactyla > Bovidae > Bos > Bos javanicus. The sequence continues at coordinate 6,032,545 of NC_083882.1, forward strand.
AATCAATGCGGGCGAAGCAGACATTATGATCTCTTTTGAAACCGGAGGTACTGTGGTGCTTCCTGGATTTTGTCTATTACTCCAGAGGAAAAATATTTCAGTACTTTTCCTCATACAATGTTTAATCCATGTGACCAGCACGCTCCTTCTCAGAACTGTGAAGGGCAGAGGCCAAGATAACGGCAAAGTCATGACCTTTATTTAGTCAGAAAACAGAGCCGGGGGAGTTCTCCACATGCTGAGCTACAGAATGGACTTGGCATAGCCCATTTTCGCTGTGGCATTGCCCCATCAGGGACGAGTTCTGTCAGGTTTAGCTCCTCTATGGCTGGGAGGCCCTCTGACCTCACCCCAGCCCCATGATGGTGTCCATCACTCCCCTTCATATTAGCCAAGGATCTGCCCCTCTGAATCCTCTCTAAGGGTCAGTCCCACAGAGCTCCTGCAGCTTTCCTGGGCAGTGGAGGTTAGGAGGGCGGCTGCCGCTGCTGTCTGGCCCACACTTCAGACGCCTGTTGGTGGAGTTGCCAGGCCTGCCACCAGCCTGCAACACTCCGTCCCTCACTTGCCCCTGTTTCAGAGAAACGGGTCTAGAAGTAAATGAAGGAAAGGCCGTTTAAGTCCTTTCCCTCTCAGCTTTCTCAGAGTCAAGGTGAGTATCCCCACCTCTTTCCCTCCACAGATAACCTTTCTAAGTGTCCTCTTTAAAGTCTTTATCCTGATTTTAATCTGATGTCACTGGGGAGAGACATGCATAGAAGCTGGGAGAGAGGACCAAGCAAGTCCTGAGCCGGAGCCCTTCAGAGGTGGCCCTGGGGTGACTGGCCCATGGTAGGTCTCGACCCTCCCACAGGGTCAAGGCCACCCCCAGGGAAGCAGCAGGGTGGTGTGGCTTGGGGCAGATTTGGGGGTGACGGAGTTAACATCTGGCTCTCTCTTGATCTTTCAAGCTGGCTCTGTTCCCTAAAACAAGTGGACTGGGCACTCTGCTGCCATTTAACCAGGATCTCAGGGCATGTACTGATTAAACAACACTGCCCTGAAACTTGCGGAGAAGGCAATGGCACCCCACTCCAGTACTCTTGCCTGGAAAATCCCGTGGGCGGAGGAGCCTGGTAGGCTGCAGTCCATGGGGTCGCTAAGAGTCGGACAAGACTGAGCGACTTCCCTTTCACTTTTCACTTTTATGCATCGGAGAAGGAAATGGCAACCCACTCCAGTGTTCTTGCCTGGAGAATCCCAGGGACGGGGGAGCCTGGTGGGCTTCCGTCTATGGGGTCACACAGAGTCGGACACGACTGAAGTGACTTAGCAGCAGTAGCAGCCCTGAAACTTGGGGAATGGCACACCAGAACTTTGTTTTGTTGGTTTTAAATAAAACAAGGTATTCTCACAAAAATCCTGAAAATCTGTGAAATGTATTCTATAATATCCTTCATTTTATTCTTCCTCCTTTCCTATTATTTTGTAATGAACTTTTAAGTAAATATAGATACTAAAACAAAAGCCTATTAAGCTTTAAAAGCTGCAATTTTATAAATACTTCTGTTGCTTTCAGGAGTTTTATGCATGAAAGTATAATAAAATTACAGAGAAATTTTCTTTCTTGTTTTGACATGTCCTTAAAATATATTGGGCTATACAAACAGAAAGCACACGCTTGTCCAATTTACTATCATCGTCTTAGCCAGATCGTATTTTTGTTTTGTTTTTTTGTTAGCAATTTTTTTTACATATACATGATATACAATGTTGTGTTAGTTTTAGTTGTACAGCAAAGTAATTCATATATATATATATGTTCTTTTTCAGATTTTTCCCCCTTATAGGTTATTATACTATACTCAAAAATGTTGAGTATAGTTCCCTGTGTGATATAGTAGTTCATTGTCAGTTACCTATTTTATACATAGAAATGTGTATATGTTAATCCCAAACTCCTAATTTGTCCCTCCCTCACTGCCACCCCCTAAATAATACATTGAAATCACTCTGCCAACATGTGTTCACAGTCCAGTGAGTGGATAAGATGGTGGCTGAATAACCATCTGCCTCTCTCCTTTTGTAATCTGCAGCATGGTCATAGTCTATAGTAGGCCATGTGCCAATTAATAGGGCAACAAATACAATAACGAAAGAACATTTTTTTTAATTTTTAATGCTTACTATCTTTAAAATACAAAATATTGCTTTTATTATTTTAATAGATCACTCACTGGTATGTGAGATTCCTCTTATAAAAAATGAATATTGAAAAGTAAATCTATTTGTATAAGAAATACCAATGCTATTCAAAAAGTTATCCATTCCCTGTGATATTATGTACCCCTCAAAATTTGCTAGAAGGACTAAATCCTGTTGGCATTTTGCCCCATATGTCTAGATCACGGGGATTCCTATCCATTTGATGGGCCTCGAGGGACTCTAGCCCATGCATTTGCACCTGGAGAAGGCCTGGGAGGAGATACACATTTCGACAATGCTGAGAAGTGGACTATGGGAACGAATGGTATATATGCACAATTCACCATAACCTGGAAAATATTGTACCTTCTTCTGGGCCTCCATCATGAAACCTTGAGGTTCAACGTCCCAAGCCACCCTTTAACTAGGGGGGCTGGCTAGGAAAAACAAGTAAGCCAAAAATCCAAAAGGGAACACCATAAGGGAAAAGAACCACCCTCAGTTGTGCTGTAGATTTGTCTGACCTCTAGTTCACAGGGTATAATCGCGAGAAACAGCAATACCCTACGCAACACACAGCAGTATTTTTCTTCAACTGCATAGTATTTTTTGTTTCTTACCTGTACTTGGAAATAGGCTACGTTCAGAAATGACCTAAGAAGAATTAGTACTTTACTGAGAAGTACAATGGGGATGGGTTAACATTTCTAGAATATCTGCATGTCATCTGGAAATCTCCAGTGTGAAACATGGGTGGATAAAAGAGAGCAGACAGGGAGCCAGTAAAGCATGCATGGACTAAATCTAGGTATTACAGCCACTGTTAGTGCTAAAGCCCTTCTTTACGGAGCACCATTGACCATGAACAAAATAAATCGATTTACATTTCCATCACCCCCTACCCCAATCCCCTCCTTGCCAAGGAGGGAAGAACTAGGCTAAAGTCAGCAAAGCTAAGGGCCAGAACACCCTACCAACATTATAATAACCCAGGTCTGAAAAGAAAATGAATGAACTATGATTTGGCATAAATTCTCCTGTGAAGACAGGAAATAGTGAAAATAAAACTCTGTGTTGATGCTGTCTTTTCCTCTCTCATATCATCCAGGTTTCAATTTATTCACCGTTGCTGCTCATGAGTTTGGTCATGCACTGGGCCTGGCCCATTCCACAGACCCGTCAGCACTGATGTACCCAACTTATAAGTATCAGAATCCCTATGGGTTCCGTCTCCCCAAGGACGATGTGAAGGGGATCCAGGCACTGTACGGTACAATCGCTACACTTTTTTGACTACAGACTCTGAAAGTGACAGGCATTTGGTTTCATGGCAAAGTGTATCCTGCCAGCCATTAACCTGCATAGGTGAAGATTAAGCTAGAAACCGCAGCCCCAACTATCCCCTCTTAGGAAGAACTTATTTACCATATATGAGTATTGCTTTCTTTTGTAAGATGAATATTTAAATTTTACATCTTTCCTCCAGAACATATTGGGCCCTCGATGGCCATAGAAAATACAATCATTTGTGTGTATTTTGAGTGTTGATCAGGGGTTAGATATTGGAAGAGGGTGGATTTTTTTATAGTTCATATATATAGTGTTTATCCATTTGCAAATAAGTGACCTTATCTCGGGGCTTCCCTGGTGGCTCAGACAGTAAAGAATCTGCCTGCAGTGCAGGAAATCCAGGTTTGATCCCTGGATCAGGAAGATCCTCTGGAGAAGGGAATTGACCTTATCTTCCTAAAAATAGTAATGATGATGGTAATAACTGTACCATTTAGTCATATAGCCAGTCTGCAGTTTCCAAATCATGGTCATCAGTATGTGATGACCTCATCACTAGCCTGAGGGATGTAAAATGTTTTCTGCATTTTATAGTTGAGAAAGCTGAGGCTCAAAGACAGTAACTATCCCAAATTATCAAAATTATCTGAAATGTTAGTATTCTTTTAAAGATGATAAAGGATTATTAGGAACTCTATATCCCATTTTCCTAAACAGAAAGACAAGTCCATTCATCCATGAGAAGAAATCTTGAAACATCACTAGACCTTGACATTTTGTCTATTTGATGGGTAAAATGCTGGAGAATCTAGGAAGCTGCCTTTCCCGTAAGCCTCAGAACCTGCTCATTCAGCATTTACTTGCAAGTACACCTGCTCTTCCACTCAGCCTAGAGAAGGGCCTGTAGAACCCAGCTCCTCCTGCCTTCCCGCATCTGGCCAGTTCATCTGTTGTTTAGACTTAGGCACACACAGCTGCAGTCAGATTTCACCTGAGGCACAAAAAAGACAAATTTCATCCCAAGAAGTGTTCAGCCAGCTGTTTCCCTTCAGAGTGGGGTCTATGCCAGTTCTGCTTCTCTCTTGAGTGACAGGAAAAAAAAAAAAAAACTGTGAATCTCTCCATATAACAAGCTAGGGCTCCAGTGTAAAACCCTTCCTGCAGCTATCAGGGAATGCTTGCTCAGTCACTAAGTCATGTCCGACTCTTTGTGACCCCATGGACTGCGGCTTCTGTCCACGGAATTCTCCAGATGAGAATACCAGAGTGGGTAGTCATGCCATTCTCCTGTGGCCCCCAAGAGGAACCCACTCCAGGTCTGTGCCTACCCTTTATGGGTCTTTGTGCCCTGGAGCATCACCACCACTCTGACAGCCACTGTTCCTCAGCCAGGAGAGGAAGTTTATATTTTGACAAGGCTGTTTTTCCACAAGTGGACAAAATACAGAAACATGGTTTTATATCGCCGAGAGGCACAAGCCTCACCTACTGCTGACCACCTTACCACCCTGAGCTTCAGCAGAGTGCTTGGAGAATTAAGAAGTGTTCAAAAACTGGCAGCGTGTTTCTGATCCGACCAGTTTCCACTTTCTGATCTTTTCCCAAAGCCTCACCCCAACCTCTGATCTTCATCCTATTGCTGACCCTTCTCCACCCAGGTCTTATCCACGTCACCCCCTGGCCTCACTCCTTCCCTGATCCCCAGCTATGGTACCAAGACTCGATACAGCACAGGGACCTGCCGGGAGCAGTGGCTTAGGCAGCCCCAGCTCACTCCTCAGTAGCTGGCAGACAGTCCTCAGGAACAGAACAGGAGATGAAAACTCAACAGCATTTCCCCCAAGGCCCGGGTCCTATGTTCCAAGAGGATCTACCAGAAGATGCCTTTAAATGGTAAACACCTCCATGGTACCTCAGGGCCCCAAGAATTTGCTCAGCCTCTCCTGGACACCTAAGAAAAAGCTTATGCACAGGGCAGGACACCCAGAAACTGTTCAAAAATAAGAAAACACACAAGAAAGATATAATCTTATTGAGAGCAAGAGTACTTTATAACCAAAAAAAAAAGAAAACCACAGAGGAAATTTTCAAAATAGATTCCTAATTTGAAACACCCATAGCTATCAAAGAAATTTGCATAATAATAAAATAATAGCTGCCATTTGGGGGGAACTTTTATTATGTGTTAAGCACTCCACTAAAAGTGTTTTTCAGGCATTATTTAATTCTCACAGAAACCTTCTGAGATAGGTACCTTTATTGCCTTTCCCCATTTTACTATGAGGAAATGGAGGCTTAGAGAGATTGAATTATTCATCTGAATCACACGAGTCTTCCCTCGTAGCTCAGTTGGTAAAGAATCTGCCTGTAATGCAGGTGACCTCGGTTCGACTCCTGGGTTGGGAAGGTCCCCTGGAGAAGGAAATGGCAACCTACTCCAGTATTCTTGCCTGGAAAATCCCATGGACCAAGGAGCCTAGTGGGCTACAGTCCATGGGGTCACCATAGTCAGACACGACTTAGCGACTGAACCACCATCATAGGAGTCAGAAACTAATGAAGCCAGGATTCAAACCCAGGTCCTCATGTCATCGACAGCCACGCTGTTTGTGATCTTGTAATATGCACTGGAAGTGAGTCCCTGGAGCAGAAGTGTACAGACTGCATTCCTGGTACCATTTTGACCAAGTCACTTTGAATCCTAGGACCTCGGAGAGCATTCTCAGGGAAGCCCACTGCACCCCACGGCCCCCCTCATAATCCGTCCATCCCTGACCTCTGTGACTCCAACTTATCCTTCGATGCTGTGACGATGCTGGGGAAGGAGCTCCTGCTCTTCAGGGACCGGTAAGCCTGACACGTGCCCCCAGCTCTCACCAGGCCTCAGCCGCGCGCCCAGGTACATGTTGTCAGAGACGACCTTGTCGCTGCCGTGGGTGACGATCGTGCAGAAGTGCTGTCCTGTTTGATAATCGGATGGGAGGCAGGAGTCTTTGGGGAGACACAGAATTGCCAAAGCTACTGTTTGGGGGGTACCTACAATGCTCTTGCCACTGGGCTGTTTTCTATATAAGTCCAGTATTTCTTCTAATCCTTTTCACTGTGAAGCAGAGTTAGAATCCAGAATTTACAGATGAAGACAGAAGCTCAAGAGAACACAAAACTTTACGAGGTAACACAGTTGTATTAAGTGACTGAGTTACGACATCAGCCCAGATTTCTCTGATTTCTACTTTATTCACTTCTGTATCCCTACTGGGAGTCCATAGTATATTCTCAATAAATATTTGTTAAAGAGGGTTGGGTAGATGGAAAGATGGACAGATAGGCTGTTGCATGGATGGATGGATTCACAGATGAATAATCAGGTGCATAGGTAGATGGGTGGAGAGTTCTAAACTTAGTATTCTTCCTAAACCCCTGTTTCTCAAGGCCTCTTTTCAACTGTCAGTTGTCAAAAAGTGCAGAAAGAGAGGGAATATTGGTGACTTCTTGTTATACCACAGCTATAGCTACTAAAAGAATACCCTGATGTTTGAGTTTCATTATTGTCGTTTTAGGAATGTTTCTTTTGGGCTTATTAATAGAAGTTTCAGTAGTTCTGTGATTTATAAAAACAATGAGATGGCATTGGTATTTGACTTTTATGGCATAGGAGACTGAGTAATTTATGATACTGGAGATGCTGGATTTTTAGTGAAGATACTATAGGAATAGCTGCAGATATAGCTATGATGAGTGGTGGTTGGTGGTTGATCTTTATTTTTTAGTAATTTTGTTGTTATGGAGATTACTTATGGAAATTAAGTAGACATAAGTTTAACATTAGTGTAATAAGGGAAAGGGAGAGAATTAAAACTTTTTGTTTATTTGAAGATAGAAAGTAGGCTTTGGTAATACATTTTTATAGCCAAATTAAGTGTAATAATACTTTTGGCTTGCTGAAAGGTGGATGGATGGTGACAGCCAGTGAGTGACAACTGGAAAAATCTGAAGAGGTTGAAAAATTCATCCAGGTGCTTCCCTGGGGACTCAATCGGTAAAGAAACCTACAGTGCAGTAGATCTGGGTTTGATCCCTGGGTCGGGAAGATCCCCTGGAGAAGGGACCGGCAACCCACTCCAGTATTCTTGCCTGGAGATAACCATGGACAGAGAAGCCTGGTAGCTACTGTCTGAGGGGTCCCAAAGAGTCATATACCAGTAAGCAACTAACACACAAAGGGGAATTAAATTTTAGGTTTTGTGTTATAAAGTTAAATTCAAGTACTAGAATAAAACCTGAGAGAGTTAGAGCAAAGCTGCTCATTTTAGGTGGTAGGGCAGAGTTATATGTCAATAGTTATTGGAGTAATCTTGTTGGAAGTAAAAATTCTAGTGAAAATGCTTCTGATTCAAAGACGTTTAATAGAATCATTTAGGAGAGGATTATTTTCATTTATTAAAATTAGAGTCAAAAAACGAGATTCTTCTAGACACATGAAGAAAAATCATTTGAATACTTTGGGCAGCTGCTAAGAAAGTGGCAGTGAGTCTTATTAATCAGGTGCGGGCATTAGTATACAATGTGTTAGCAATTTTGATAACTCAATCTTTGGAGAAAAATCCTTTAAGGGAAGGCCTGTCTACGAGCTGTAGGCTTCTGATAGTAAGTGAGGCTGAAATAAAGAGTAAAGCTTTAAATAAGCTGCCCGTTTGAAAGGTGTCCTGAAATAATATGCATTTTTAAAATGCAGGTGTGCAGACATGAATGAATGCTAAGTGCGGTTGACTAATACCAATAGTAACTATTACTAGGCCTAAATGGCTTGATAGAGAAGAGAGCAATCTGCTTCATGAGAATAGTTGGTGTGGGTAGTAACACCTGGACAGATGTCCGTGTTTTGGATAGTTTTATTATTTTCTATCACTGATAAAAACAAAGTAATAAAGCTCCAACCATTGTGCTTGAGGGAGGCTGAGGGAAGTGGTGGGCAAGGCCGAGCTGGAGGGACTCGCCAGCCACAGCTGGGAGCCCCGTGGGTATGAGTAGACAGTGACCAAGGTTAAGCATGAAGACTTGTTGGAAAGCTCATGAATTAAAGTTGCATTGTTCCTCTTTCCCTCCTACTGTGCTGTCTCTGGGAACATGGTTACCAGTTACTCTGCAATTACTTCTCTCCTTGGACAAAAAGAAACCTCCCAACTCTCACTTCCACTCCTCCATTTACTGGGGACAGAATTCAACCACATCAGAATAGGCAGAGGTAGCTTAGGCATAAGCATGTGTGACATTACTTGTTCTTTTTCTTCATTGGAAAAGAGTGTGTGTTGAACTCATGTAGGGTGCTAACCCCATCACAGTACCTGGGCCTGGAAAGACAGATCAACAGTCCCCTGGCCTTTGCACACCTCAAGATTAGATGAGGGAAAGAAACACCCAAACAGCACTGCCATCTGTGTGCTGTGGTTGTATTTAGACAGACAGAGAAAAGCTCTGGTGTCTCTTTCTATAAAAGCACACTAATTCCATCAGGCCCGCCCTCATGACCTTATCAAGCCCTAATTACCTCCCACTGGTCCCATTACACTGGGGGTTATGATGAACGATGTGAAGACACAGACGTTCAGCCCATAACACAGAGTAATCATATTGTTAAACATGTTATTGAATATCCTTCCAGACTTTTTCTCTGGGTAGAGCTTTATCATAAATATGGGAGGGAGATAGGGATATCCACAAAAGTAAGACTTTGTAATGTGCTAGATGTGCTGATTTGCAAACTTTTTCACTCAATTATCTCTCATTTTTTCCATGTCAATGAACTTTAATTTTCATCTTTATTTAATATATATGTATATCATCCCAGTGTATAGATCTATCCTTACTTATTTAACCAGTCCCAAACAAATGAACATCTGGATTGTTTCCAATTTTTAAAAAGTTAGAAACAGCTGAACTAAATCTTCAACAATAGATGGGCATCTACTTTTCAAAGCAAGTGAGAGGAAAACCCAGAAATCTAGGCTTTAGCCTTAGGCTAAGTTGGTTTGAATTCTGGTCATGCTTCCTACTGATCAGGTGACACTGGGTAAGTCATGTGCCAAACTTGTGAGCACTCAATAAAAGGCAGTTACTATATTTAGGAGGGGGAATCAAAAATATGTAAAATGGATTAAGGCTTGGAAACAATCAGAGGTATTTTTAATTGTTACCTGTCTTGATTGATTCTTTTTTCTTAAGACTTGCTGATTATTTACTGTGTTTTTATTATTACCAAAAAGTAAACCAAAGTGGAATCAGTAGGCATTGACCCAGGAGCGATAGGCAAGGTGCAGAGCAGGAGAGCCCCAGACACCGTGCAAGGTGACGTCGGCTCCACCTGACTCCGTGCTGTCCTGATGAGGGGTGTAGCGCCTGTGCCCCAGCGCAGCGAGTAGCTGCTTCTTTTGGTATTATCAACAGTTGTGATAGAGGCAAAGGAGACGGTGAAGTCAAAGACAGCCCTTTCACACAATTATATTTTCTTTAAAAACTAAAGGAAACACGTTTTAAACTTCTATTTATCTAACTATGAGCATTCAACAATTGCTGACAACTAATTGGAGATAATGTATCCTTTTATGAAATACCAAATGTAAATGAAATGTAAATACTGAGGGTGGTAAGAGAATAGAAAGAGAAGTATAGATATAAGGGACATTTATAAAGGGGTAAGCAGGGAAGAAATTAGGGGAAGAAAGGTAGCTCATTAACATATATCTGCTCAGCCATCACCTTCTCATCTTCTTCCACTCAGGATCTGAGGAGCTATTGTGGTAAGGGCAGGTAATTCCAAAGAACTAGGAAGAGCTAAAAAGAGAACGAGGAAAAAATAAATAAATAAATAAAAAGAGGACGAGGATGCTACCCTTTCAGCACTGGAGCTGCCACTAACCTGCCATGGGACCTTGAACCTCTCTTCCTCCTTTGCAAAAGCAGATGTTGCCTGATATTTGTTGTGACTTCAATGTGTTCAGTACTTGGTGCTAAGCATTTTGTTATCAACTCCTTACAGCAGCCCTGTAAAGTATGAATTATTATTACTCCCTTTTTATTAGACATAGAAAAGATAAACAACTTGTTCGTGCTCACCAGGCTAGTCATGTTTGAAGCTGGGGCCCACACCCACAGTCCTGTGCCGGAGGCTGTGCTCCTAACTGCCCTGCCCTGCTGCCTCGTGGGTGCCGTGCAGAGCTGGACTCGCATGGCGCTGATCCCCTACTGGCCGTCACCAGAAGTCCCCAAGGGCTTGCTAAGCCTGGACAAAGAACAAAGAATTCTTTCAGCCACAGCCAGCATGGCAACCTGGGGGTTATACGAAAGCATTCCCAACCTGTTCTCTCCCTCCCGCCAGCCTGGAATTCCCCATCACTAACAATAATCTGTTGATGAGACATTTCAGGCTGTGCATGTAATAACCGCACAGTTTGTTTCCAAAGCATGATGGAATGCAGTGCCTTTTAAAGTCACTGTGAGACTGCTGCATATTCTCCACAGTGTATAAATGGATTTGGGTCCATTCAAATGTTCTGTTTGAAGAGAAACTTCAGCTACACACACACACACACACACACACACACATTTAATTCACATAGATTTACTCTTTATAATAAATGACAAAATATTATCTCAGATTTCCTTGAAATGACTGGAACAGCAGTCATACCCAAATAATATTTGTATGTCTTCTATTATTCTGGGTTTTATATGATACAATTTTAATGATAAGATCAAGAATATGTCTATCAGCTTCAGATTTCAGAAGAATAATAGCATTTCACATGTAGAATAGCCATAAAGGTTGATCGTGTCCAAATCCTTCATTTTGGAGACAAGAAAGTCAGGCCCGGGACTCTCAGCCCAGAAGACCCTGCTCTGAAACCCAGGCCTGCTGACGCCCAGCACAGAGTCTATCACTCACATAGAAAGCTTCATAGCTGTGCAGTGGAACTGTGAAGAGAATGTTGAATTTTGACTTGAATTCATGAATGAATGCCTTCTGACTGGAATGCATCTGCGTGAGTAAGAAAAGCTGCTATGTCCCTGGGCCCTGGGCCTGCAGGTTGGCTGAAGAGCCACAAGGAGAAGGAGGTTCTTGAGTAGCCAGGTCCCCAGAAATGTCTGCTAGGCTTCTCCACATGCTGTTTTGTTCTCAAAATAGGGTTCTTTATTTTAAAACATCTGTAAATCCCTGACTGATCGACTAATTGTCACATTCTTAAAGATGTTATGTATCGTATATAGTAATGGAAAGAAAAATAGGTTTCAGGGTCATGCATGTAGGGATTGAAGAGAAGGACGAATGTAAGAGGTATCTTGATTTGATGAGAACAATGGAAAAAGAGAGTCGATGGTAGCAGCATCTCTCACTTAGATAAGAAAATCAAAAAGATTTAGACACATCAAGAAAAATTCAATTTTAGATAAACTCATAATATTATTAATTATAAAATCTGACATTTTATGATCCTTTACGACGTGCTATGTTATCCTAAGCATTTTATAGACATCTGCTCCTTCAATCCATGCTCTTTGTCTCAGCTAGAGTTTTAACCTAGGTTTACTTGACATCAGAGACAGAATCATTACAATGGAACCCCAGATAAGTCAGGGGAAAGAAGATTGTCTTTTTTTTTTTTTTAATGATCAGTAGTGTACAATGCTGTTGAGGTCACCAGGTTGAAAACTGAAGAACAGGACTGACTGTCTGGGATGATGAAGGAATATAGTTTTAGCAGCACAGCTGGGGCTTCCCTGGTGGCTCAGTGGTAAAGAACCCACCTGCTAATGCAGGAGATGTGGGTTCAATCTCTGCCTGGGAAGGATCCCGTGGAGAAGGAAATGGCAACCCACTCCATTATTTTGGCCTGAGGAAATCCCATGAACGGAGAACCCTGGAAGGCTACAGTCCATAGGGTTGAAAAGAGTCAGACACGACCTAGCGACTAAACAACAAGGAGGAATGAACCCAGATCCTGCAGAATGAAAAGGCCAAGGGTAATGGTGGGCTTCCTAGGTGGCACTAGTGATGAAGAATCCCCCCTGCCAGTGCAAGAGGCAGAAGGGATGAGGGTTTGACCCCTGGGTCACGAAGACCCCCTGGAGGAGGGCCTGGCAACCCACTCCAGTATTCTTGCCTGGAAAATCCCATGGTCAGAGGAGCCTGGAGGGCTATAGTCCCTAGGGTCGCAAAGAGTTGGACACAACTGAAGCGACAGCATACATGCGCAGAGAGTGATGGTATAGATCATTCATTTTAAAATCATTCATTTGAAAATCTTGTTAATAACAAGGAGTTAAGTCAATAACTGGAAGAGGCAGCAGAGTCCAATGAGGATTTTTCAGTCTGAGAAATACCTGGGAATATTTGAAGGCATAAAAAGGAGCCATTGAGGAGAAAGAAATGCAAAGCTCTATCAGAAGGAGAGACAATATAATCAGTACCCTCTCCTATTATTAATAGATGAGTCCATTGGAACCTAGCGTTTTCCAGATTTTCATGGGCTCGAGGAAAGCGTGCACAACAACTAAAGAGGAAGTCTTCCTCCTTCAGTCTCCCTGAGGATATTTCTTTTCTGGCTATAAGGTTGCATCACTGAAAGTCAACACATGGCACTGTATTTACTTAGATTGATTCTCTGTTATGTATTATGAATTCAAAGAGGCAGAAGGTGTACAAAGATTGCTGATGCACTGTCGTTTCTTCTGAAACCCCTCCTTCTGACTAAGGACGAGGTTCTTTACATCTTCATAGGTTGTGGCTTAAAATATAGATCTCCATAGGCTCCACAGATGGATATATACACTTAATTTAAGGACACTATGAATAGTTTTCACTGTTTTAACCACTGTCTACATGTAGGATTTTAATTTTATAAGCTCTGTTTTTCTTGGTTTCAGGGAGATGTTTAATGCATGTCTGATTCTTGGCCTCTTAACCCTCCTGATATAAACAGCCCTGGTTAGCAAGCTCCCCACAAATGAATGCCTTCTTGACCAATGATGTGATTGTTTGTATTTCAAAGTTTCCACAGACAAAATTTTATATTAATGAGAAAAATTTAGAAGAAAATTTAGTTCTATTCATAAACTCTAAGTATTACATAATTAATAAATTTGTAGGGTGAAAACATCTTTTTAAAGTATTTACAAATAATTGTAAGATTATTTATGCACTTTCATATGCATTGTCTCAATTGATCCTTTGAAATGTTAGCAGTTATTATTATATTTTTCATTCTTATTTGACAAGAAGAAATTTAGCCTCAGAAAAATTAAGTGACTCATACAAGGTCTGCTGCTACTGCTGCTGCTGCTGCTGCTAAGTCGCTTCAGTTGTGTCCGACTCTGTGCGACCTCCTAGATGGCAGCCCAGCAGGTTCCCCCATCCCTGGGATTCTCCAGGCAAGAACACTGGAGTGGGTTGCCATTTCCTTCTCCAATGCATGAAAGTGAAAAGTGAAAGTGAAGTCGCTCAGTTGTGTCCGACTCTTCACAACCCCATGGACTGTAGCCTACCAGGCTCCTCCATCCATGGGATTTTCCAGGCAAGAGTACTGGAGTGGGTTGCCATTGCCTTCTCCATACAAGGTCACACATCCAATAATAAAATAAGGTCTCAAGCACCCATTGCTTCTTTCACTGCACCACAGTGCCCATTCTCAGGGAAGAGAAGCATCAATTCAACCCAGCATCAAAAGACTGAAAGAAAAAAGACATCCCCTCCTCCTGAAACTAGGGCACAGAGTGACAGAGAATAGAAGAGTCAAGGAAAGTCAGGGGTGAACATGAAAGGGCCCATCAACTCTTGCTGGATTACAGCCAGCAAAGAGGTGACCGTGTCTCCTAAAAAGGAAAGAGCGAGAGGATCAGTCAAGCAGGTGGGGAATGAAGACAGAAGGGTCCAACAACAACAGAAAAAGGATAAAAAGCTTAACAGACTTGAATCAAGCCCCAGATGTGCCAGGACTTGCTGATCCCGAGAATACATAGATGAATAATACACGACCCTGCCGCAAGGAGCTCACAGGACTGGCAGCAAGCACCAGGAATGTTACCAGTGACTTCTGCTCAAACCTGATGACTTAGATGCTGTTCTTTAGTAAAGAAAATATGAAAACTGATGATTAAATAAGTTCTACACAACTGTGACATCTATCTATCTAGTCAACAAATATTTATTGAGCCTAACTATGTTCCAGATACAGCTTTGGTTCCTGGCTAAACAATGCAGTTAAATATCTATCAGCAAGTCTTTAATATCAATAAACTCCATTGTTTTGCCCTCCTTACCTAAGATCAGATTACAGACTATTAATATCTGTTTATTTCACTACATTTTAAAAATATCCTGCAATTGTTCTTTTTTATTTTAATTGAAGTATAGTGGGTTTCCCTAGTGGCTCAGTAGGAAAGAATCTACCTAAAATACAGGAGAAGCAGGAGACATGGGTTCTTTCCCTGAATTGAGAAGATACCCTGGACCAGGAAATGGCAACGCAGTATTCTTGCCAGGAAAATCGCATAGACAGAGGAGCCTGGTGGGCTGCAGTCCATAGCGTTGCAAAGAGTCAGGCACAAGTGAACACACATGGTTGGTTTACAGTTGAGTTAGTTTAAGGAATACAGCAGCGTGATTCAGTTATACATGCATATATTTTTTCAGATTCTTTTCTCTTATAGATTATTATAAAATATTGAGTATAGTTCCCTGCGCTATGCAGTAGGTCCTTGTTGGTTATCTATTTTATATAGTGTAGTGTGTATATGTTAATCAAAAACTCTTATTTTATCCTTCTCTCCCTTTCCCCTTGGTAACCATAAATTTGTTTGCTATATCGATGAGTCTAATTCTTTTTGTATGTAAGTTCACTTGTATCAGTCTTTTAAGATTCCACATATAAGCTATATTATATGATATTTGTCTTTGTCTGGCTTACTTCACTTAGTATGATAATCTCTAGGTTCATCCATGTAGCTACAAATGGCATTATTTCATTTGTTTTATGGATGAGTAATATTCCATTATATACATATATATGTATGTATATATATATTCCATCTTTCATATCCATTCATCTGTTGATGATACTTATGTTGCTTCCATGTCTTGGCTTTTGTAAATAGTGCCACAGTGAATATCAAAGTGCACGTATTATTTCAAATTGGTTTTCCCCAGATATACACCCAGGAGTGGAATTGCAGGATTATATATAGTACTATTTTAGTTTTTTAAGGAACCTCCTTATTGTTCTCCATAGGGACTATACCAGAATACATTCCCAGCAACAGTATAGGATGGTTCCCTTTTTCCCATACCCTCTCTATTGTTTAGACTTTTTGATGCTGACCATTCTGACTGGTGTGAAGTGATACCTCACTGTAGTTTTGATTTACATTTCTCTAATACCATTAATGATGGTGAGCATTTTTGTTTGCCTTTTGGCCATCTGTACATCTTCTTTGGAGAAATGTCTGCTTAGATCCTTTGCCCATTTTTTGGTTGGATTGTTTGCCTTTGCAAATATTTTCTCGCATTCTGTAGGTTGTCTTTTTATTTTTTTTATGATTTTATTAGATGTGCAAAAGGTTTTATGTTTAGTTAGATCCTGTATGTTTACTTTTTTATTTCTATGACTATAGGAGATGGATTCAAAAAGGTATTGCTGTAATTTATGTCAAAGAGTACTCTAGCTATGTTTTCCTCTACAAATTTTATAGTATCTAGTCTTACAGTTAGGCCTTTAATCCATTTTTAGCTCATTTTTGTGTGTGATATTAGAGAATATTCTAATTTCATTCTTTTACATGTTGTTGTCCAGTTTTACCAGCACCACTTATTGAAGAAACTGTGTTTTCTCCACTGTATATTCTTGCCACCTTTGTCATAGATTAATTGACCATAGGTGCATGAGTTTATTTCTGGGTTTTTTTGTGTGTGTGGTATCTTTTTCTGATTTTGGTATCAAGATGATGGTTGCCTCATAAAATGAATTTGGGAATGTTCTTTCCTCTGAAATTTTTTGGAGGAGTTTCAGAAGATAGGTGTTAACTCTTTCTCTAAATGTGTAGTAGAATTTGCCTGTGAAGTCATTTGGTACTGGGCTTTTGTTTGTTGGGAGCTTTTAAATCACAGATTCAATTTCAGTATTTGTAATCCATCTATTCATTTTTTTTTTTAATTTCTTCCTGGGTTAGCTTTATGAGATTTCTAAGCTTTATAAGATTTCTTTCTAAGAATTTGTCCATTTCTTCTAGGTTGTCCATTTTATCAGCATATAATTGCTTGTAGTAGTCTTTTATGGTCTTTAATATTTCCATGGTATGGGTTGTATCTTCTCCTTTTTCATATCTAAGTTTATTAATTTGGGCCCTCTTCCTTTTTCTCATGATGAGTCTGGATAAAAATTTATAAATTGTGTTTATGTTGTCAAAGAACTAGCCTTTAGTTTTATTGATCTTTTCTATGTTTTCTTTGTCTCCATTTCATTTATTCAATATTTCTGCTCTGATCTTTATGATTTCTCCTCTAGTACAAACTTTGGGTTTTGTTTGTGCTTCTTTCTCTAGTTGCTTTAGGTATAAGGTTAAGTTGTTTATTTGAGATTTTTCTTGTTTCCTGAGGTAAGCTTTTGTCACTATAAACTCCTCTCTTAGAATTGCTTTTGCTGCAACCCCCAGGGTTTGGATCATTGCATTTTCACTTCCTTTTGTCTCTAGGTATTTTGTTTTATTTCCTCTTTGATTTCTTCAGTGACCCATTGGTTGTTTATTGTGGCATATTGTTTAGCCTTGATGTGTTTGTGCTTTTTTGCACAAATCTTGTAGTTGATTTCTAATCTCATAGTATTGTGAATGGAAAAAGTGCTTTATATCAGTGGTCCCCAACCTTTTTGGCCCCAGGGACTGGTTTTGTGGAAGACAGTTTCTCCATGGACAGGGAAGGTGGGGGGGTGGGCATGGTTCAGGTGGTAATGTGAATGATGGAAAGCAATGGGGAATGGCAGATGAAGCTTCACTCACTTGTCTGCCACTCACTTCCTGCTGTGTGGTCCACTTTCTAACAGGCCACAGACCAGTACTGGTCCTCAGCCTGGGGGTTGGGGACCCCTGCTTTATATGATTCAATCTTTGTCAGTTTACTGAAGCTTGCTTTGTGGCCTAGCATGTGATCTATTCTTGAGAATGCTCCATGTGCGCTTAAAAGAATGAATATTCCACTGCTTTCAGATGGAATGTTCTATAAATATCAATTAAGTTAATCTGGTTTAATTCATCATTTAAGCCTTGCATTTCCTTATTGATTTCTGCCTGGATGATCTGTCCATTTATGTAAGTAGGGTGTTGAAGTCCCCCGCTATTATTGTGTTACTGTCAATATCTCCTTGTATGTCTCCTTGTATATCTGTTAACAGGTGCTCCTGTGTTGTTTTTGTTGTTCTTTAGTCACTAAGTCATGTCCAACTCTTTTGTGGCCCCCTGTAGCCTGTAGCCCACCAGGCTCCTCTCTCCATGGGATTTACCAGGCAAGAACACTGGAGTAGATTAACATTTCCCTCTCCAGGGGTTCTTCCTGACCCAGGAATTGACCTGCATCTCCTGCTTGGCAGGTGGATTCTTTGCTCTGAGCCCCCTGGGAAGTGTATGTTGGGTGCATGTGTGCATGTGTCCTAAGTCGCTTCAGTCAAGTCTGACTCTTTGCAACCCTATGTACTGTAACCCACCAGGCTCTTCTTTCCATGTGTTCTCCAGGGAAGAATACTGGAGTGGGTTGCCAGACCCTCCTCCAGGGTCTCTTCCCAACCCAGGGATCAAACCCACATCTCTTAAGTCTCTTGCATTGGCAAGTGAGTTCTTTACCACTAGTGCTACATCTGCAATTGCTGTATCTTCTTCTTGGATTGATCCCTTGATCATTATGTAGTGTCTTCTTTGTCTCCTGTAACAATCTATCATTTTTTAATTAATTTTTATTGGAGTATAGTTGCTTTACGATATTGTATTGGTTTCTACCACACAGCAAAGTGAATCAGTTATACATATACATATATCCCCTCTTTTTTGAGTTTCCCTCCCATTTAGGTCACCACAGAGCACTGAGCTGTACTATAGGTTCTCATTAGTTATCTATTTTATACATAGTAGTGTATATATGTCAATCCCAATCTCCCAATTTATCCAACCCCTCTTTCCTCCCTTAGTATCCATACATTTGTTCTCTACATCTGTGTTTCTATTTCCACTATGCAAATAAGATTATATATACCATTTTTATTGATTCCACATATATGCATTAATATACTATATTTGTTTTTTTCTTTCTAATTTATTTCACTCTGTATGACAGCCTCTAGATCCATCCACATTTCTACAAATGACCCAATTTCATTCCTTTTTATGATTAAGTAATCTTCTATTGTATATATGTACCACATCTTCTTTATCCATTCCTCTGTTGATGGACATTTAGGTTGCGTCCATGTCCTGACTATTATAAGTAGTGCTACAGTGAACATTGAGGTGCATGTGTCTTTTTGAAACTTGACTTTTTCAGGGTTTATTCCCAATAGTGGGATTCCTGGGTCGTATGGTAGTTCTATTTTTAGTTATTTAAGGAGCCTCCATACTGTTCTCCATAGTTGCTTTATCAATTTATATTCTGACCATCAGTGCAAGAGGGTTCCAAGAGCCTTTATCCTAGTCTATTTTGTCTTGGGTTTCCTTGGTGACTCAGTGGTAAAGACTCTGCCTGCCAGTGCAGGAGACATGCGTTTGATCCCTTGGTCAGCGCTATCCCCTGAAGAAGGAAATGGAAACCCATTCCAGTATTCTTGCCTGGAAAATCCACTGGAAAGAGGAACCTGGAAGGTTACAGTGCTTGGGGTTGTAAGAGTTGGACTTGACTTAGTGACTAAACAACAACAACAACATTTTGTCTTATATGAATGCTGCTACTCCAGCTTTCTTCTGATTTCCATTTGCATGGAATATCTTTTTCCATCCCCCTCAGTTCTTCTTTTCTAACAGTTTTATAGATTTGCTTTTTTTGCCTTATACTTTAAACCTATTTACCGGTATATTAGGAGGTTAATTGTTATACCTTTTTTGGTCAATTTTAATTATTATTGTAATCTATAGCTCTAAGTTTGTAAATCCTCTGGATATGTGTCTTATCACTTTATTACCCACAAGATATAATTTTTCTTCATTAATATGAAATTTTTCATGAGTACAGATTCTTTTGGAATTTGTGATACTTTACATAAGTATCACATATAGGTAGTGTTTATTACTACCTCATGTATACATTCTAATATGTCACAACAGTGTTTAAGCCAAGGTTTCTTGACTTTGGCACTACTGATATTTTAAGCCAGACAAGTCTATGTCATGCTGGACTATCCTGTGCATTGTAAAAGGTAAACTAAAATGATATCCCTGGTTTTCACTAGACTCCAAAAGCAGTGCCCACTCCTAGTTGTGACAACCACAATTGCCACCACTCATTAAAAAATGTCTTCCATGGCACAAAATTATTCTTGCTTTAGAATGACTACTTCACATCAATTTAATCCTCCCAGTACCCACAATATCCTAAGTTAAGTAAGGAATATAAGATTCTACCGCCTGTGAACAGTTCCAAAAGTACGTTTTTGGTTTGCCTAAACTCTTAACAATTGCGCTTTACTACCTCTCACATTGAGTCATCTGGGACATCAGTAACATGTAACTTCACATAAAAGATTCGGTTTAATTTGTCTAAAGTCACTTGATTTTTAAATGAGAATTTAAAAACTCCCACATGATTTTTAAATGAGAAATGAAAGAAAATACAGCCCAGCTCTAGAGTACCCAAAAAGAGAAAGCAGCTGGAAGTTAACCTTATCAGTGATGTAATTCAAAAACAGCCTGATTATTAGACTATGTGTCTGCTCCTCCTCCTTCCCACTTTCTTCATCCTCATTATTTTAATTGCTTGAAAGGCACACTTTGTACCTTAGAGAGAATCTAGCACAGTGATGAGCAGAGTCAGCATTTTGGAATTACATATTGAGTTGAATTAATTGGAAAATGCTTTTTGGGTTCTTCATGGGTTCCCAGTGAATCCATTGTTTGGCCTCCTTATCAAAGATGAAATTATGAGCTTTTGACTTAATCTGTTTTTCTATATTTATTACCTGATTCTTCTGGATACCCAAACAAGTTTTCACTTTGTGATGGTGAAGAGAAGGAAGTGGGGGAAAGCAGTCCTTCTGGCCTCCAGAAAAGGCCAGATCTCATTGGATAAGCAGTCAAGTTATAAACAGAGGTCACAAGCCTGAGAAGGAGCAAGTAGAGAAATTAGGGGGTATGATGAAAATCAAGGCAGCTGGAGTTTAATTGACTCTGTCTGGCCTTAGCTGCTCACTGACATTAGAGCCTCCCAGCCTTTCTGGGTCTCACTCAGTTTTCTATCTTTTACTTCATACAATGTAAATATATAATTTCCTTGAAAGATAAAGATTGGTATAAAATAGACTAATTCAGACAACCTGAGAATATACTGAGCTACACGTAATGGAATGATGGTGGTGGTTTAGTTGCTAAGTCGTGTTGAACTCTTGAGACCTGATGGACTTTAGGCTGCTAGGTTCCTCTGTCCATAGGATTTCCCAGGCAAGAATACTGGAGTGGAGTGAGTTGCCATTTGCTTCTCCTGGGGATCTTCCTGATCCAGGGATTGAACCCATGTTTCCTGCATTGCAGGTAGATTCTTTACCTCTGAGCCACCAGGGGCTTCCCACACCTAACAAGTTTTTGGCCTAATTCTTACGTATAATTTTAATAATACTGCTAGCTATGTTACTTGCACTTTGCCTATTTTATGATATTGTTGTTTCCTGCATTACCAAATGTGTGACTGAACCTCCAACAAAATAATAATAACTAGGCGACTTGGAAAAGTTGATCAAATACATAGTTCTGGATGCAATCAGTAATTGTAATTACTCTAGATATGGAAGGATACAAACAAGAGGAAATTTTTCCTGGACTGTAAGAGACTGGGTAAGACAGGTTGGTCCAGCCCTTTGGTTACTGTTGATAGTAACAGTATGCTAGTAACAGCAAAATCTTCACCAGACCTAAGAATGAGTTCCTTGCTCCATGGGATGAAATGGTCATGAAATGCCTCCCAAAGTATGGTCGAATTTGTAACCATGAGGGGGCTCTGTCAACTACAAATTGCCACCTACCTCTACAAGAATTAAATCGTGAGCTGGGGCAACTGCTGATTTTCAACATCCCCTGGAAAATGTTCAAGGTGGAGAGCAAAAATGAGGCACTCTGTGCTCAGGGAAAAGCTGGCAGAATGGGTTTTCAGATAGATATTTTTAGGAGCTGATTTTATGAGCTTAATTTTTGTACCTCTTCCTATGTAG
This sequence comes from Bos javanicus, assembly GCF_032452875.1. Lineage (NCBI taxonomy): Eukaryota > Metazoa > Chordata > Mammalia > Artiodactyla > Bovidae > Bos > Bos javanicus. Next base: position 6,054,459 of record NC_083882.1, read on the forward strand.
AAAAGCACTAAAATCCTTCACAGTGACAACTGTTACTTGTGACTAGCAGAAAGCTTCACCAGACTAGCAGAAACCTTCTGGAAAAATATGTGCTTGATTATGTATATTCCTTCTTCACCAAAACCAGATATATATACTGACCTCTCCCCACCCTGCATCTTTGGAGCAATTTCTCAGAGCCATCTGAGGGGCCATCTCCCAGCCTACAGTCCTCATTTTGCCCCCAATAAAACTTAACTAACACAACAACAACCACAAAAATACCTACAGTCTAGATAAGGCCGTGATGTATAGGGCTTGGGGAGAGGAAGTGTACCCTCAATAGACTCCTGCCACACTGAGTTTTATCTATGGTAGGTGCCCAAGTAATTATTTTTAAAATGGACAATATCCAGCCAAGTGGCACTTTACAGTTTATGATGCACTTTCAGACGCTTTATCTCAGTTGATCCTCTTAATGATCTCATGAGATAGGCCAGGTATTATTATTTTCATTTAAGAGATTATGAAACAAGCTTAGAAATAATGGCAGCATTGGAGGTGCAAATACAGCTTGCTGCTGCTAAGTCATTTCAGTCGTGTCTGACTCTGTGTGACCCCATAGACAGCAGCCCACCAGGCTCCCCCGTCCCTGGGATTCTCCAGGCAAGAACACTGGAGTGGGTTGCCATTTCCTTCTCCAATGCATGAAAGTGAAAAGTGAAAGGGAAGTCGCTCAGTCATGTCCGACTCTTAGCGACCCCATGGACTTCAGCCTACCAGGCTCCTCTGCCCATGGGATTTTCCAGGCAAGAGTACTGGAGTGGGGTGCCATTGCCTTCTCCAGCAAAGACAGCTTACAGTTTTCTAAAACACAGTATACTTTCTCTTCTGAATCATGATGCTGCTTGCTGCTGCCGCTGCTGCTAAGTTGCTTCAGTCATGTCCGACTCTGTGCAACCCCATAGACGGAAGCCCACCAGGCTCCCCGTCCCTGGGATTCTCCAGGCAAGAACACTGGAGTGGGTTGCCATTTCCTTCTCCAATGCATGAAAGTGAAAAGTGAAAGGGAAGTCGCTCAGTCGTGTCTGACTCTTAGTGACCCCATGGACTACAGCCTACCGAGCTCCTCCATCCATGGGATTTTCCAGGCAAGAGTACTGGAGTGGGGTGCCATTGCCTTCTCCGATGATGCTGCTTAGGAACATGAAAAAAATATTCCTCTCTCTCAATAGAGTTGTCCTTTGGATTTCATTATCAGCTCACCCAGATAGCTTCAGCAGACCCCTGTATGCAGCATCCCTCTTACGGGGTACATACTATGCTCCAGAACATCATGAACTTAACTCTTCATTGCACAAATTGCCCTGAATTATAATGTCTAATTGGGCTTCCCTGGTGGCTCAGATGGTAAAGAATCTGCCTACAATGCAGAAGACCTGGGTTCGATCCCTGGGTTGGGAAGATCCCCTGGAGGAGGGCATGGCAACCCACTCCAGTATTCTTGCCTGGAGAATCCCATGGACAGAGGAACCTGGCGGGGCTACAGTCTATGGGGTCTCAAAGAGTCAGACACGAGTGAAGCAACTAAGCATGCACAGTGTCTAACTACTTATCTGCCTCTGCTACTAGATGATAGCTTCTTGAGGGAAGAGCCTGAATCTTGTTCAGTGTTTCATCCCAAGGTCTTACTCAGTGCCTGCTGATAGGTTCTTATAAATATTTGTTAAATTAACTAAAGCTCAACAGAATGTTTGAGGAGTACCTAAATTTACCACATGGAAATTTAAAAACCAAAACTTTCCCTTAAGTTCCCTGTCCACAAATACTTTTATGTATTGATTCTAGCTTCTACTGAGTCAGTAAACTATTCATATTTTATAAGAATTATTTTAAACTCCAAAATTCAAAATAGACCACATTTACATTGAAATTTTCAGACCAGTACCCTCATGTATACTCCCACAATTTTATGTAAATAATATTGGGAAAATGGATGGTTAAGCTGCTAAATCTTAAGTTAATGTATAGGTACCAGATTTTTGTGAACTAGCCATTCAGTTCAGTTCAGTTCAGTTCAGTCGCTCAGTCGTGTCCGACTCTTTGCAACCCCATGAATCACAGCACGCCAGGCCTCCCTGTCCATCACCAGCTCCCAGAGTTCACTCAAACTCACATCCATGGAGTCAGTGATGCCAGCCAGCCATCTCATCCTCTGTCATCCCCTTCTCCTCCTGCCTTCAATCCCTCTCAGCATCAGAGTCTTTTCCAATGAGTCAACTCTTCACATGAGGTGGTGAAAGTACTGGAGTTTCAGCTTTAACATCAATCCTTTCAATGAACACCCAGGACTGATCTCCTTTAGAATGGACTGGTTGAATCTCCTTGCAGTCCAAGGGACTCTCAAGAGTCTTCTCCAACATCACAGTTCAAAAGCATCAATTCGGCGCTCAGCTTTCTTCACAGACCAACTCTCACATCCATACATAACCACTGGAAAAACTATAGCCTTGACTAGACAGACCTTTGTTGGCAAAGTAATGTCTCTGCTTTTGAATGTGCTATCTAGGTTGGTCATAACTTTCCTTCCAAGGAGTAAGCATCTTTTAATTTCATGGCTGCAGTCATCATCTGCAGTGATTTTGGAATCCCCAAAAATAAAGTCTGACACTGTTTCCACTGTTTCCCCATCTATTTCCCATTAAGTGATGGGGCCAGATGCAGCCATTATGTCCTAAGATATAAACACTTTCAATAGATAAGTAAATAGGCAACATAATTTATAATTGTTAATGTTTTTGCTGTTTTTACTAGAAGTAATTAGCATCTCCAAACCACAAAATTTTGGCTCATTTATATAATACTTATAAAATACACCTGAATGGCTAACTTTATGAGATTTTAATTTTCAAAAGATCTGATTCATGTTGATGTTTGGTAGAAACCAACAAAATTCTGTAAAGCAGTTATCCTTCAATTAAAAAATAAATTAAAAAAAAATTTTAAGGCACAAACACACACACAATAAAAAAAAAATCAGAAGAGGAAAGGGAAACTTGTAGCAAATGATACTTGGAATAGGAAGATGCACAGCTTAAGTGTATGCATCATTGATGTCAATCCCTGCTGTTTCCTTCCATGCTTTGAACATCCTTAAATAAATGAAGGAAAAAGAATTACAGAGATGCTAAAAGAATGAAAGAATGAAAAGGAAAAAGAAACAGATTACTAAAGCCAACATATATATATATATTCTACTTAAAAACAAGACATGGACAAGAGGCATTTAGAAATGGCCTCTAAAGTATGGCTTGCTGTATATTTCAGTCCAAGTTCAATTTAAGATCTAAGTCAACCCTGATCTTATTCCTTTTCTGTTGCCAAATAGGATTTTCTGGCGTCGGCAGGTTCACTTGATGTCAGGGATCCGGCCCAGCACCATCACCAGCTCCTTCCCCCAGCTTATGTCCAATGTGGATGCAGCTTATGAAGTGGCTGAGAGGGGCACAGCCTACTTCTTTAAAGGTAAGCTGAAGATCCCGCGAAGAAAGAAGTGGCCGGGTACAGGACACGGTGTGTCTGGAGCACCCAGAACTATCAGTGTTTACTAGTGATCACAGAGCAGTTCCAGCCATTCCTGCTCCTCAGATTGGGGTGAAACATCCCTCTACTCTATCGTGACAGTGACAGCAGTGACGGTACCCTTCCCAGAGCCAAAGGTGCAGTCTGGTGAGGCTCGGTGATAGGCGAGTGTCCGGGAAGGCGGAAACCTGCTCCCTGCCCCGCCCCGCCCCACCCGCCAGACCTCTGCTCTGAGTGACATGGTATTCTCTACTGAGAGCCTCTCATTCACAGAAGTCAGCGTGGAAACCTCAGGATAGCAATACAAGCATCTGGGAGCAGACAGACGCCTGGACTCTTGTCTCCAGCCCTTTAGTGCCTTAGGGAAGTTATCTAATTGCTCTGCATCTTCGTTTCTTCCTGTGCAAAATAGTCACAGTAATAACAACCTTGAAGATGTGACCGTGGCTATAGCCAATGGAAATTGTCCAGCAAACGTTAACTATCAGTTTAGATTGTATTTTCTTGATGCCGAGGGCTGAGAATAGAAGATTAATGCCAGTTTAAGCAAGAATCAGCATTTGTGGTTCACTTGCCCCTTCTCTCTCACACATATCTAAGACTGAAATGAGATTATACAGATGAAAAGTATCTTGAAAAAAAATGAATGTGTTGCATTTGAGACACAGTTGTATCAGTATTATTGCCTTCATAAGGCATGACTAGGGATTTCTGCCTCCAGGGCAAGTTTTAAGTCTTTTACTGAACTGAATAGAGACTTGTATCTCCTCCTGGGTTTTATCCATGGCAAATATCCCATAAACTAGCCCCATTGGTAATCCTGCCTAGAAATCCTAATGAGTGAAGGGCTCCACTAAATAGTAAAGAGTTTTTGTAAGCTTTAATTTCTGGTTCCAGGACCTCACTATTGGATAACAAGAGGATTCCAAATGCAAGGTCCTCCTCGGACTATTTATGACTTTGGGTTCCCAAGATATGTGCAGCGAATAGATGCCGCAGTCTATCTCAAGGATGCACAGAAGACCCTTTTCTTTGTGGGAGATGAATACTACAGGTATGGCTTTTCTCTTTGTGATTGTCCAGCTGTATTCAACGAGAAGGAAAATCCTTTTGCTAAAAAGAATGCAAGGCAAATTTACAAAAGGCCCGTTGACTCTTCCCAGTCACTAGAGTGTCATTTGCTGATGGTTGACACTGTCTTCAAGATACAGAACCATCCAAATAATGGATGAATAATAATGGATGAAACATTCATTCAATAATCCCATTGTTTGGTGTCTAACACATGAAACATCCTAGTCTCTCAAAGCACTCGTTAACTGGATGCCCAGTGGCCCAAAAGAGTGGAGTTACCATTCCCAATACATCCCACTGGGAAGGCCTTGAAAGAAGAACTGATTCCCTCTTATGTGAGTATATCTTATTGATACATGAATATCACTGCATTCCAGAATGCTCTGTGATTTTGTACAAAATGAATGTGGTGACGACAGTGGGGCTCTTTGAAGGAAATTTTTGCTGAAAGGAAAAGGCCTTATGTTCTTTAACCTGGAGCATGAAAATTCTTCTTATCCAAAGATCGTGTGTAATTTCCAGGCCTGTCTTACTACTATGAGCAGATTCGATCACTGTGCACAGGCTCACACCTCGTCTCTCCGGCCTCATCTCACTGCCTTAACTGGCTCACGTTGAAGAACTTGGTACAACTTTGCCAAGCTCTGCTGCTACACCTTCTCCAGTCACAGTTCTCACTTTAGCATTCCTTGACTTTTTGAACGTTAAGGGAGAAGCAAAAAGCTTACACTTTCCTTCAAGGGAGTAAGCATTTTTAATTTCATGGCTGCAGTCACCGTCTGCAGTGATTTTGGAGCCTAAAAAATAAAGTCTGACACTATTTCCACTGTTTCCCCATCTATTTCCCATGAAGTGATGGGACCAGATTCCATGATCTTCGTTTTTTGAATGCTGAGCTTTAAGCCAGCTTTTTCACTCTCTTCTTTCACTTTCATCAAGAGGCTTTTAGTTCCTCTTCACTTTCTGCCATAAGAGTGGTGTCATCTGCATATCTGAGGTTATTGATATTTCTCCCAGCAATCTTGATTACAGCTTGTTCTTCCTCCAGCCCAGAGTCTCTCATGATGTACTCTGCATATAAGTTCAATAAGCAGGGTGACAATATGCAGCTTTGACATACACCCTTCTCAATTTGGAACCAGTCTGTTTTTCCATGTCCGGTTCTAACTACTGCTTCTTGACCTGCATACTGGTTTCTCAGGAGACAGATCAGGTGGTCTGGTATTCCTATCTCCTTCAGAATTTTCCACAGATTATTGTGACCCACACCATCAAAGGCTTTAGCATAGTCAATGAAGCAGAAGTAGATGTTTTTCTGGAAGTCTCTTGCTTTTTTGATGATCCAACAGATGTTGGCAATTTGATCTCTGATTCCTCTGCCTTTTCTAAATCCAGCTTGAATATCTGGAAATTCTTGGTTCATGTACTATTGAAGCCTGGCTTGGAGAATTTTGAGTATTATTTTGCTAGCCTGTGAGATGAGTGCAATGTGTGGTAGTTTGAATATTTTTGG